>NC_134487.1:272508692-272826192 GCF_040206685.1 Ascaphus truei | reverse complement strand
TAGCTTCTCCATTTTGGCTTTATTTTTGTTAAATAAATCATGACACGGTGTAATATTTCATGTGTTGTTGTTCATCTGAGGTTGTATTTACCTAATTTTAAGACCTGCTAAGGAACAGATGATTGTTATTATGTCCTGATATGTAAAACCATAGAATTCAAAGAGGGTGTACTTTCCTTTTCACACAACTGTGTGTGTATACTGTATGTGTATATATATATATATATATATATATATATATATATATATATATATATATATATATATATGTGTGTGTGTGTGTGTGTTAATACACTGTTCATGTTTTTTTTTTACATTTATAGGTCTGTCAGATTAGATTACTACATTTAAGAGCTATTTGATTATGTAATAAATATTCTTGGGAATTGGTGATGCCATGAGGACCTTATCAAGTGCATAGTTACAAAAGGGTGTGCGGATAGACGATAAGCACGTTATAACGTGCTGGAGACAGGGCAAGCATTATGGTCCAAAACGCTGACATACAATGTATCGTGATAAAGGATGGTCGCTGGGACTGAAAAAAACGAATCTGTGTAGTTCAGGAGTGGGAACCGCTGGGTCAACACGTTATTGATTATGCAGTCAACACAGTGGCATTCTTGTCTTTGGGCGTGCGTTTCGGCAGAAGGAGGACATTTTGAACACACACTTTGAACCATACTTTGAACTCAAATTTTTTCAGTAATCTTAGTGTGTAACGTTTAAGATTAGATTACAACTTGTTAACACATTTACAGGCTTCAAAGGAAAAGCTCCTATTTCTCATTTAATGAACACGAACCTCTCGCAGTGTACCTGGTACTTGTTGACATAATACAGTGACATCGATTTAGTTAACATCAGTTGATTGTCTACATTGTGCTTCTTATATACTGTACGGTAGTTTTAATCTACATAATTGAACTAAAATTGTGCACAATGTAAGGGGGATTGAGCAAGAAATATATCAAATTTGATGAAAAAGGAAAGGGATCCTTTTTCCCTGAACTGTGTGGGTGTTCAAATTTTGAAAAAAAGAGGATTTTTCCCCTATCATTTTTTTAATATCCAAATTCCTAGAGATCGTGTTTCAGCAAAACCAAAAAGTTTTAGAACAAAACCACAAACGAAATCAAAACACCAGGCAGTGTCCATCCTGAGGCCGGGGTCCCGTTGCTTCCGACGGCCCGCGCGGCCGCGTGTGCGTCACTCACCGGACATGAGTTCCTCTCTAGCCGGCCCCAGTCCCCCCTCCCTGCAAGGCTCGCTGCGCACTGCAACGCGTCAGCCAGCAGGGGATCCACGAGGATCGGGATCCCAAGCGGCGACGCGTCACGTGGTGCGTCAGGGAGCCAATGAGGGGGCCAGGGGGAGGAGGGAAGCTCCGGTGCCTGTTTCAGGCTGCGAGTGCTGGGGAGGTTGCGGCCAGCAGCAGATGGATGGAATATGAGGGGGGGGGAGGGGTTGCTCCACTAACTCTTCCCCTGCCACAGACCTGTATTAAACGTTGCTCCAGTCCATTAACCCTTCCCCGCACCCCTCTTTCCCCCCCACGAAAACCGGCTCAACCAGTGCTGGACTGCTGTCCCCCCCCCACACACCCCAGTGCTCAGTACCCATGGGGGGACGGATGGACCGACGGGGAAGGGGGGAGAGCCCTCTGCTCAAACCACGCCCCCCCCCTTCAAACCACGCCCCCCCGCTCCAGCTCCCGCTCCCTACAGACCGCAGGTAGCGGTCAATTGCCTGTCAGCGCGCTGCCTGCATACAGTGCGGGCGCGCTGACTGAGGGAGCGGGGCCTTAGCCTTAATAGATAAATCAAAGCTATATTATATATGAATATATAACATCATATCTCTATATAACTCTATATCTCTATATAACTCTATATCTCTATATATATAAACAATCTCTCTCTCTCTGTTCTAATCTCACTCTATTCATTCTACCTATAAATTGGCACATACAAGTAGTTCTGTACAGGCAGTCCTCGGTTATCCGACACAATGCGTTACTCAAAATGGCGTTGTAAAGCGAAACGTTGTAAAGCGAAACACGTTTTCCCATAGGAACACTGTTTAAATTAAAGGTTCCGTTCCTGAAGGCATTTTTAACACTAAAATACACCAAATATTTTATACAGGCAATAAGATATGCAGCACACACATAAATTATATAGTGTATATACTGTATTATATATATAATATAACATAATAAATAATATATTATATAGTATAATATAATATTATATAGTATAATATTATATATATACGCTCTTACGAAGCTTTTCAACGTTGTTTATGTGAATGTGTGTATATATACACACATACACAACGTTGCAAAGCGTCGTAAGAGCGTTGGATAAGCCATTTTGGCGTTGTAAAAATGAATATAGGTATGCATTGCATAGCGTTGGATAAGCCATTCGTTGTAAAGCGAAGCGTTGTAAAACGAGGACTGTCTGTAGTTGTATCATAATTGATATATATATATATCTCTCCATTCTAATCTCACTCTTTTCATTCAACCCTCCCTCCCTCCATTCTAATCTCACTCTTTTCATTCTCCCCTCTTCTCTCTCCCTCATTCTTAATATATATGGGGGTAGTGGGGGTATATTTTATATGTATGGGGGTGGTGGGGGTATATATTTAATATGTATGGGGGTGGTGGGGGTATATTTAATATGTATGGTGGTGGTGGGGGTATATTTAATATGTATGGGGGTGGTGGGGGTATATTTAATATGTATGGGGGTGGTGGGAGTATATTTAATATGTATGGGGGTGGTGGGGGTATATCTAATATGTATGGTGGTGGTGGGGGTATATTTAATATGTATGGTGGTGGTGGGGTATATTTGATATGTATTGGGGTGGGAGTATATTTTATATGTATTGGGGTGGTGGGGACATATTTTTATATGTATTGGGGTGGTGGGGGTATATTTTATATATGTATGGGGGTGGTGGGGGTATATATGTATTGGGGTGGTGGGGGCATATTTATATATGTCTTGGGGTGGTGGGGGTATATTTTTATATGTATGGGGGTGGTGGGGGCATATTTTTATATGTATGGGGTGGTGGGGGTATATTTTTATATTTATGGGGGTGGTGGGGGTATATTTTTATATGTATGGGGGTGGTGGGGGTATATTTTACAAGTATGGGGGTGGTGGGGGCATATTTTTATATGTATTGTGGAGGTGGGGGTATATTTAATATGTATTGGGGCGGAGGGGATATATTTAATATGTACTAGCTGAGAGACCAGGCGTTGCCCGGGATGTAATTTTGGGGGGGCGGACGACAGGGTTGGGCTTCCCCCTGGTGACTGGGTGACTGACTGAATGGGTGGGTGACTGGGTGACTGACTGAATGGGTGGGTGACTGAATGGGTGGGTGACTGGGCGACTGACTGAATGGGTGGGTGACTGGGTGACTGACTGAATGGGTGGGTGACTGAGTGGGTGGGTGACTGAGTGGGTGGGTGACTGAGTGAGTGGGTGGGTGACTGAGTGGGTGGGTGACTGAGTGTATGAGTGGGTGACTGAGTGAGTGGGTGACTGGGTGAAAGTGGGTGACTGGGTGAAAGTGACTGGGTGGGTGTGTGGGTGGGTGTGTGGGTGGGTGGGTGCGTGGGTGACTGAGTGAGTGGGTGGGTGACTGAGTGAGTGGGTGGGTGACTAAGTGAGTGGGTGGGTGACTAAGTGAGTGGGTGGGTGACTGAGTGAGTGGGTGGGTGATTGAGTGGGTGGGTGGGTGACTGACTGAGTGGGTGGGTGGGTGACTGAGTGGGTGGGTGAGTGAGTGGGTGACTGGATGAAAGTGGGTGACTGGGTGAAAGTGACTGGGTGACTGGGTGGGTGTGTGGGTGACTGGGTGGGTGTGTGGGTGACTGGGTGACAGTGCGTGGGTGGGAGACGGTGGGTGACTTTCCTTAACCCCGTGGCATCTGGCTGGGGCTGGAGGTGAGTTCGGGAAGCTGGCGGGGGGGGCAAGAGTGGCAGGAGGCCCGCACTGCGCTTACCCTCCGTCTGGGAGCCGGTGCACGTGAGGAGGCCCGTGCCGCGCTTCCCCTCCGTCCGGGAGCCAGCGCACGTGAGGGGGAGTGCAGGAGGCCCGGGCCGCGCTTCCCCTCCGTTCCTCGTTGTGAGCGAGGGGGGAGGAGCCTGGAGTTTGCTGCTGAGCAGGAGGGCTGCGCTTCCCCTCTCCGGGAGCCGGCGCACGTGAGGGGGAGTGCAGGAGGCGCGTGCTGTGCCGCGCTTTTCCTCGTTGTGAGCGAGGGGGGAGGAGCCTGGAGTTTGCTGCTGAGCAGGAGGGCCGCGCTTCCCCTCTCCGGGAGCGGCGCACGTGAGGGGGAGTGCAGGAGGCCCAGGCCGCGCCGCGCTTCCCCTCTGTTCCTCGTTGTGAGCGAGGGGGGAGGAGCCTGGAGTTTGCTGCTGAGCAGGAGGGCCGCGCTTCCCCTCTCCGGGAGCCGGTGCACGTGAGGGGGAGTGCAGGAGGCCCAGGCCGCGCCGCGCTTCCCCTCTGTTCCTCGTTGTGATCGAGGGGGGAGGAGCCTGGAGTTTGCTGCTGAGCAGGAAGGCCGCGCTTCCCCTCTCCGGGATCGGCGCACGGTGGGGGTGATGGTGCGGCTGGGGATGTTGCGGAGCATGGGGATTTGGGTGAGGAGGGGAGGGGGGAGAGTGTGAGGGGCACCGGGAGAGGAGGGGCACCGGGAGAGGAGGGGGGGTGTAGAAGGTGAGCTGCGGTCCAACTGGCGGGGGAGAGTGAGGCCAAGCAACAGAGTGTGTGTGTGTGTGTGTGTGTGTGTGTGTGTGTGTGTGTGTGTGTGTGTGTGTGTGTGTGTGTGTGTGTGTGTGTGGTCACTCCGCCTCAGGCCAATGAGAGGTGTGGGGGCGGGCGGCCCAAGGGACCAATGAGATTTCCCCTAGGGACACAGGAAGATGCAGACAGGCATACAGTGCTTTCACAAATATATAATAAGATTGGAGTGGTGGGAGTATATTTAATATACAGTTAGGTCCGGAAATAATTGGACACTGATACAAGTTTTGTTATTTTGGCTGTGTACCAAACTAAATTCAAGTTACTGTTAAATAATGAATATGGGCTTAAAGTGCAGTCTATCAGCTTTAATTTGAGGGTATTCACATCCAAATTGGAGGAAGGGTTTAGGAATTACATCTCTTTAATATGTAGCCCCCTCTTTTTCAAGGGACCAAAAGTAATTGGACAATTGACTCAAAAGCTGTTTCATGGACAGGTGTGAGCTATTCCTTTGTTATTTCATCATCAATTAAGCAGGTAAAAGGTTTGGAGTTGATTCCAGGTGTGGCATTCACATTTGGAAGCTGTTGCTTTGAACCAATGAGGTCAATGGAGCTCTCAATGCAAGTGAAACAGGGCATCCTTAGGCTGCAAAAAAAAAGAAAATCCATCAGAGAGATAGCAGGAACATTAGGAGTTGCCAAATCAACCGTTTGGTACATTCTGAGAAAAAAAGAACGCACTGGTAAGCTCTGCAACACAAAAAGGCCTCGACGTCCATGGAAGACAACAATGGTGGATGATCGTAGGATCCTTTCCATGGTAAAGAAAAACCCCTTCAAAACATCCAGCCAAGTGAAGAACACTCTCCAGGAGGTAGGCATATCATTATCCAAGTCTACCATAAAGAGAAGACTTCACGAGAGCAAATACAGAGGGTTCACCACATGGTGCAAACTATTCATTAGCCTCAAGAATAGAAAGGCCAGATTAGACTTGGCCAAACAATATCTAAAAAAGCCAGCCCAGTTCTGGAACAGCATTCTTTGGACAGATGATACTAAGATCAAACTGTACCAGAATGATGGGAAGACAAAAGTATGCAGAAGGCTTGGAACAGCTCATGATCCGAAGCATACCACATCATCTGTAAAACACGGTGGAGGCAGTGTGATGGCATAGGCATGCATGGCTTCCAATGGCACTGGGTCACTAGTGTTTATTGATGCTGTGACAGAAGACAGAAGCAGCCGGATTAATTCTGAAGTGTATAGGGATATATTGTCTGCTCAGATTCAGCCAAATTCAGCGAAGTTGATTGGACGGTGCTTCACTTTACAGATGGACAATGACCCAAAACATACTGCGAAAGCAACCCAGGAGTTATTTAAGGCAAAGAAGCAGAATATTCTGCAATGGCCGAGTCAATCACCTGATCTCAACCCGATCGAGCATGCATTTCACTTGCTGAAGACAAAACTTAAGGCAGAAAGAGCCACGAACAAACAACAACTGAAGACAGCTGCAGTAAATGCCTGGCAAAGCATCACAAAGGAGGAAACCCAGCGTTTCGTGATTTCCATGCATTCCAGACTTCAATCAGTCATTGCCTGCAAAGGATTCCTGACAAAGTATTAAAAATGAACATTTAATTTATGATTGTGTTAATTTGTCCAATTACATTTGAGCCCCTGAAATAAGGGGACTGTGTATGAAAATGGTTGCAATTCCTAAACGTTTCATACTAAATTTTTGTTCAATCCCTTGAATTAAAGCTGAAAGTCTGCACTTGTATTGCATCTCAGTTGTTTCATTTCAAATCCATTGTGGTGGCCAAAATTATGAAAATTGTGTCTGTGTCCAATTATTTCCGGACCTAACTGTATGTGAGGGTGGTGGGGGTATATTTAATATATATATGGGTGTGGTGGGGCTATATTTTATATGTATTGGGGAGGTGTTTTTTTTAATTATGTGTATTGAGGAGGTGGCGCTATATTTTATATGTATTCGGGAGTTTTTTTATTATATGTGTAGTGGTGTTCCCTAGCCTTTCCTTGGTACCTCCGCTGCTGGGTATGATCATGGGTGCTGTTAGGGTCGCAAGGCATATTTGGAAGGTGGGGGCTGAGCAGGGAGCGTTCCGCGGCGACCCGATAGTACAGGGCGCCGCCATGTTGTGTTTACGCATGCGCTTTACCAATGCGCGATGGGAGGCTCTGAGGGAGTTTGCGCATGCGCAGTGTAAAGCGCGCAAACGGTTGGCCAATCACCAGGAGGCTCAGCAGTAAACTACAACCCCCAGGAGCCTCAGCGAAGCCACCTGATGCCAGGAAGCGAATAGGATTGCAGGGATTGCTGACAGGCAGGAAAGGGAAGCCTGGGGGAGAGACCACGCTAGTCAGAGGGCACCGGAGGAGCAAGGGGAGAGGTAGTGTGTGTGCAAGGGGTCAGTGACCCACCTGCGTAGGCCAGATTCCCCCTCAGGCCCCAGTGTATACCCTGAGTCACCATAAGCTTGTGGTGCTGCAGGGATGCCCTATATAGGTAGCGACATCTAGTCACTTACTGCATAGACAGATAGGGACACAGTGTCACGGAGTTGTGGTGGTGACAGTTGTTTGGGCCCAAGCTGCTGGACATCATCCCTCGTGAGAGACTACGCTGGATCGGCGGATCCTTTTCGAAGTTTGTTGCCGGTCACCGCAGTGACCGGAAGGTATTTGATAAGTGCACCAACACCGGTACCAACAGGCGCTGATCCCGCCTTGGGGGATGACTCTTTGGGGACACTGGGTTGAGTGACCAAAGGACTGAACCTATATATATATATATATATATATATAAATATATATATATATATATATATATATATATATACAGTGTTCGACAAACCTACTGCACCGACACACTTTATTCGAGCAAATACCCAGTATGTACCTGGCAGATACCTGGAATGCGCCGCTCCTCGCCTCTGACAAGCCCCGTTGCGTTTGCCTTCCCAGCCTGGGTTCATGCCTGGCTGACGGGCGGCTGATCTGTTAAATTATAATGATTAGGATTTAATAGGCTGCAATGCTTCGCGTGTCTACCAGATGGCATAAATTCATGAATTGTAATGCAGTATATATATATATATACTGTGCAGTATTGCAGCCAGCGGGAATAAAATGCTTCAATCCCTGCCTGGAAAATACCTCAATGCACTCGGGCAGAAAACAGTCACAAACCTCAATACACCCGGGTATACCCGAATTCGTGGGACTAGCCGTGCTCGAATAAAGTGTGTCGCCAGTGTATACATTTGCTCGCCCCGGGCGAGTGGATTTAACCCCCGGGCGAGTAAATATTGGCCCAAGCAGCACACGTTTGGTACTAGGTGGCGAGTAGATTTTTTTGTGTGGCGAGTAGATTTTTTGGTGATTTGTCAACCACTGTATATATATATAATATGTGGACATGGTGTGGTGTGCACGTGGTGACGGGACAGTGACATTTCTCTTTAGGAGAGTGGCCGAGCCACAGGTTTTGTGTTGCATGTCATTCAGTTAAATGCCATATCCTTTGAGTGTTGTTACTTATAGCTATAAGATAAGGTTCTACCAATGCGTATTAGTAAACAGTTACCAATCTGACGTGTGTTACCATTGTTCTTGCCTAGGGAATCTCACTTATTGGGGATCCTGGGTAAGTAGAGGCACTGCCAAGACTATTATTATTACCCCAGGCTCCCAGATAGCGGAGGCCCAGATCTCGCTGAGCCAGCAGGTGTATACAGTACCAGTAGTCGCTCTAGAGCAGCAGGAAATAGGGCTACATTTGGAGGCGCTGCTGAGATCTCAGACCTGGGGTGCCCCATTCAGAAATTAAATTGTGCTTTTCAGCTTAACCATGTTTTTAACCTCGCCGACCGAGGTGCGCAAGTGGGCCCAACAACACCAGGTCCCACTGGCCTGTGCCATTGCCATTGGAAATGTCCCTGCCACCACATCCTTGGTCACCGTAGGGGATCAAGTGAGCAAACTTCTGTTCCTGGCCAAGGCCCGAGTTGTAGACCATAAGTATGATGTGGAGCAAATCTGGCGTAAGGTACTATTTGCCACCGAGCGGGACATATGCCCAGAAGCAGTACCCTCTATACTAATCCTGCCTGAAGCCCCAGGCATTCTTTGCTCGCTGGTGCAGGTGGGCGCGGCCGAGCCCCTGGCTATGTCTATGCCCCAGAGGGAGTACCCTGGCTCGTCAAGTGCTGTAACGGCCACTCCATTCCGTATCCCTGAGAGCAGTCTGAACCCTCGCTGGCCTGGCGCCATGGGCCTGGGCGTATCTTTCACCCCTTCCACCATCTGGCCCTCTCCAAGCCGAAGCAGTATGTCAAGACTTGATGCAAATGTCCCCTCTGCAGGAAATATCATGCCCAATGATATGACCATTCCGGTGCTAGCAGAGGCCATACATCAATCCACCCAGTTGCATCAGTACCGGAAGCTGAAGGCATTCTCCGGAGACAAACCGACACCCCTGGGAGAAGTCGGATTTGAAGAATGGCTGGATCATGCTGAGCAGGTACTCCCTGAATGGTCCTGCACTGATGCCGTGAGGAGGCAGCGCATAATTGAATGTCTACGACTGCCCGCTTCCCATATGGTGCATTGGTACCGAGACGACCACCCTGATGTCGACACGCACGGCATAATTCACGCACTCACAAAAGCCTATGGGATCCCGGTGAATGCGTTTGCACTGATGGCCAAGTTCCACGCACTAACCCAGAAAGAAGGAGAAATTGTGTCTGATTTCCTTAGGCAGCCAGGCGAAGAAGCGGTGCACTGAGGTAAGTATGAAACCAAACGCAGCTCTAACAAAAAACGACTATTTATTGAAAAAAAGGACAAACATCATGAAGCTAGGAACCTCTGACGCGTTTCATCCCACAAGAGGGGCACGCGGTGTAGGCGTGGAGGGCGGGACACACGGGGGGGAGGGGCGAGTTACACCGGCCCATGAGAGCCGTGGGGGGGTGGGACACAGGGGGGGGGAGGGTGAGCCAATGAGAGCCGTGGGAGGGCGGCGGCCGACAGACCAATCAGATTCCCCCTAGACACGGACATACAATGGTTTCAAAAATATACATATAGATTTAAAGAACCAAAATAATAATAAACAACTTATTGCAAAAATACTGTAAGATAGTGTCAACAGTAGTAGCAAAAGATAATATAAAACCAACATACAAGCGACATGAGTAAAAACAAGGAGAGGATTAAATAAAGGAATAATACTGAAATAACCTAATCAAAAATAGATAAAAGACTACTTGTTTTTACTCATGTCGCTTGTATGTTGGTTTTATATTATCTTTTGCTACTACTGTTGACACTATCTTACAGTATTTTTGCAATAAGTTGTTTATTATTATTTTGGTTGTTTAAATTTTACTATGTATTAGTTACACTTGTATGTTGTTACCCCTCTCTCCCCTCTTATGCACCGCTATGTCTGTATAGACCGAACGGCACTCTCATTAATTAACCTTCAGCTGTTTGGAGGAGTTGTCATCCTTAACTAATTTATGGTTAGCCTATCACAGTTTAGCCGGTGGTATATAGAGGAGTATGTAGAGCAGGCCTGCACAACACGCGGCCCGCGGGCCGCATGCGGCCCGCCGGCACTCACTCTGCGGCCCGCGGCAGCGGCTGCTTTCCCCCCTCCTCCCGAGCCCCCTCTCCCTTTCCTCCCGCGAGCCGAGCCCGCTCTCCCCTTCCTCCGCGAGCCGAGCCCGCTCTCAAGTCCTGGGCCGCCGTGATCGAGGTGGGGAGGTGCAGGAGGGGGGGGGGGGGTGAGGTGCAGGGGGGGAGGTGAGGTGCAGGGGGGGGAGGTGAGGTGCAGGAGGGGGAGGTGAGGTGCAGGAAGGGGAGGTGAGGTGCAGGTGGTGAGGTGAGGTGCAGTAATGAGGTGCAGGGGGTGAGGTGCAGGGGGTGAGGAGAAGGGGGTGAGGTGCAGGGGGTGAGGTGCAGGGGTGAGGTGCAGGGGGTAAGGTGAGGTGCAGGGGGTGAGGTGAGGTGCAGGGGGTGAGGTGAGGTGCAGGGGGTGAGGTGAGGTGCAGGGGGTGAGGTGAGGTGCAGGGGATGAGGTGAGGTGCAGGGGGGGTGAGGTGAGGTGCAGGGGGGGTGATTGGAGGTGCAGAGGGGTGATTGGAGGTGCAGGGGGGGTGATTGGCGTGCAGGGAGGGAGAATGATGTTAGGTGAAAGGGGGAGAAGGATGTGAGGTGCAGGGGGGGTGGGATGTGTGTGGTGTGCAGGGGGGTATTGTGTGTTTGATGTGGAGGGGGAGTATTATGTGTGTGGGTGAGGGGGAGAGATGGGGGTATGAGAGATAGATGGGGAGTATCGCAAAGGTTGATAGTGAGGGGTTCTGGGGGAGATATGAGGATGATGATGAGGGGTGCTGGGGGAGATATATATGAGGATGATGATGATGAGAGGTGCTGGAGGAGAGATGATGATGATGATGATTTTACCCGCGCGGCCCAATTTTTTTTTCATTGGAGCAGTTTGGCCCTTCTCGCCTAACGAGTTGTGCAGGCCTGATGTAGAGGGTTTACCACTCACTCTTTGACAAAGTCCCTTGTGGGATGAAACGCGTCAGAGGTTCCTAGCTTCGTGATGTTTGTCCTTTTTTTCAATAAATAGTCGTTTTTTGTTAGAGCTGAGTTTGGTTTCATACTTACCTCAGTGCACCGCTTCTTCGCTTGGCTGTTCCGGTTACTCCTGCTGGTAGCACCTGGATTCCAGGACACACATTGCGTTGCAAGCATTCACTCCGGTGGTTTATCTTCTTCTCATCGTGGAAACACCGGATTCAAGCAGCGTAACAGCAGTTACTTTATTGTCAGAGTGGGCTGAGGGTGACTTAGCGTTAGCCAAACTGTTCTCATTCAGGACAGTCGGCGATTCTTAGCGTCAACCCTTATCACACCTCCCCCCAGCCTGCTCCACTTTGTCTGCTTAGAACGCTATATGTGTTTATTCTGAATGCCTCATACGTGTGTCAATATGACTAAAGAATAAGACATTTCTACGCTTGTTGGCCCTTGAGCACTGGTGGCAGAATCCCTCTGCTTTGCTTCTTCTGATTTCCTTAGGCATCTACACTTGGATCTCTGGACCCTGGTGAGGAGGAAGGTAGTACAGAAGATGCAGACGGACTGCGAACCACACAACTGCTGAGGGGACTTCTGCCGTTACACCCGGTGTCCGTAAGAGTCAGCGGATGCCTGGTGACGGGACAAGCCTTGTCTTTTGACGAACTGATGGACAGAGTACAGGCACATGAGATCGTGCTGTTGGGTCGGTACTTGAACCCGGCCAAGAAGACGGGGGTTTTCCCCAAGGAAGCCAAGAAACCAGAGGCTAAAGTAGGGCCTGCTGGGGATGCGATTCCAGAAAAGGAGGAGCCTGAGGAACACAAGGCAGACCGTGGAGGCTTCCCCTCGGGAAGATCTTCCCCGGTATTCCGGAGTAGCCCCCTAAGAAGTAACATCCAGTGCTACGGCTGCGGCAGGATGGGGCATATCTTGTCGCAATGTCCTACCAAACAAAGAATGGCGCCCCGACCGGCAAAATCCATGCTGTGTACTCCCCAGGCCGTGGCATCCGGCCTGGTATCCCATGAGGGCGCTGCCTGGGAGGCCAGTGAAGCACCGGCCCCTTCCCCGATGAATAGCCGCATTGGGCCGCCGGCCATCGTCAAGGATGTTATTGAGGGTATCTATGCATCGGCTCTACTGGATACTGGTTCTCAAATAACCATTGTGTATCGACCTTTCTACGATCAGCATCTGCATCGGTTGCCTCTACTGTCCGCAGACTCCATGAGATTGAGAGGGCTAAGCCACGAAGACTACCCTATCGATGGAGTGGTGAGAGTACACTTGGACATTCCACAGTTGAATACCGGCAAGCATCACCCTATGGAAGTGGAAGCGTTAGTGTGCCGGGAAACCAAAAGACCATCCCAGCGCTCCTATAATCATGGGGACTAATACGGACATAGTACAAGCTGTGATTCGTATGTACTTGCAGGAAGCGGGTGAACTACCGCTGCTGGATCTAGCTGCGTGCCCGGTGTTACAAGAGGCCTGCGGTAGGATCGCGGCCGAAGAAGAGCACGGGGTGTTGTATAATATGGAGCGAAGGCTGACGGAGATTCCTCCCGAAGGACGGATGATGGCTGCAGAGTGTTACTACCCTGAGAGACGCAAGGAGGACCGGCTATTCTCCTTTGAAAGTAATGCCATCGACGACCAGCAGTTCATCTACAAGGTGTTGGCCTCCGTGAAGGAGTGGCCGTTGAGAATTCCGCGCAGAACGCAGGTCTACGTGAGGAACCTTTCCCCCCTATCCCATGCCCATTGATCACGGGCAGCAGCTGGGCCGGATATATCCTGTAATGCCTGAAGGGAAGACAGAAGTTAGGCTGCTGGCCACTACCGTCTACGCTGCAACCCCAAAGTTGGCGTTTGAGTTCGGGGATTCACCCTTAATGGAAGATTGGAAGAGAAGACTACAGACCAAACTGGAAAACCGAAGTGAGTGTTCTCCACCAGCGACATGGATGTGGGGTGCAGTCGCAGTGCCCAGCATACCACCCGACTGAACGATACGACGCCTTTCCGCGTACGGTCTCGGCGCATCGCACCAAGGGATGTGGAAGATGTGAGGAAGCTGTTAGCCGAAATGGAGGAGGCAGGCATTGCCCTAGGATCGCGTAGTCCCTATGCATCGCCTATCGTGGTAGTGCGCAAGAAGAATGGGACCGTACGCCTATGTGTGGACTATAGAACTTTGAACAACCGTACTGTACCCGACCAGTACACCCTCCCACGAATTGAGGACCTCCTGAACGCCCTATCAGGGAATAAGTGGTTCAGCATGCTGGAATTGAGGTCCGGGTACTATCAGGTGCCCATTGACTCGGAAGACCAAGAAAAGACAGCTTTCATCTGCTCCTTGGGATTCTATCAGTTCACGCGTATGCCTCAAGGAATATGCGGTGCCCCAGCCACTTTCCAGCGTCTGATGGAAAAGACCATCGGGGATATGAACCCTCGGAAATAGCTGGTGTACCTTGACAACATCATAGTGTTCGGGAATACACTGGAGGAGCATGAGGAACAGCTGTTGAAAGTGCTGGTTCAACTCAGCAACGAAGGGCTTAAGCTGTCCATGGACAAGTGTCGGTTCTGCCGCACGTCAGTGACTTATGTGGGCCACATTGTGTCGGCTGAAGGAATATCTACCGATCCTGGGAAGATAGAAGCTGTGGTGAATTGGCCAAGACCCAATAACGTCCAAGAATTACGGTCATTTCTGGGATTCTGCGGGTACTACAGAAAATTCGTGGAAGGCTACTCGGGTAAATCCAAAGTTCTTAATAACCTCTTAAAAATATACCCCAAAGACAGGGGAAGGAAAGCCACCTCCGCCCAAGCACCATTTGGGGACAAGTGGACTCCTGCATGTGAACAGGCGTTTCTAAGGTTGAAGACCAATCTAACCCAGGCCCCGGTGTTGGCGTATGCAGATCCAGACCAAGAGTACGTCCTGCATGTGGATGCGAGCTTCAACGGCTTGGGAGCAGTATTACATCAGAAATATGACACTGGGCTCCGACCGGTGGCGTATGCTAGTCGAAGTTTGACACCAAGCGAACAAAACTACCCAGTCCACAAGCTGGAGTTCCTAGCCCTCAAGTGGGCTATAGTGGATAAGTTACATGACTACCTGTATGGCATTCAGTTTGAGGTCAGGACAGATAACAACCCGATGACATACATCAATACATCTGCGAAGCTGGATGCGACAGGCCACCGTTGGCTAGCGGCGCTGTCAAACTATCGATTCAATCTGAAATACAAACCGGGGCCTACCAACATAGGGGCGGACGCTCTGTCCCGAAGACCTGGGCTCAAACCTACTATCGACGAGGAAATTCCGGGGCCTGGCGTACGGGCATTGTGCTCCCTAGCAGCTGTGGTCGACGATCGAGTATATTTCTCTGAGTTAAGGATCGTAGATTCATTAGGGTGTCAGTCAAGAGCAGTTCCTAGGGCGTACCGACATCCAGAAGGGATGAATATCACTGAGGATAAGATTATTGCATGGAAGGAATTGGTGCAATATCAAATTCAGGATCCAGTAGTTGGACTAGTTCGTCAAGCATTGCAACAAGATGACCCCTCCATACTTAAACGAGCTCCCAAAGAACTGGTGGCCCTACTAATGAAGGAGATGGATAGATTTGAACTGGACAACTGTCTATTTTACAGGATCATACCGTATCACAATCATCCCGACAGGCGACAGTTATTTCTGCCCAAGATTCTGCACAACATGGTACTCCGGGCATTACATGACGATCATGGTCATCTTGGCATTGACAAAACGTTCGGTCTACTCCGTGATCGATTCTATTGGCCCGAAATGAGAGAATCTGTGGAGATACATTGTAGGCAGTGCACCTGTTGTATACAGAGGAAAACACTCCCAACCCGGGCGGCACCCATGGCCCATCTGAAAAGTTCAGGCCCCATGGATCTGGTGTGTATGGATTTCCTGTGCATCGAACCTGACACCCGGGGCATCGGAAATGTACTGGTAATCACACTATACAAGATATGCTCAAGCTTTTCCTACCAAAGACCAACGGGCGTTGACTGTGGCTAAAGTGCTGTGGGAGAAATACTTCATTCATTATGGACTGCCAAATCGATTGCATTCTGATCAAGGCAGGGACTTTGAAAGTAACCTCATTCGAGAATTGCTTAATTTGCGGAGCATCACCAAGTCACGAACTACCCCGGACCATCCGGAAGGGGACGCTATGCCCGAACGTTTCAATCGAACGCTGCTCGACATGCTGGGCACCCTGAAGGGCCCACAGAAGACTGAGTGGAGTAAGCACGTGGAGACTTTAGTGCATGCTTATAACTGTACTCGCCACGAGTCCACAGGTTATACACCGTACTTCCTAATGTTTGGACGAGAAGCTCGGCTGCCAGTGGATGTGCGACTGCGGATATCTACCGATGGGGTATCCAACAGGACGCATTTCCGGTACGTGCAAAGATTACAAGACAGCTTGCATCAGGCCTATAAACTGGCCGAGAAGGCGGCGGCTCAACTAAATGCGAATAATAAGAGGCGCTATGATTACAAAGTGCGCCATAAGGAAATCCGCCCAGGGGATGCGGTCCTCCTTCGCAATTAGGGTGTCCTCGGAAAACACAAACTGGCCAACCGATGGAGAGATGACGTGTATGAAGTGGAGTCGGAGATGCCTGGCCACCCGGTATACCGCATCAAAGACTCAGAGGGCCGGGTAAAGGTATAGCATAGAAACCATCTCCTTCCTATACCTCAAGTAGGGGTAACGAATTGGAAGTGCCCACTGTTTCGCTCGATGGAGAGTCAGATAGTACAGAGGATGGCCCAGAGACTGTAGTAAATGCCACCTCTGAGGATCCTATGGAAGGAACCTCTCAAAGGGACCTTCCGACCGCAGGGGCATCTCCCGAAGGAGCTACGGGTAAAGGGCCCCTTGGTCCAACGACAGATACGCTGACTCCAATGAGCCAGCCGCTAGACCCACAGAGCCCATGCTTTGTGCCTCAAAGAGACTGTGTAGAAACATTGAGCCCCTCAAGGGTAGAATTTGAGTTGCCAAGCGAGATTTGTTACTCTCCAGAGGGAGTAACGGAAGAGCACCTGCGCAGAAGCCAAAGAACTGGTCAACCTCCCATGAGGATGGCGTACGATCAATTCGGGGCACCCCATTATGAGGCTCAGCAGTGGGCTTGCCATAGAGTGAGATCTGTGATTGGAATGTTCAATGAAAGGTATAACCTCATGTAGAGTATACAGTGATAAGTTGTATTTCTCAAGTAGGCATTTTTATTGTGTAAATATGTGTATTGGTTACGTTCCCAAGCGGGGCCGTTGGATTCCACCAGGGGGAGAATGTAGTGGTGTTCCCTAGCCTTTCCTTGGTACCTCCGCTGCTAGGGATGATCACGGGCGCTGTTAGGGTCGCACTGCATATCTGGAAGGTGGGGGCTGAGCAGGGAGCGTTCCGCGGCGGCCCGATAGTACAGGGTGCCGCCATGTTGTGTTCACGCATGCGCAGTACCAATGCGCGACGGGAGGCTCTGAGGAAGTTCGCGCATGCGCAGTGTAAAGCGCGAACGGCTGGACAATCACCAGGAGGCTCAGCAGTACACTACAACCCCCAGGAGCCTCAGCAAAGCCACCCGACGCCAGGGAGCGAATAGGATTGCAGGGATTGCCGACAGGCAGGAAAGGGAAGCGTGGGGGAGAGACCACGCTAGCCAGAGGGCACCGGAGGAGCAAGGGGAGAGGTAGTGTGTGTGCAGGTGGTCAGTGACCCACCTGCGTAGGCCAGATTCCCCCTCAGGCCCCAGTGTATACCCTGAGTCACCATAAGCTTGTGGTGCTGCAGGGACGCCCTATATAATTAGCGACACCTAGTCACTTACTGCATAGACAGATAGGGACACAGTGTCGTTGAGCTGCGGTGGTGACAGTGGTTTGGGCCCAAGCTGCTGGACATCCTCCCTCGTGAGAGACTGCGCTGGATCGGCGGATCCTTTTTGAAGTTTGTTGCCGGTCACCGCAGTGACCGGAAGGTATTTTATAAGTGCACAAACACCAGTACCAACAGGCGCTGATCCCGCCTTGGGGGAGGACTCTTTGGGGACATTGGGTTGAGTGACCAAAGGACTGAACCTATATATATATATATATATATATATATATATATATATATATATATATATATATATATATATATATATATATATGTGGACACAGTGTGGGGTGCACGCGGTGACGGGACAGTGACATTTCTCTTTAGGAGAGTGGCCGAGCCACAGGTGTTGTGTTGCATGTCATTCAGTTAAATGCCATATCCTTTGAGTGTTGTTACTTATAGCTATAAGATAAGGTTCTACCAATGCGTATTAGTAAACAGTTACCAATCTGACGTGTGTTACCATTGTTCTTGCCTAGGGGAATCTCACTTATTGGGGATCCTGGGTAAGTGGAGGCGCTGCCAAGACTATTATTATTACCCCAGGCTCCCAGATAGCAAAGGCCCAGATCTCGCTGAGTATACAGTACCAGTAGTCGCTCTAGAGCAGCAGGAAATAGGGCTACATGTGTATTGGGGAGGTGGGGCTATATTTTATATGTATTTGGGAGCGTGTTTTACCATTGTGTCCAGTATTTTTGGACAAGCCATCTGGCAAGCCTACCCACTAATGCTAAAAATGTAAAATCTCCATTCTAAGTCTAGCTAGGAGGTCTCGCTCTACCTCCACCGCGGCGCCCAGCACCCCAGCTCGCTCTCAACCCGCCCGGCACCCCGGCTCTGCTCACTCCCCCCCGCCCAGAAGTGGAACCCTGGCTCAATTCGCTCACTCTCCACCCCCGGCTCCGCTCGCTCTCCGCCCGCCCGGCTCGCGTCACAACCGCTCGCAGCCTAGCAGTGCAGCACTTCCGGTGCCTGCTGCTGCTAGTGAGCGCGTGGGAGGCTGGGAGCGACAGTCTGCATAGGTTAGAAGTATAAACCAGTGACTGTGTCTTTATTGTGATATTTCTTCAGATAAAAAAGGGGGTACAGGTTGAGTTTTTTCACTGTACTGCAGTTGTAGCAAAGTGATGTTTCTCTTGGGAGGTATTGTAAAAGTTATATAAAAGATTGTTTTATGAATAACACTGTAACAGTAAGATTTCAGAATAAATTGTAAACTAGATATTCAGGGGATATTAACTATTTGTTAACAAATCGTTAATTTACATTTTTATTCATGTGAGCGACAGTGTAGGCAGGGCCCTGTGCACTGCTTTGCCCGGGGACCCCTAATGTTGTTAAGATGGCCCTTCGCTGCCAACCTAACTTCCCCCGCGCGCGCGCCCCAACCCAACTTCTCCTGCCCCAGACAACAGCCGCGGGATGGGCCCGCCAATCTCGCCCGCACCCCCCCCCCCAGCCGCCCACCTCTCGCGTGCCCCCTGAGCCCACCTCTCGCGTGCCCCCTGAGCCCACTTCTCGCGTGCCCCCTGAGCTCACCTCTCGCCTGCCCCCTGAGCCCACCTCACGCCCCGGGCAGCTACCACGGGGATATCGGGGGCGGGGGCGGGAGGGAAGAAAGTAGGAACCAGCACCCACCCGGTGAACGTAAGTCACCCACCCAGTCACTCTAAAGTCACTATCACCCACCCAGTCACTGTCTCCCAGTCACCCACCCAGTCACTGTCTCCCAGTCACCCACCCAGTCACCCACCCAGTCACTGTCTCCCAGTCACCCATCCAGTCACTGTCTCCCAGTCACCCACCCAGTCACTGTCTCCCAGTCACCCACCCAGTCACTGTCTCCCAGTCACCCACCCAGTCACCCACCCAGTCACTGTCTCCCAGTCACCCACCAGTCACTGTCTCCCAGTCACCCATCCAGTCACTGTCTCCCAGTCACCCACCAGTCACTGTCTCCCAGTCATTCATCCAGTCACGGTCTCCAGTCACCCAGTCACTGTCTCCCAGTCACCCACCCAGTCATTGTCTCCCATTCACCAACCCAGTCACTGTCTCCCAGTCACCCACCCAGTCACTGTCTCCCAGTCACCCACCCAGTCACTGTCTCCCAGTCACCCATCCAGTCACTGTCAACCATCATTCACCCACCTTCATTCACCCACCCACCGTCATTCACTCACCCACCCACCATCATTCATCCACCCACCCACCGTCATTCAACCACCTAGTCACCCAGGCAGGCAGTCACATGTCTTTTGTTGAAAATATAAAAATAAACAGGTTGTATTGTAATGTTTTTTTCTGTATCACAATAAGAAAACAGTTAAGTAAAAGTTGCGCGCTAAAAGATATTTTTTCGTGGTAGGTGCGCTATGGGTTCGGGGGGGGGGGCCTGCTCCTTTCATTTGTCCCGGGCCCCATGATTTCTGTTGGTGGCCCTGTTCCTTAGACTGACCGGTAACCTGATTGGTTGTTGATTATTACAACCTCCAACAGACTGTCTCAGCTAGCTCTCTCTCTCTCTCTTCTCTCTATTCTCTCTCTTCTCTCTCTCTCATCTAACCATCTCTCTGTTTCTGCACGTTCCGCCGAGCTTCCTTGTAGGATGGACTGACCCCGAGACTCAGTCAGTCCATCTTGAGATCACTCACTCACTCCAGGACTAAATTTTGTAGGCTCCTCTCTCCTTAGGCCTCGTCCAGGGTGACGCTGAGCGGGTGCTCACGCTTGCGCTGGCCACAATGAAACACGTTGCTGCAATGTGTGTGGTCAGAGTGAGCGCGCGCCTGCACGGTGCTTAGCTGCTTGCCGAAGCAAGCAAATTTAAATTTGCTGCTCGCTGGCGCGTTACGTGAGCGGTTCGCCCAATGATGGCAAACCAGCTCCGTGATATCATGGCCGCACCCCCCGACACGTCCACCCGCACGCATAACTAGCTGTCCACAAATCTCCTGGTCGAGCAGAGCGCGTTATGTCAACACGCACGAGTGCCAACGTGCTCGCTCCCTGCCTGGCCGCAGCCATACAGCTGTTATATACAGCATGCGGCCGCACGTGCCTATGCAAACGTGCGTGCACGTGCCGCATGCTTTTCGTAAGTATACTGTGTTGCTTGTATACAGTGTTTATGTGTGTTTGTGTGTGTTTATGTATATGTGTGTGTATGTGTGTGTGTGTTTATGTATATGTGTGTATGTGTGTGTGTGTTTATGTATATGTGTGTGTTTATGTGTGTGTGTGTGTGTGTTTATGTATATGTGTGTATGTGTGTGTGTTTATGTATATGTGTGTGTGTGTGTGTGTGTGTGTGTGTGTGTGTGTGTGTGTGTGTGTGTGTGTGTGTGTGTGTGTGTGTGTGTGTGTTTATATATATGTGTGTATGTGTGTGTGTTTATGTATATGTGTGTGTGTGTGTGTGTGTGTGTGTGTGTGTGTGTGTGTGTGTGTGTGTGTGTGTGTGTGTGTGTGTGTGTGTGTGTGTGTGTGTGTGTGTGTGTTTATGTATATGTGTGTGTGTGTGTGTGTGTGTGTGTTTATGTATATGTGTGTGTGTGTGTGTTTATGTATATATATGAATGTGTGTGTGTGTTTATGTATATGTGTGTGTGTGTGTGTTTATGTATATGTGTGTGTGTGTGTGTGTGTGTGTGTGTGTTTATATATGTGTGTGTGTGTGTGTGTTTATGTATATGTGTGTATGTGTGTGTGTGTGTATATGTGTGTATGTGTGTGTGTGTTTATGTATGTGTGTGTGTGTGTGTGTGTGTGTGTGTTTATGTATATGTGTGTGTGTGTGTGTGTGTGTGTGTGTGTGTGTGTGTGTGTGTGTGTGTGTGTGTGTGTGTGTGTGTGTGTGTGTGTGTGTGTGTGTGTGTGTGTGTGTGTGTGTTTATGTATATGTGTGTATGTGTGTGTGTTTATGTATATGTGTGTGTGTGTGTGTGTGTGTGTGTGTGTGTGTGTGTGTGTGTGTGTGTTTATGTATATGTGTGTGTGTGTGTGTGTGTGTGTTTATGTATATGTGTGAATGTGTGTGTGTGTTTATGTATATGTGTGTGTGTGTGTGTGTGTTTATGTATATGTGTGTGTGTGTGTGTGTGTGTGTGTGTTTATGTATATGTGTGTGTGTGTTTATGTATATGTGTGTATGTGTGTGTATGTGTGTATATGTGTGTATGTGTGTGTGTGTTTATGTATATGTGTGTGTGTGTGTGTGTGTGTGTGTGTTTATGTATATGTGTGTGTGTGTGTGTGTGTGTGTGTGTGTGTGTGTGTGTGTGTGTGTGTGTGTGTGTGTGTGTGTGTGTGTGTGTTTATGTATATGTGTGTATGTGTGTGTGTTTATGTATATGTGTGTGTGTGTGTGTGTGTGTGTGTGTGTGTGTGTTTATGTATATGTGTGTGTGTGTGTGTGTGTGTGTTTATGTATATGTGTGTGTGTGTGTGTGTGTGTTTATGTATATGTGTGAATGTGTGTGTGTGTTTATGTATATGTGTGTGTGTGTGTGTGTGTGTTTATGTATATGTGTGTGTGTGTGTGTGTGTGTGTTTATGTATATGTGTGTGTGTGTTTATGTATATGTGTGTATGTGTGTGTATGTGTGTATATGTGTGTATGTGTGTGTGTGTTTATGTATATGTGTGTGTGTGTGTGTGTGTGTGTGTGTGTGTGTGTGTGTGTGTGTGTGTGTTTATGTATATGTGTGTGTGTGTGTGTGTGTGTGTTTATGTATATGTGTGTGTGTGTGTGTTTATGTATATGTGTGTGTGTGTGTGTGTGTGTGTGTGTGTGTGTGTGTGTGTGTGTGTGTGTGTGTGTGTGTGTGTGTGTGTGTGTGTGTGTGTGTGTGTGTGTGTGTGTGTGTGTGTGTGGTGTGTGTGTGTGTGTGTGTGTGTGTTTATGTGTAATTTATTATTTATTTAAAAAAAAAATACAAATTTATTAGACTTGTGCAGACACACAAATACATACACACATACACACAGACATATACATACATACATACACACACATACATATACATATATTCAGAGACGGTAGCGGCGCGAAAAGATGAATTTCCTCATCTTCGCCGCTGTCTGTCGGCTCACCTCTCCCTGTCCGCGCGCGCGCATGGCGTAGCAGGTGCCCGGCACTATAGAATGTGCCATAGGCTGCAGCCACGCTGCTGCTGAACGTGCTTGGCGCGATCACTTCAGTGATTCCCAATAAGCACGGCTACGCTCATGCGGCGCGCGCTCGTGCACGTACGCTTAGGAAATCTAGGTGCTTGGGTAGACAAGGAAATTTGATTTTCAAACGTGCTGAAGGGTCACATGACTAGGGTGACCAGATTTACAAAAGTAAAAACCGAGACACATTAAAAAATATATTTATAAAATAAAGTACATCATCAACTGCGCTTTATGTCTCTTCGCCACTCTCACACACACAGCCTATTCTTTCCCCCCCATCCCTCCATTCTCGTTCCACCCTTGCCATTCTGTCTCTCTCCCCCATTCTCTGTGTCTTGCCCATTCCCTGTCTCTCTCCCCTCCATTCCGTGTCTCTTCCCAATTCTCTGTGTGTCTCTCTCTCCCATTATCTGTCTCTCTCTCCCCATGCTGTCACACACTCTCTCCCCATGCTGTGTGTCTTTCTCCCCATTCTGTGTCTCTCTCTCCCCATGCTGTGTGTGTCTCTCTTTCCCCATGCTGTGTGTGTCTCTCCCCCCATGCTGTGTGTGTCTCTCTCTCCCCATGCTGTCTCTCTCCCCATGCTGTGTGTCTCTCTTTCCCTATGCTGTCTCTCTCCCCATGCTGTGTGTGTGTGTCTCTACCCATGCTGTGTGTGTGTGTGTCTCTCCCCATATGCTGTGTGTCTCTCTCCCCATATGCTGTGTGTGTCTCTCCCCATGCTGTTTGTGTCTCTACCCATGCTGTGTGTGTCTCTCCCCATGCTGTGTGTCTCTCCCCATGCTGTGTGTGTGTCTCTCCCCATGCTGTGTGTGTGTCTCTCCCCATGCTGTGTGTGTGTGTCTCCCCATTCTGTGTGTGTGTGTCTCTCCCCATGCTGTGTGTGTCTCTCTCCCCATGCTGTGTGTGTCTCTCCCCATGCTGTGTGTGTCTCTCCCCATGCTGTGTGTCTCTCACCATGCTGTGTGTCTCTCCCCATGCTCTGTGTGTCTCTCTCCCCATGCTGTGTATGTCTCTCCCCATGCTGTGTATGTCTCTCCCCACGCTGTGTGTGTCTCTCCCCACGCTGTGTGTGTCTCTCTCTCCCCATGCTGTGTGTGTGTCTCTCCCCATGCTGTGTGTGTGTGTGTGTTTATCCCCATGCTGTGTGTGTCTCTCCCCATGCTGTGTGTGTCTCTCCCCATGCTGTGTGTGTCTTTCCCCATACTGTGTGCGTGTGTCTCTCCCCATGCTGTGTGTGTCTCTCCCCATGCTGTGAGCGTGAGTCTCTCCCCATGCTGTGTGCGTGTCTCCCTCCATGCTGTGTGCATCTCTCCCCGTGCTGTGTGTCTCTCCCAATGCTGTGTGTGTGTGTCTCTTCCCATGCTGTGTGTCTCTCCCCATGCTGTGTGTGTCTCTCCCCATGCTGTGTGTTTCTCTCCCCATGCTGTGTGTTTCTCTCCCAATGCTGAGTGTGTCTCTCCCCATGCTGAGTGTGTCTCTCCCCACGATATGTGTGTGTCTCTCCCCATGATATGTGTGTGTCTCTCCCCATGCTGTGTGTGTCTCTCCCCATGCTGTGTGTGTGTCTCTCTCCCCCCATGCTGTGTGTCTCTCGCTCCCCATGCTGTGAGTGTGTCTCTCCCCATGCTGTGTGTATCTCTCCCCTTGCTGTGTGTGTCTCTCCCCATGCTGTGTGTGTCTCTCCCCATGCTGTGTGCGTGTCTCTCCCCATGCTGTGTGTCTCTTCCCATGCTGTGTGTGTGTCTTTCCCCATGCTGTGTGTCTCTCCCCATGCTGGGCTTTGTGTGTGTCACACTCTCTCTCTCCCCATGCTGTGTGTGTATCTCCCCATGCTGTGTGTCTCTCTTTCTCCCCGTGCTGTGTGTGTCTCTCTCTCCCGACGCGGTGTGTGTGTCTCTCTCTCTTTCCCCATGCTGTGTGTGTGTCTCTGTCTCTCCCCATGCTGTGTGTGTGTGTCACTCTCTCCCCCCCCCCATGCTGTCTCTCTAACCCATGCTGTGTCTCTCTCCATGATGTCTCTCTCCCCCCATGCTGTGTGTGTCTCAGGCCCTACTCAAGTCTAGACCACCCATTTAGCTACACTAATAATGGGGATATCTGTCAAAACTCCATGAGAATCATAGGTCAGTCTCACGGGTGGCCTGATCTCCCTTCTGGGGCATGGAAAATACACCTGTGGTGCTACTGTTACTTCCCCTGCCTTTCAGTGGACCCACAGGGTACGGGTGGACCGTATTCTGCTGGCCCTACACTAGGGTGATGCTCACAACGGTCTACACCTAGCTCATCTTCAGCTTCATTATTCTGCTCTGGGATTCAACAGGGTGAATTCCTCTAATTCTGGATCCATCTCTGGGATGTTATCCCTTTCTATGTCTTGTGATCCTGCTGGTTGCATTGGAAACCTGTTGTGCAGAATTTCTCCATCTCAGAATCTTAGAACTGAGACAGGTGGCCGAACATCTCTCCTCCGTAATCCTCATCAGACTCATCACTTTCTCTCAATTGTGGTCTTGAGGGAATACAGTCTGGACCCTATCCTCTGGTCCTATCCTACTAGGCCCGGGTATCTACCCCGGGGGTCTCTTCTTCCACAGGGCACCTCACAAGCTGACCTATTGGCAGTAGGTGGTACCTATGCAGGTTCTTTGCTGACCCACTTCCCATATCAGGCTTCAGTTGGTATACAGGTAGCTGTAAGGATCCATGAGTCACGCCGCCCTCGGCGAGCTCCCTGCATACCCCGGCCCACGACCGTGTGCTCGCTTCTTCCACCTCCTGCAACACGTCACCTGCGCCACCCACCACCAGCCGCGCGCGCATCACGCGTGAAGGTAAATGCGGAATCTCCTGGTCCCGCCTCCAGGTTGCGCCATCGGCACGCAGCACACGCACGTGACGCGTGCATTTACTGCATCATCTATCTTCAGCAGCAATCCTTCCCACACCTGTCTCCTGCACCACTACAGCCAATCACAGCCTTCAGTAAAGCACAGCCTGCCTGCCTGCCCTACCAGGATGTGAGTATTTGCATATTTTTCAGGGGAACCTGCCAATGAGACATATGGTGAGTGGGTTGCACCACACACCACCTGTCTTCAGGAGGATAGTACCCATTATATGACACAATAGGTACTATATCAATTGTTAGTACCCTGGTACAGTGGTCTGGCTTATTATCATTTTGAGATATACCTGCATTTGAGCGCTTCAGCTATTTTCCATATTGCAATATATACAGGTTGGAGCCGCACATGCATAGGTTTTTTGGAGCTTAATCTTTGAATTTAAAAGGAAGATCCCTAATTTTTATATTTTTGCTTTTTATACACTTTTATAGTTACTTTTTTGTGGCTTCAGTCTCCCTTTTCCCTGTATTGCACCGAGGACGCGCCTCCACTCTGTCTGTCTGTTCATTGGTTCCTCTCTCCTATATATGCTCAGCCGGCCCACTGGCAAATTGGCTGAGCATAAACCTTTGTTTCGAAGTGTTCACTGCTACCCTTACCTCTATAGTCTTGTCTTGAATCTTGGTTCCTAGCTACTCTGTTCCTTACCGCGGCTATCTCTTGGACTCCGCTCTTCTATACTCCTGACCCAGGCTACCAACGACGATCTGTACCTCTCCAACCCAGACAACGTACCACGATTATCCTCATCTCTCCAACCCTGACCTCGGCAAGTGTCTTAACTATCCTTACCTCTCCAACTCCGACCCGGCTACCTCGAGCAATCTACACTCCAGACGCGACCACGCGGCTGTGGGTGGCGTTATATATCTATCCCCACCTCGGACCCGCGGTCATGCCTCGTTTGCGGTGAGCACTCCGTTACAGTAACCTCTTTAATTTCTCTACTATGACATAGGGCTCTCTGGCTTCCAGCAGTTGGTTATTTTATGCTTGCCATGTATACCCATATTCCTGATAAGAACTCTGTCGTGCACTTGCAATTCTTCGCCATGCATCTTTTTGTCAGACCGGCCTTCATTTCGCTAGTTACTAATGTCAGCCGTAGTAGTAGCCACTTTATGCGCCTCCTGTAACTGTTCTTTGACCATGTGAAGCCCATGCTGACTCCGCTGTTCTTTTCCCTGGGTATTTAATGTGCCCACCATTTTCAACAATGTCCTATTGAATCTCTCCGGGTTGCGGGTCTCCATGTGGGTGGTACGGCGTGGTTTGAGATTTCTTTATCCCGCAAAGGTGTAGCAACTACTTGACGAGGCGGCTCTCAAAATCTCATCCTTTGTCAGAACGGATTCTAGTGGGCAGTGCTAGACTAAGACCCTCTGGGGCCCCTAAGCACCAAGACTTTGGGGGCTCTCCTCCTGCAGCATCGTGGCATCATGACAATGCGACGCTGCAGGCGGAGGGCTGCTGTGGAGAAGGTAAGGGACACCCCTCTCTCTCTCTCTAGCCTAACGGTAACGGGAAGATGTATAAATATGAGCGTACCTGCTTTAAACCTGAGAGAGGCAGTGGGTGCAGGTGGGAGGGAGAGGTGCAGTAGAGGCAGGTGGGAGAGGGTCAGTGGGAGGGAGAGGTGCAGTGGATGCAGGTGGGGTGGAGAGGAGTAGTGGATGCAGGTGGGATACCGAGGGGCAAGTGGGATACAGAAGGGCAGTGAGTGCGGGTGGGAGGAAGAGAGGCAGTGGGTGCAGGTAGAAGGAAGAGAGGCAGTGGGTTCAGGAAGAGGAAGAGTGAGGAAGTGGATACAGGAGGCAGAGACAGGGGCAGTAAGGTGGGCAGGTGGGAGAGACAGAGGGAAGCAGTGAGTGCAGGAGGAAGAGAGAATGTGTCAGGAGGAAGAGAGAGAGGGATAGGGGGTGCAAGAGTCAGAGAGAGATAAGAAGCAGAGGGTGCAGGAGAGAGATGGGCAGTGGGGGAAAAGGTCCTACCTCCCATGGGGAACTAGTAAATCCCTGGGAGCCTCTGTACTGACTGGCTGATGCTTGTCATGTGATCTCCTCTTTCTGGGAGTTACACAAAGGATTGTGGGATTTGTGGTCCTGCTGTCTTAAGCTGTTCAAACATTGGATCTGGAGCTGGACTACAACCCCAGAAGCCCCTGCACATATAGTAATTAGGAGGGCGGGTCCCTGAAAGCGCAGAACCCTGTGTTATGAAGCTTTTAACACAATTCTCTGCTTCTGGCTAGGGACAGTTCTCCTTGTGCTCCCCCCCCCTATTGGTAGCCCCCATGGGGCCCCCTAACCTGGGGGCCCCTAGGCATGTGTCCAATGAGTAATCTGGCCATGCAAGCGGGTAGTCCATAATGAACAAAGTATTTGTCCCACAGCACCTTGGCGACTGTAATGGCTCACTGGTCATTTGTTGGGAATGCTTGGGCATACCTGGGGAAGTGGTCAGTGACCACTAGAATGGTACTAGTTTTTTCTTATCTGGCTTTAATGACAGAAAGTCCATGCAAATCAAATACAGTGGTCGATTACTGGTTATATTTACTAACGGTGTGGCCCTTGTAGGCAGAGTTTTCCTTGGTACGCACCGCCTGCAATTCTTGCAATATTGTCCAACATCTTTTGTCATACGAAGCCAGCACAACCAATATTTTACTAGGCCCAATGTCTTCTCGGTTCCCAGGTGGCCATGCTGATCATGGAGGGAGCTGAGTACTACCTGCTTCTATTTGTAAAGGAGTACCAATTGTTTAGTTGCTATATATTGAGACCTCTTGGTGACTTGAAACATTACTCCACTCTTTATTACTAGATTGGGCCATTGTCTTACTAGCAACCCGCTTTCTGGGTGTGCCCCTGTGAAGGTCGAAACTGGCTTTTGATTCCTCAGCACTAGCCACGCCTCTTTTAAGCCTGGATCCAACCGTTGGGTTTTCTGGTGGCCATGCATCAAGTCGAAGCAGCTGTTCCACTGTTAACTCTGCAGAATGAGTGGCAGCGATGGGTATAGCGGTGGGGGATATCCCCATACTATCAGCCACCCTATTCAGATACGCTGTCGTGACATATCTGGCATCTCAACTTACTTACACAAAGTTCCTTCCCCAGTGGCAGTAATTTCCACCTACTGGTCATCCTTCTCCCGGTTATCACTGCGAATCCATGACAAAGCATCGGTGTCAATGTTCTGCCTCCCTGGTCTGTATTTCTGGTTGAAATTGTATGTGGCCAACGCAGCTAGCCACCTGTGACCAGTGGCATCCAATTTAGCCGAGCAGAGGATGTAGGTTTTTGTCCGTGTGTACCATAAACATTGCTCCGTACAGATAGTCGTGTAGTCTGTCAACTACTGCCCAGAAACTCGAGCTTGTGCACTGGGTAATTATTTTCTGATGGTGCTAACCCGCGACTCACAAATGCCACAGGCTGAAGTTCTTCAGAATGTTCAGAATATAAGACAGCTAGTCTCTCTAGGCTACTGTTCACATGTAATACATAGGGCTGTTGTGGGTCAGCAAACACCAGTACTGGCACATTAGTGTGACACAGCTTGAAGGCTTTGAAATCCTCTACTCACTTGGGAGTCCATCTATCTCCGGTTTATTCATATTGAAGTAATAGTTGGCGGTTAACCTTTAGTCAATTGATTCAATGGCTGCGCTATGGCCGAGAATGTATTCCCGAATCGTCTATAGTATATACAGAACCCTGTATGATTCTGGGATGATTGTAGCTCTGTCAACTGCCTGGGCCTGGGCCAGCATGCAATAGGGCTACATCCTGGCCCAGGCCCAGGCAGTTGACAGAGCTATATATAAGTAGTAGATGGCTGAGGCACTGCAATTCCCAGAATACAAGCTGGGTGCTCCTGCAATGTACACATAGAAGATGTGTAAAAACATATGAGCAAAAGGCAGGCCCTCCAATTAATAATGATGAATTTATTTATTTAGATGTTTCTCTTGAGAAAGGTTCCAATGGGAACCGAAACGTTGAATAAATGAATAATTATTAATTGGGTTGCCTGCCTTTTGCTCATATAATATTTATAGAGGAGAATGAACTAAAAAATATCATTGACTAGTTACATTTCATGTTTATTACCTTCTAGGCAGCTAATCTACTCCCTTCATCAGGTCTGACCAACCTCCTTAAAGGAGGAGCTCCCCCTTAAGCAATATAAAATTGAGTCCACCAAAAATGTAGGCCTCATGTTATCAGTAATACACATGAATGAATTGGAATTTGCCTCAATTGTTGAACATCTATTCCCTTATGTAAGATATTGAGTCAAGGCGAATCTTGGAATATTCATAATGTATCACATTCATTGAGACATTTTCATATATATATATATATATATATATATATATATATATATATATATTAGACATGGTGACCAACGCCCGTGGGATGGAACAAAAAAGGAAAATCGACTAAAAATCGTTTAAGGAAAGGAACGATACGAAATCTTTAAAGTTCTCCTTTTTTAACTTTTGGCGTTATTTAGTTCAGGTTTAGCTAGTAATTTAAACCGGATGTAGGTGGCAATAAGACAGTGGGCCACCCCAAAAAATGTGCCCATATATTGGGCCGCCTGAAAAAAAGGTTGGCCACCTCTGTATTAGACAATGTTATCTTGTTTCCCATTTGTTTCATAATTTGAGATGTGTCTTTCTCCCTTCCTTAGGCTACGGCTAACGGTGTTGGCTGCTGCACGCGCGCCTGGAGTCCTGGCGGTGCGTGCACAGCTTAAAACTGCGCTCTGTAGGGCGCGGTGGGGGCGTGGCCAAAATGGAGGGGGCGTGGCCATGATGCCAGGCACAACACAAAGCACTGCCTAGCAGCTCAATAAGCACTGCACCAAGCACATTCATACTTCTAATTCAGGGATAGACCAACAACATTTTAACAAGAGCTTACCTGGGGTGTGGCATTAATGAAAAGGGGTGTTGGGGGTATTCGGAAGGGGAGAGAATCGTTGAATTATATGAATTTATGATGACTATGCATGTTGGCAAATGCTCCAGAGGGTGATCATATGCCAACAAACTGCATAAGAGCCGCATTCTAAACCTCTCATTGCTGGGAACGAATGAACCCTTATTACAATACAGGGAGGAGAGCACGTGATGTGAGTACAATGTCCTGTCTTTAGTAAACAGGCACATGGACAGAGCTGTATTACTGCAACCAGAGTTTGGCCCTCTCATTGTTTTGAAAATACTACACTGCCGTTGGTCTACACTAACTGCGCTCCCATTGGCCCAAACTATCTGCCCTGCTATTGGCTCCCAGCACAACACGTGACCGCGTCTCCGCACGGGAAGACAAATTTCTTGTCTTCACTTGTGGCTGACGTGCCACCGCGCTTCGTGAGTCAAGACGGCAGAACACACTGGGGCCAGTCTGATTGAGGTTAGTGTCGCGCCGCCGCCACCACCGGGGACTTAGTCTACCGCGCGTGCGTCAATTATAATTGGCTGTGTTCTAAGACGTTTCTATACTTGGGACGTGCACGCGCACAGCAGACCAGAGGAAATACAATAAAATTGTATTTTCGTGCTGCTGCCGCACCGCAAACCGATCACAGCGCGGCTTACGCTGTGATGTCAGGGTCATGCCCCCTAACTGCGCAGGTCATCGCTTGCACCCTAGCAACTAAACGCGCACGCCACGTGCAACGTCGGGCGCCCGCGCAGCAGCGAGGATTATATAACAAGATTGTCTCCCTAATTGGTATAACAAAATCACTGTTAGGTTTTTGCCGCTTGCTAACCTTCTTCATCCTTAGGACTCAAGTAAGGGCTGTTATACAGTCGCGCGCGCGGCACTTATAGGTTGGCTGTGGTTAGTCAGTTGTTCTATACTAGGGCCGCCCGCACACGACAGTGAGCGCGGAGCCGACCGACGAGGGAGAAATCTGTGAAAATAATGATTTTGCGCTGCTACCGGTGCTGTAATGTGTGTGTGTGCTACCGGTGCTGTAATGTGTGTGTGTGTGTGTGTGTGTGTGTGTGTGTGTGTGTGTGTGTGTGTGTGTGTGTGTGTGTGTGTGTGTGTGTGTGTGTGTGTGTGTGTGTGTGTGTGTGTGTGTGTGTATCAATAAATAAAAATTGATTATTTATTATTGCACAATAAAAATAATTTTTATTTATTCAATATGTTTTTCTTTTAAAAATCTTATTTAATAAATTATTCACTCACACAATCTATACACACACACACACACACACACACACACACACACACACACACACACACACACACACGCACACACACACACACACATACAGCACCTTCCCAGCCTGTCGCTCCCGGCAGCACGGACTGTATACCCACAAAAAGTGTGCGTCACGTGCACGCGAGTTCGAACAGGCACGCGCGCACACACACTATATTACAAGCCTTAGGGCTTCAATGCTATCTCTAATCTTTTCACCCTCTTTCCCTAACCTTCTATTTTATTTTCTGTTCCATGTTATCCCTTCAAAACTTCAATGAGCAATTTGGTGGGGAAAGAAAGATGCGGTTCATTATGGTTAAATGTAGTGGTTCCATGTAAGACAGAGAATGGGTAAGGCCTGGTTCAGGGTGCCAGAGGCAGGAGTTGGAGGGCGGGCGTTCGCGAGGGCGGGCGGCAGTCTGCTGGGCGATGTGTGTTCATCCTCCTCAGCAGACTTTTTCAGGAGTTGAGGAGGCGGGGAGGGGGCGGGGCTACAGACGGCAGGTTAGGGATCCATGTTGCAGTCTTGAAATCATTCTCAAGAATGATTTCATTGGCTGCCGAGGTCCCAGTGACGCTGCTGCAGCTTCAAAAAACGACTTGGGTTGTTTACTGAAACTGTAGCCAGCGTCATCTCCGTACTTCGGAGACAGGGCAGCTGCTACCCTGACAACCAGTATTCAATTTGAATACATTGTGTCCCACGGCAGCTCGCACGGCAGCCCTCCCTCCCTCCGAAGCCTGCACCCTGAACGAGGCCTAATGTGATGTATCAAAGTCTACAATATTATTTTTTTTTATTGAATCTTTCCCCATATGGTTTGTCCCCATTTTCCAGACTTTTTTGACACATCACAAAAATGAACACATACCCTTATTGTATTTCTACAGTAACTCCTGATCTAACGTTTCCTCTTCCTCATTTTCTCATATCTCAGTCGGTCAAAATCAATGCAGTGAACTTTGCAATATTTCTATTTAGAGATGCATATTCTGCATCTGCAATTTTAATGGCCAAGTGGCTAGCCTGGCAGCTTAATAACTAAACTCGCATATCTTCTGTCTCTTTGCTATCACTTAACAAGGTAGCAATCCGACTACTGCAATTAGGAGGGTGCAATTTGGTGTAATTTGGTTGAAAAAATAATTTTTTTACTGCGAGCGAGAGCGATTGCACTTTTAAGTCATTTTCCCATCAGCGTCCACGTAGGCCGTCTGTTTATCCACATTAATGAGCCACTTCATTTGCAGCCCTCTGATGTATAATGATTTATAACTATCCTAGTGATAAGCAGGGGTATTAATTTCCTATCCGAGCTGCGGGCAGCTGGCTAATCAGGGCAGGCTTCAGGGACCCGCCCTTAATGGATTTACACAGAAGCTGTTATGAGTGAACTCATAGCAATTAGTACATTAACCCCATCAGTGCTGGGAGGGTAAATTACAGTTACTGCGAGGACACAGCACAGCTCAGGGGCTCGGTACATAGTTTCTCCCATTAGGGGACATTCTTCCTGGAAACTGCAGTCCAACTTGGAAACATGGATATTGGAGTTGCACACACAAAAAAGAAAGCATTCAGCCATGAAACGCCTTTTCTCGCCATTTATTTAACCGCTATTTCATCACTTGGGATATCTTTAACAGCTTGACAAATGACCGGAAATCCTAACAGTGAAAACTAATAAATAATATTCAATTAAATTCATGCTCCCTACGATTAAGTGCAGTGAATCCAAAATACCGCGATCAGGACTGGCTTTTCAGAGGCAATTATTTGGAAAATGTAAGGCAAAAATGTTTTTACATTAGTATTTCTCTAACGTAGTACTGAACGATTTGTCAGGGAATTTTGGAAAGAGAAACCAAAAAAATAACAGCTATTTAAGCGACAAAATACAGGAAACTTCCAAGAAACAGCTAATTAGGACTATGCCATGAAAGGGGAAGTTATCTAATGGACACTAAACCTCTGAACTGCCTTTAAATAAATAAAAACAGAAACCAAACTGTAACCATATTTTGATCAGTAGCAGAGTGTTATGCTCACTGAGACGGTCACATAACAAGGTCAGAAATGCACATAGGACTAAATTGGGCAGTATCTGTTGATGTTCAGTGCTCACCTGGTGTAAGTACCTGTAAGTACAGCTCAACCCCGTTATAACGCGATCCGTTACACCGCGATTCCGCTTATAACGCGATGTAAGCGTGGCTCCCAATTTTCGTGTTTATGAATACTTTACAACACGATTATTGGTATCTTAAATACTGTATTGTGCAATGCATACAAGTGTACATTATTTCTAACGCGATCCGCTTATAACGCGATGTGATTCTTTGGACCCCAAGCACAGCGTTATAAGGGGGTTGAGCTGTACAAATCTATCATTTGTCAGAAGAACCAGGGGAGAAATACATTGTTAAATAGTAACATAGTTACATAGTAGATGAGGTTGAAAAAAAATACGTCCATCAAGTTCAACCTGTGCTAAATTTAGACGACAAATACTTTATCCTATATCTGGACCTTCTCAATGTGCCCAGAACGATGAAACTGTGATGGTTGGTACTTTTCACGCAACAGTTTTGTAGAACGTCTCATAGCAATGATCCAGTGGTAATCAGTAAAGTGACTGAGTTGGATTTGTCTCTAAATAAAATTGACAACACTGTTTTATATATCCAAAGTTTGCTGCTGTTTATGATGTGTAAATATATCCCACAACACCACACAATGTAATATGGTGAGTATGTTCTATTAGTACTCAATTAATACTGCAAATAACAGCCTATAATTAATCAGCTAGGTTCAAATACAGGTCTGTAGAACAGGTTGACATTCTGAAAGTATTATGTAGCATTATAATAATAGCTTAATTTCATATAGCACCTTTCTCCCAATGGGACTCACAATTACAGAACAGTGCAGGGGTGCACAAACTTTTCTGCTTGTGCCCCCCTGTCTGCTCTCCCCCCGTCCCCAGCCTTACCGGCTACATGACGGCGTCATATGATGCCGCATTGTCATGGCGATGCGTCTGAGACCAGGTAAGAGAGACTTACCGTACAGAGGCCTTGCTCCTCCCCCAGCATTTAATTTAAATGCTTTGGGGAAGAGTGTGTGGCCTCTGTAAATGCCCTCCCCCTCCCACCCCCTAGTTTGAACCCCTGGGATCGTGCACGGTATGCAGTGTACAGGAATTTTACAGACACAGTCCCTGCCCAAATGAGCTTACAATCTATGATTTTGTTATCTGAGGGAGATAAAGTGACTTGCCCAAGGTCACAAGGTGCCAACACTAGGAATCAAATTACTGATTCAAACTCAGGGTCATTGCTGTCTGTGTCTTTTAATCACTGAGCCACTCCTTCCTTAAAGTTCTAGTATATTAGTCCATGAGAAGTGTATATTATTTGCAGGTTGTGATACCTTTTAGTGGACCAATATGATAAATCCCATCTATGAAGAACTCTCATTTTGATCCAAAAGTATTACAACCTTCAATAGGCCAACCAACTTTGGGTTTGTTAAGAAAATGCATGTTACACAGTATGGACCTATTAGCTGTTCTGAATATAGTCAGCAATCAGATCCAAGCATTGTCCAAGCACTGCAGATCAGCACCGGCCTATATCTACTAAACGGTGCTCTTCTAAAAGACGCTGGAATTCACCTTATGGTTCACTCAAGTGAATAAGCTGTAAGGCGTCTTAGGCTAGGTCCCCGTTGCCTGCTGCAGCGCCCGCTATGGCGTGCACTGCAGGGACAAGAGCCGTCCTTCAATGGGGCCGGGCCCGCTACCTACCTTGCCCGCCGTGTTGCGCGACCAGATTTCTCTGAAGACAGGAAATCTGTGCTCACAACTTGCGATGGAGCGCTGTCCATGCCCCAGGCGTTTCAGCCAATGAGGGGGAACCTGCCGGGAGACGTCATGGCCTCACGCCCTCCGTCTTTCCCCCTGCAGCTCACCGCAGACAGGGGATCTCAACTGCACGCGCCGCCAGCCTGTCAGGCGCACGTGCAGCACCGACTCCGGGGCCTCAGCCTTATGGAACACCACTGATTAGTTAAAATTGTTATATGGGGCAGGTACAGCTGACCCTCGTCGTGTTAAGGTTCATTCCAAAGATCGCTGAGCACTAGAAAGAATGAGAGTGGGAAGAACAGAATAGACTTTTCAGTCTCTGAAAATGTAAAGACTTAAAACACAATATGTTCATTTAACTCCATGATCATCAATACATTTTACACCAGCTCTGGTTTTCCTACTGTAATTAGAGTTGTGATAGCCAGTGATTACTTAAACAGGACCAAACTAGGAGCTTATGATGTCACCAAGTTGACTCTTGAAAATATATGATGTGACATATGGCTACTCTGGTGCCTTTTTTTGATTTGCATAGAGCAGTGGTTCTCAAACCTCTCCTCTGGTCCCTAAGCCAGACCAGGTTTCTGAGGCAACCACTTAACATTCTACTACTACGTCAACAAGGGCATTCACCTGGATGCAAGGGCATTGGTTATTCCCAAAATCTGTTGCGCCCGGTGATCCACGAGGACAGGTTTGAAAACCACTGGCAAAGAACTTAGAATAGAATCTTTGCCAGTTGGGATACGTAATGAACCAACATTAAAATATACAATTGTATACAAGCTTATCAGACTGCAGAAGTATCTTCATCAAATGCAATCACAGGCAAGTAGGTCACAAAAGCTCAGATATGACCTTGTATCTTTGTCATGAACAAAAAAAGGACACAATCAGTACTTATAAGATCTTGGACATAAGCCTTTGTGCCACGATTGATGTGGTCTTGAAATCTCATGTATGACAACATCCATATAGTATTTTATTGGTGGTCCTATCAGAAACTACTTGTGTTTGTTGTTCTTTAATGTGATTAAAGAGTGGCCAGACATAGACTCCAGGTTCTGGCTCTCAACATTTTTACTGAGAACAAAACCTTTCTAGTACTACGTGTGATATGTTACCTCTTGCTATAATCATCTTATCTACATAATATAGTAAATATAAATACCACTTGTGGTGCATTTGCACGTCGCAGACAGGTCTGCAACTCTGTCCCCATTATCGCTTAGCATACAATGCTTCCACTGCAGCAAGGGATTCTGGGTAATACATTCAGGCATAAGCTTACAAGGGTCCATGATAAAATGGATGAGAAGTAAAGAGTGACACACTATGCTCATGTTCATGTCATTACCCAGAATTCCCGGCTGCAGGGGAAGCAAGTGGTATTTTTATTTACTGTACAGTGGAGGGTTTGTGTCACTTGTTTTTACCCACCATAACTTTTTTTTATGCCTGGTTATATCTACATAATGTAACTAATCCCAGCTGCTTCCTGAACAGCACCTATGTCTTCACTCCATTAATTTACTCCTCCCACCCCGCACCGAAAATATTCTCTCATGGCATGGCCATATATTTATGCTTATATTGTAAACTAAAGTACAGACTTCCACCATTAAAATTCATTATACAGTAAGCTAAGAGACAACTCTTCATGGAAATTGATAAAGGTTAGGCTTACTTTTAGAAAGGTCCACTTGTATAAATAGAAGGGCTTTGTTTGGCTAGATTATTTGACTGCCAGTGATAACACGTCAGCCTCAACAAAACACAGAACTTGTTGTTGACAAGTGACAATATTTATCTTGTTTATATGTGTATGCATGCCATAAATCTTCCTGAATTAAAGGAACGGTCGTTTGTTTCAACGCCAACTGAATCATTCACAGAAAGAGAGAGAGAAGAGTTTAACATCATGAAAGAAGACTCATCGATACTAACCGGGGCTCTGCCTCATTTCCAAACGTAGGCCGATATTCACTAACCTCCACTACCGGTTATCACACCGCGATCCTACTTTAACTACCATTGATTTGAATGGCAGTAGGATATAGGTGCAATAACATGTATTGATGATTAGCAAATCTATCCCCAAGGATATTTGGTCAACTTCAAAGAGAGGCAAAGCCCTCTTCTACCTCTGCCATAAAGGATGAAGAGGCAACCTACAAATAAACTGAATGTCTCTTTGGCTGAAATGTCAATTAGCAGTATTCCCAAAATTAAGTATTCATCTAGTATTCAATATGCAATTTATATCTTTTTGGCAAGTTTTCTTAGCCGAAAAGACCTTTAAAGTCATCAAACAAACCAGAGAAGTAAAAAAGCTGGGGGAAAAAAACCAAGATGCTGCTTAAAGAAGTAAAAATAAATAGTCGAAAAAACACGAGAAGCCACCAAAAGGGAGAGAAACTGAGAACCAACCCAAGGAAGCGATTTTTTTGTTGTTAAAAACACCAGTGAAACTCCATAAAGAATTGTGAGTACGACAAAACTGGTGAATGAGGCAAATGGTCTGTGAACGTGTCTATATGAAGGCCTCTAATAATCCCAGAATGCATATCCACAAAAATGGAGCCAGTGACGTTTACGTGTAAATGAAATATCTGGATAAGAGAGAGAACACGTGTGGGAAAGGGAATAGTGGGTGAAAGGGACCAGTTGAATAGGAAAGAAAGAGATGGAGTGAATATAAGTTTGCACAAAAATATTAATGTCAGACCTGAGACGGTTCCCTCTATACTGGTATTATCCCAGATGTTATCATTTGTTTAAGTCCCTATTTTTATCGCTGGTTGTTATCACTCCTTTGCATCTCCGCTGTATTTGTGTACACTAATTATCCGTTAGGCGTGTAAATATTTTTCAGGGCAAGAGCTCAAGAAATGTTTTGCGACTCCGAAGCTGCTTTATCGGAGGTTAGAGTGTAGGGCCTTAAGTGATAAATTACAGACTTACAAAAATATCCCTATGTGCAGGTAATTATTTTAAAGACATTATCATAACCCCTTGTTCTCGGTTGTTTATGGGAATAATACGCTTTGACTTCCTGATGACGACGCTGTAAAACAGTGTTAAATAATACTAGTGGGGCGCATTAAATGGCCACCGTCAAGATTTGGACAGGGATTCTTTTGCGTGACTTGCTTTATTATGGGAATGTCTGCAGTATTTTTTCTTCAGTTCCAGGCTGACTCCCAGTAAACATGTCTTTTTCTCTTGATAATTCCGATAACATTTGTCAAATCTGCAGGCACAACCTTTGGGAAAGGGGTCATGAAGCATATGCATTACAATAGAATCAGATCTGCAAAGGGCGTTCATTAAAATAGTGACCTGGGGGCCCTATAATAAAAGAAACTACGGAGACAGTACAAATAGACATTTGTGGATCCATGTATCAAAATCTCCCACCTGCAAAACCGAGGCTAGACGTGTGCAGGTTACCTTGCACCAGAATTATCCAAGAAAATCCCATTGATTTCCATGGGATTCTTCGGATAAATCTGCTTCTGTTTTGCACCCGGGGGTGCAACTTTGATAAACAGACCCCCTATTTCTCTGCTAACTCCAACACAGGGCCTTATTTTCTAAACCGTAACGATTCTATAAGAAATGAGAATACTCTAGTATTCACTAAACTGCTTTGACTTATTTAGTGAATCAAGGGGACTTGGCTGTTTTAATTCTGTTTTACCCAAAGAAGGTGTTTTTCCATGTTCCACATAAATCACATTACTTTCTCATGCGCGGCGATACGTTTTGTATATATTTTTTTGTGTCTGAGCAGTAGAAACATCCTGAATTTAAAATGTAAGAATGGAGTTTGAGATCAAAGCCTTTCCTCTCTGTGTCTCTCCGCCTCCGAACAGGTTTCAACAAAGCCCGAGAACAATTGGATGTTTTAATGTCCCTGTATCTCTCCTCCTCCTTCCTGCACAAGGGACACGCAGAGGTATCTCTGCACCTGATTAACATCAGAAAAAGGGACAACTTGTAACATTTAGATTTCTCCAAAGGGAGCCACTTTGAGATGCTGCCGTTAACCCCTTCCCCGGTGACCGTCATAGATATGGCACACTGCTGACGCGTCATTAAATAATGATAATGATGTGACGTGGACGGCACATTTTTCTGCAGGGCCTTGGTGCTTTGTGAACGGTGTTGGCAGTTGGGACATACACGAAGCTTGTACAACTCCTGGGTTGGACATCCCAGATTATTGGGATGTTCCTGCCTGTACAATGGTGCCTGGGAGGGAGGGGGTTAACCCACTCTCCTCTTTCAAGTTCTGTCCATGCATCCCTTTGAACTGCAATTTGGAAAAACGCGCTTATTTGGGTTTTCATGTGGAGCCACTTCCACTTTCTTAAAAGCAAACAAATTCCACCTCTACCTCGTCCTTAATCTTCGCCCCACAATGCTTACGGGGGACTCAATGAGATTCCCCATGGGGGGACAGAGAAAGAAAAATAGGCAGGACAAATATCCACCCTCTGCTATACAACGTCATCAGATACAGTACATGCATATCCAACTTTTGGAAGGTGCTATTTAAACTAAAATGTGTTTAAATGAACAGCACTCAAGGGTTAGTTTTACCTTAAAGCCGCACTTCCAAGGACACTTGTTTTTTATTTATTCATTTAAAAAAAAAAATAGGTTTGAAGCAGAGGGTCTCTGGAGCTGACCTTAGCTCTGCGGACCCTCTGCTTCCCAAGATACTGACCTCGGAAGCGGGCGCTAGAAAGCAGCTGGGCTTGTTTGGGCTAACATAATGACAGCTTTAAATGTCTATTGACGTCACGTGGGCCAATAGGAAGCCGTGATGTCATCCATTGCGGCTTTCTATTTGCCATGTGACCCGGGAGCTCTGCATGGAGATACCGGCAGCAGCTATGGAGGTGTGTATCTCTGTTAGCAGGGGGTCCCCGGAGCTGAAATATATGCGGTTCAGCTCCTGAGGCTCCTTGCTTCAAACCTGTTTTTTGAAGAAGAAAAAAAAAAGGAGAAAGGGTTATCAGGAGTGCTGCTTTAAACTAATGTAGCCCCCAATAATGCTCCTCAAAATAACATAATAGTAAACCACCTCCTTAGAGCAGAGGTTCTCAACTCTAGACCTCAAGATCCCCCAACAGGTCAGGTTTTCAGGATATCCCAGCTTCGGCACAGGTGGCTCAATCTGTCCCTGCTTGACAACAGGTGGCTCAATCAGTCCCTGCTTCAGCACCGGTGACTCAATCAGTGGCTCAGACTGAGCCACCTGTGCTGAAGCTGGGATATCCTAAAAGCCTGACCTGTTGAGGGGGGGAGGGGTTCTTGAGGACTGGAGTTGAGAACCCCTGCTAAAGAGCAACCCTGCCTTGGAAATTACACACATGTAACCCTAGTTTGCAGCCGATGCACTCAAGAGCGCAAAGTATTCTACAGCACTGGCGCTCCGGTGCTGGCAGGAACGTACAGTACTGAAGATATTCACATGGCATTATCAATATCACTGAATATATAATGTACAATTATCCACTGTGCATAAATAAAAACACTAGAAAGGGGGCCCATGATAATACATTACATTTTGTTGCGTGTCAGCATTTCTGTGTTATTAACGAACACCGTCCTTCGCAAAAGGTGTCGTCTGTATAAAGGCTTCATACATGACGCCAAATTTGTTGTTTTAAATGATTTTTGACGAAGCGTATCATGTTGATGGATACAATTTAAATGAAAGCATCATGGTGTATTTTGGGATTTATAACTTGGATTAGCGACTACAAATGATGAGTGTAATATTATTTATAACAGCTACACAGTGAAAATAAGTCATTTTGTGATCCTATACAATAAAATATCCGTGCTGCATCAAATAAATGTGTGGCTGATACATAGCAACTTAATTCTGCGCTAACACAATTAACAGATATTTTTAGGGTTTACACCAAGTTGGGTGATTTTGACGCACTTTGTCCTTTTTTTTGGCGCACAGAAACATTATTTTTTGTGTACATACCATTCACATCTGTACGCCAAGCGCAGTCCATTTCTGTACGGCAAAAAAAAAGAGAAACATTTTTTTTACGCTGTTGCTGCAGATGGAGAAATTTCAGGTTAGTACACAGGCGCACACAGGCACCCACAAGCGCACACAAGCACCCGCAGGCGGAGCACACAGGCACCCACAGGTGCACACAAGCAGCCACAGGCGGCGCACACAGAGCACGCAGGCGCACACAAGCACCCACAGGCGCACACAGGAGCACACAAGCACTCACAGGCATCCACAAGCGCAATTGAAACCGAGTGTTCAGTGCTCAAATTTTGCACCAGAAAATCGTTTGTGATGCTTAGTACAGCACATCGGCCTTACAGGGTCAACATTTAGTGGAGATCTTGGCGCATATATACAGGTGTACAATGTTTTGTGGCAAATTCTCCAGTATGATAATAAACAACAAAAATACAATTGACACATTACAATTGTTACAAAACGTTGTACTTATGGCTATAGGGGTCATTCATCAAAAGCTCCGTCTGGGAAAAAAAAACCCCTTTGCTATATATAAATCTGCTATTTTGTTGCTGGCTTTGATAGATAGACCCACTGATCCAATCTGGCCTTAGTACGTAGACACTCAATTGCTTTTAATTGGATTACTTTTATTTGATAAATATACTACTGGGAACCCCCCCTGTTTTTCAACTAGGAGGTTTTAGTCAATAGACCCTGAAGCAGCCAACTCCAGTCCTCAAGGGCCACCAACTGGTCAGGTTCTCAGGATATCCCTGCTTCAGCACAGATGGTTCAGTCGAAGACTGAGCCACCTGTGCTGAAGCAGGGATATCCTGAAAACCTGACCTGTTGGTGGCCCTTGAGAACTGGAGTCGGCCCTCCCCTGCTCCAAATTTATTAGGTGGTGGTATAAGCCACAGGGCACCGTATAAAACGCTCATCCGAACGGGCTGTGAGGTAACTTACACCTTAGCCAAGCTTAATAAGCACAGGACAACAATCCACACGGTTTGAATAACAAATGACAACAAACATTAGCGAGCAGGGTCCTGAACAATTAAAGGATTTAACAATTTGATGTAAAACACCTTTTTTTTTTAGGATTCATGCGGAACATCAATAAAGTTTTCTGCAGCTAAGCCGGCCATTTCCTCGCTGGACTATGTCCTCCGAGCATTTTAAAGTAAATGAAACCTTTCTTAAACCCTGATGCCGTATTAATAATGCAGCCTCATCTGGGACCAAATGTAAAAATGACATAGAAGGGAAACCAGTGAGCCATTTTTGTGTCGGTTTCATAGGTTTTTAATCCGCTTTGAAAACTAGAACTAAAACTGAAAAGCTGCAAGCACAATACAAAAAAGTCAGAGAATAAGTAGAAAATACAACTTTAGGGTCTGTTAGAGGCTCTTGTGTAATTGGGGGGAATGTGCAGCACGGATTCAAATGTTGCAGTGATTAGAGAGGAGCTATAAAACATTTCTTAGAAAAGCATGACCGCCATTTTAAAAATCACTGTAAAAAAAATTCTAATAATAATTCCAATTAATATTTTTCCAGTACCAAAAACTACTGCAGCTTTTGAAAAGGATGCATGTTTGGGATGAAAGTAAATTTGCAAAAAGGAAAAAAAGAATAGAATTAGTTAAATTGCACCATTAAATGCAAACACAAACATAGCAATTTAACCATGGCAATACCTTGGAAACAATCAACAAAATAAATATTTGAAACAGCCATTAAATATACAGTTCTTGTACTGTTGCAAATTCGGTTTACTCCCCTCCCCCATTTGTTAGCAACATAAATGTCACATTTTATTCCAAGTATTTTATTTTCCGCAACTCTTCAACATTATTTAGTAGGGGGGAGGGGAGAAACCAGATCATAAATGACCGCAAAACGGTCAATCTTTTTTTTACAGACCCCTGAAAATCAGTAAATAATAATTATGTACCTGACCTAATAAAGAGACACATATCCTACATCTCAAATATTGTTCTTATGACTATAGATATAGAAGTCATTTAGAAAAGGCTCCCGGCCACAAAATAAAATCTTTTTTTTTAATAAAACCAGTGCTGTTTTTGACTAAAAATACCTTACTGCTTCAATATTGCCTTAGCACCTAGACCCTCAGTTGCTTTTAATTAATTATATTTTATTTGATAAACACAATGCTAGTTCTGCAACAAGAAGAAGTAAATAGACCCTAGAGGTCCACCCTAGTAGTGGCAAGCCACCAGGCACCTTATAAACCAGGACACTTCAGCTGCCGGCCAAAGGCAGCCCGGGAAGAGCCCTGGTATGACCCTTACACTCTCGGATCCTGCTAATGTCATAATAAGTGCCGTTTTTGACACGGAAACTCACTTTTAAGTTAGGGTAATGTAAATATATATGGTACGGATGTTCTAAATGCTTGCAACATGTTGAAATGTGGTCATTGTGAAGTATTCTAAATGATATTACAATAAACTCGCGGCCCTTTTACGCCTAAATGTTTTCTGATCTGGGCCCCCGTTGGAGAACTTGTTGAAGAGCCCCGTTATAAACCATTCTGTGTGTGAATAGGCTGTGAGGCGCTTTACGTCTTAATCAACACACCGGCCAACAATCCCCAAGGTTGGAATAACAAATGACAATAAAAATGAGGATGTAAGAATAACCGCCGAGGCAGATAGCAGAATTGCTGATGTACAGATCCAGCAGGTGAATGGAGAAGATCTCACACTCTATGGGGAACAGGGATGTAATTGGCCATTGAATACACTCATTGCTGTAGTGAAGACGGCCTGGAGAACCGTAGACCTTTCTGTTGCCAACACAACTCCCAATAAAAGATCTGTAAATGTGTGTGAGTGTGTTGTTTAGCAGGGGGGTGTTAGGTATAATTTGTGCTCCCATGTAATGATAATATTGAGATGGGGAGGATATGTTTGGAGAAGGCATTACACGATCGTCCCAACCATAAACTCTAGTCTTCCTAATTACCTTCTCTTCTGGAGTTTCAGACAACCTGAAAATAACTTTCTTCATTCACGTTTCTATAGAAAACTATTATTTTTTTTTTTAACCTATCCAGTCTTTGAATGTCAGTGTCACAAATTCTTTAAGGTCCTTGTGGTACTCTAGGGGTTATGTTATTTTTTAATTTATTTAACCGAGCATTAACAATAACAAAAAACTGAGGAACCAACTGAAGTTTTACTGCAGATTTTCGAGCTTCAGAAACTTGTCCGGTCACCTAATAATTGCTCTTCAGTTACAGCAGTAAGCAGCTCTCGGCTGCAAAATGGGGATGAAAATAATGCACTCGTTCACCCAATATGTACTCTCCCCTACATACCAACATGATATTATGTAGCTGCCGAAGGTTCACTGAAATTGTTAAATCTTGCCACGGAGAGGAAGAAAGTTGCTGTCTAAAGAGACATTTTTGCACCGTTTATCGCAGATCAGGTGAAGTATTTTTGCCAGCCGGCAAGAAAAGGCAAAGTATTTATCAACGAAATGAAAAAATCCCATCATGGTTGTGAATTTTTCATGGTAAAGCCTACGCTTTTTCATCCAAGGTAAATAATAGCATCATTTCATTTTGAAACTCTTTGCGGGGAGATATTTTGTTCCAAATGACCTGTGCGGGTCGGCTTACGTTATAGGAGGGAGGAGCTAGCGACACATACATATTATAATGGGGCGCATCAAATTGTGAGGCCCCGTGTGCCACCTTTCCACCTTATATTAGAGTTTAAAAAAAATCCATCAGGTGTGAGGTGGCATACAGACCATGTCAAATCTGAAAAACACTTTCTTACATTTGATGCAAACCCAATCAAAAAAAAAAATATTCCGTTGATACACGAAGTCCATTCTTGCTCCATCTGTGAACCCTATTTTGGTACCGTGTCTATTTGTAAAGTAATAAAATAATGTGTGTGTGTGTGTGTTTATATATATATATATATATATATATATATATATATATATATATATATATATATATATATATATATATAAAAAATTTGTACTCACAAAAAAAGGCTGTGGGTGCCGTAAGCATTGCAAAGAAAAGTATTGCTGGCCTATCTGGCAGAAGAGTTCAATCATATATATTTCAACCACACAATGCAGAAAGGGGCTAATCATGTATCTTTTCTTTGTGTGGCTACAGTAACCTTAATAAGTGACACTTATTTGTGTGTGTAGAGTATTGTTCTAGTGACCAAAATAAAGTTGAATTATCACAATTAATCCTTTTTTTGTTCATCAACAAATCACCTTAGTAATGATCAGTTCCAACTTTTTACACTAGCTGCTCTACGTCATTCTATTTTCTATATTAAAATAAATAAAATATTTTAGATTTGTAATTGTTAGCTGTTGCCATTTACGCTGTGTGTTCTGTAGGGTAAATGGTAAAGACATTCTAAAAAATCCAAATCAGAAAGGCAGCAAATAACACAGCGGAACATACAAGCAGCTTATTAAATGATAACATAGATTTCCTCTGAACAGGACATTCCCTGCCAGTATTAAAACACATTCAATTGATCACAATACTAATGATCTGTTAGAATAATGAAGAGATCAATATATAGAGATCCAGATCAATATATATTTTCAAAATTACAACTCCAGAACTTGTGTGTGTATGTATGTATGTATGTATGTGTGTGTGTGTGTGTGTGTGTGTGTGTGTGTGTGTGTGTGTGTGTGTTTGTGTGTATATATATATATATATATATATATATATATATATATATATATTATATATATATATATATATATATATATATATATATATATATATATATATATATATATATATATATATACATATATATACATATATATATACACTTAATTGAAATAGATTGTAGACATATCCTTTACACATACTTGAAATAAGATTTTTTTTACTGTATATGCATGTATATGTTAACTGCTGTGCACACGTAAATTAAATAATGCTATTCAATTAGAAACTAATATATCAGCATACATGTATCCCTTATATATCAACATACATATATCCATTATCCAGTATATGTGTGTGTATGTATGTATGTATGTATATTACAATACAGTACATATTTTATTCACTCTGAACACAATTAGACGTTTCCAGTTCCGCTTTCCCCCCTCCCTTGTCCTGCAGGAGTTATTTACTTACCACTGCTTGTGTTGGTACTAGTGGGGACCCCACTGCGCCTCATCCACTCATAGGGGTTGCGCCTTTGCGCATTTGGGGAGAGGGGGGGTACCGAGTTGCTCATGGCAGGAGGCAGAAGTCCAGAGCCTGGTGGCTGAACAGGGTTAAAATCAGTGGGGCTGAATCCAATCTGACCCGGGTTAGCAGTAGACACGGCTGCAGGTCCTGGTCCATAGGAGTGCCATTCTTCTCTGCTGGGAGCGTAGGGAGAACTCCATGTGCCTCCAGGCTGCCCATGGTGCGGATCACTGTTAATCCCAGGGACATGATGGTAACTGGCAAATTCTGAATACTGAGGGGGTGCCGGCACATAATTCTGGGGGTTCAGATTCAGGCCAGGGTGCCTAACAGGATTCGGGTACATGTTGTTGTCCTTATCCAAAAGATAACCCACATACATCTTTCCCACGAAGTCCTGTGCACATAATGTGCCTGACCAGCTGTCTCCTGTGCCTCAGGCTTGTCCTGGGGTTTCCTTCAACTCTGCTCCACTTCTTCCTGGTTAACTGTTCTCTTCACCTTCTTTGGCAGCTCTCTAGCAATCACTTTGGGAGGCACCTCCCTGTCCAAAGCCTTTTATTGGGCCACCAGGGCGACGATTTGCATTGAAAGCCAGCTTTGCATTTCAAAGAGACACTCAAGTGCAAGAATCAAAGTGGAAGCCACTAGGTGAATTCAAATGGTACAAATTGCTCAACAGATAATATTGCCCTGGTGTATGTGAGTGTGTGTGTCTCCAGTGACAAAAAAAGGCATCCAAGGGACAATGCTACAAACTCAATTAACAAACCAAAGCAATCGGAATTCAGGCGAAACCCTAAAGGTTTTAGTATGTTAAAGTTAAAAACCCTCTGGAGTTCACCACACTACTTTCTAAAGAGAGGAACAGGTGTATGCAGCTCTAAAGCCACCAGCACGATAAACTGTTAAGGAAGTTGCTAATCTTTTATAGCAGCATTATAAATAATATATGATATTAAAAAGTTTTTTTTGTGAAGTATTTTTGCTGATTTCCTACAGGACGGTTTATGCCCTTTATTTATCTTTCTCATATTCACATGATCTATGAACAATTTATGCTTGATTTTGTAATCTTACTAGCTGCTGGCTGTGTGCTCATTCATTTACAATAAAAGATAATACCTTAATGACTAAGATGCAATATATAGTATTACTTAAAGACATGGATATATTGTAAAATAGACTTTCTGCATGTGTGCTATGCAGCTTAAAATATAGCAGAATCCTTTTACAAATGGTATCAGGAGACATTTTCAACTTTTCTAACTTTATTTACTTTAAGAATATGCTCTGCTATAATTAAGGAATAGTACCCCCGTATTTTTTTTTTAAATACCACTAATACTGAAGAGGTTCACAATATCAATTCAAAGGTAAACATTAAATACATATATTCAAACAATGTCCTTTATTACAGTCTCGCTGCTGCAAAGCTGATACAATATTTGTGTATCTGTTTACCAAAGGAAAAAATGGCGTCAGTTGGACTTTTATGTATAAATCTTGTGTTGTTTTGAGCTGAAGTTTGTACAAATAATTTAAATAGCCCCCAAAGTTCCATAGATCCTATAATCTTAACCATGAAGTGGGGTAAAGACCCAACATGATTTAATAAAAGTGCTTGTGGGGGTGTAAATGCCAAATGGGAAGCTGAGAGGGGAGTAGCATAAAAGTGCAATATGGGTAGTAGAGTCAGGGGCACTGCATTGGGTCAGGAGTGGCCAACTCCAGTGCTCAAGGGCCACCAACAGGTCAGGATTTCGTGAATCCATGCTTCAGCACAAGTGGCTAAATCAGTGGCTCAGTGACTGAACCACTGATTGAGCCACCTGTCCTAAAGCAGGGATATCCTGAAAACCTGACCTGTTGGTGGCCCTTGAGCATTGGAGTTGACCACTCCGGCATTAAGGGGTCACGATGCAAAATGGATCTCAGCCCCAAAGATTTCCCCACTAATCTCATTTTTGCTACATATAGGGTCGAGAAATACAAGGCGCTATGTATAAGCAAACAGATAATAAATGGTTCATATACAATATAGGTGCTCTGGTGTCATAATACCACATCTTGGGTTTGAACATGGTGTATTGTGCCTCACTCGCATTAGGAAAGGTATGCCATTATGGCCCATATATAATAAAGCCACATTCTGGGCGTGATATATACACACGAAGAACATTATGTTTTTGATGCACTGCGCCATTTTTGTTGCTTGCAGGCAGCTGCATCAAAGACAAGAAAACTATATATCAAGTGTTTTGCATTTGACCCAAATTGTTAGACAGAGCTACGTAGATCTGGCGGACATTTTTAATACTAGTTAAAGCAGAAAAAGAAACAGAGACTTTGATACATCCCACAATAGTTACTTTAATTCCTCTTATGGAAACATCTCACCTTATAAGTTGATCCACATGGTGTAGCAGAGCAAAGCAACATGATTAATTAAAGCTAAGAGCCGCAGAATGAAACTTCTACTCTATGCTACAACATTGCATCGATAGATCTTTTCACAATTTCAGCATCATCTAAATTGCTCGGTCTGACTAATGTTTTAAGTTTGACAAAGTTGTTTGAGAAAGTGGTATTGAGTAACTGTTGCTTTACAATAAATTATTACCATATACAAACATTTCATTGAAAATATGTCCCACAAAAAAAGTCATGGTCCCAATGGTAAAGAAGCACAATGAGACCTACCACTTCAGAGACCAGTCCATTAATAATAACCACAAGCTTTTTAGGTCTCCAGCAGCAATATGACACTGCATGGATCTGTTTATCACTAGATGCAAGTGTAGCCAATATTTTTCCAGCCGTGGCGTGCCCCCTTCTCACGCGTGGCTGATTTGAAACAATGGTCCCTTCTCCCGCTGGTGGATGTTCCATTGGCAACAGATACTTTTGTGGCACAATAGGTGTTCACCACATTGAGCTCATTAGTTTTTAGGATGCCAGAAGCATGGGACAGCACATGGCTGGTTATAAGCTATGATCGCCCTATTTGGTTGACTGACGATAGCCAAACTCATAGAGTGTCTAAAGATTGATAGAAGATTGAGAGCTATAGTAATAAAGCCTTTCTGTAACCGGACTGACAAATAGCCTTTTTAAAGAAAAAACAAGAGGAGGTCACTGAATTAGAGTACAAAATCTATGAATAAGATTTGCTGTATTGAGTGATACATTTAATAGTTACAAGATAAACAGCAAACACAATTCGGTCAAAATATGATTGTACTGTGCATAGACAAAATGGCCGATGGCGCGGTCCCTGAAGGATAGAACTTTGCCCTGATGACAGTGTTAGTCATTTTGTCTATGCACATTACCATCTTATTGTGAACAAATTGTGTTTGCTGTTCTTCTTCCAATTGTGGAATAGCTGTTTGTTTGGAAAACAAAAAGTGAAGGTGTATGTAATAAAACATTTTTACACACTATGGGAGTCATTGTCCAAGTCTCCTAGCTTCAAAAGTGGGACAAAAAAACCTATAAACTTGTTATCAAGGAACATAATATCAATAGAATTGTTATCTTCAATAATGATTGTGCATTATTTTTGGACTGATTTTGCCCCAGCTTTGTAGTTAGGGAACCTTAATAAATTACCCCCATTAGGCCATACTTACTAAACCAGAAGACACCATAAGCTGTCATAAGACAAGTGAATAGGCTGTAAAATATCTTCACGAAAATATGGCCCATTATGTCTAAATCTAGTAACATTTCTGGAAGACGTATTCGGGACAGGTTAATGTTTATGTTGGAGACATGCAGTCTGTTGTTCACGAACTGCTTGTGCCTTTCTGCAGACATGTGCAAAAAGTGACTGTCCCCGCTAAGCTAGGCCTAGCGAAGGAAGGAGGCCCGACTTTCTTGCCATGAACTCCCCTGCCCTCCACCCACACCAGCAACCCTCTTCACTCAACAACACATGGTTTAACCCCTATCCTCTCCACCTCCTCCTCCCCAACCCGCCTCCACTTCACAACTTCCGGCCCCAGATGTCAAGGCTGTAGTCCTGGGCTACAGGACACCTGTCACGCGGACCTGGCTTTATTTATGCCAGCTGCATGGTATTGTAACACAGTGGTGTACAATTCCCTGTCCAAGGAGTGCTGAAGGGATCATTTATTAAAGTCCCCTAGCTGCCAAACTGGTGCGAAAATACAGCATTCAATGTATCGAAGAAAAAATCCACTCTTTCCTCTCATTTGTATTTTGTTCATTGATAATTCTGTTGCTCTTGTTGCAGCACAACTAGAGCAGTAGTCAGTGATGGTCGATTTTGTGTTTTTTGGGGGGGTTGGGGTGGGGATTGGTTGTTTTGTTTTATTTTATCTGAACCACAAGGTTCTCTCTGAGCTGACCTGTGGTTCCCTGACCTCCCTTCCGGGTCCTGAGTTCTAACTGGCTTTGCCCAGTGGAAACAATGCGGCCTCGGAGTCAACTCACTCCGGCGCCCAAGAGAAAGCTGCAAAGTCATCCTGAGATGACGTTGTAAATTTCTATTGGTGACCTTGCCGTTACACACTGACACAAAACTTAAATATCTCAGAAACCACGGTGGTTAGGGGTCTATGGTTCCAGGGGACCTGTTCATGTACCATGGGGGAGGGAGGAGGGAGAAGGAAGACTGCTGCTTCAAACACTTTGAGAAATAACCCCCATTATGTGTATGCGATCTCTGTGCATTCTCATGTCACTTCAATCCCTACTCATTCTGTGACTTTGGTTCGTCAAGGGTTGAAAATCACAGCCATAGACCATTAGCAAGTAGATTGTAAGCTCTCCGGGGCAGGGATTTCCAATTGTCTGATCTTATTCGTTGCACTTATTGTACTATAATTCCCTGTACTGTATTGTCTCTCTTGTAAAGCGCTAAGTACAGCTGTGGGCGCTATATAAATAAAGATATACATAGCTTGTATAAACACTACCCATAAACATGAATGTAATCCAAGTTATGTGTTTTGATTAATACTGTTACAGAAATATACAAATTAAAAAGAGTTACATGAAGCAACTGATAAAAACTTAGATGTCAAAGGCGTCTGTTTATCCAAGTCTCTAAGGTGCAAATTGGGTGTAAACTGGTGCAGAAAAGGGCACCAAATTAATGAATTAAAATCTCATTTGATCACTTGTGTTTTTTTTCTCATTTGATACTTTTGGTGCAAATCTGGTACCCTTTGTTTTGCAGCAGAAAGGGATTGATAAGTAGGCTCCAAAGTCTCTCGGCTCCAAAACTGGGCCAAAAGAAACAACACCGGATTTATGGAGATTTAATATCATTATAGGCCATGAGAATTGTACCTCTGATAAATCTGGTGCGGTTTTTTTTCTGCCTTGATAAATAACCCAATAATGTTACAAATCTTACTCCATAACATCTTTTTTATTATTAGAATTCACAATTTTTCAGAAATTAGTTTACTGAAACAGATCCATAAAGGAAAGCCATGAATCTTTATTAGTGGTTTTCAGGTGTATACACAATTGAGCACAAAGACTTGTTTGCTTTATTGGGGATTCCCCAAAGTTTCTGTAAACCCATTAAACAAGGAAATTCAGGGATTTTTTCCCCCTATAAATAGGTTTTGTTTGCTTCACATGATACATACATTATACAACATGAATATAAAAATAATGGACGTTTTGACCAACAGAATACTTTAGGTATCCTGGATATGGATAAACATACAATACCGTTCGCACGGGAATCAGCAGACAGCACTCAGGTTTGTGAAAAATAAACATATATTGTAGAAAAAATGACACAAATCACCAACGTTTCGGACCCACAAACGGGCCCATTTGTGTGTCCGAAACCTGGGTGATTTGTGTCATTTTTTCTACAATATATGTTTATTTTTCACAAACCTGAGTGCTGTCTGCTGATTCCCGTGCGAATGGTATTGTATGTTTATCTACTTATTATGGGACATGCACCTACCTAAATGAGCTATATTGGACTGCCGGCTGTTCATCTTTCTGAATATGGATAAAATATGTCAAGTTCTGGTTTAGTACATTTCACATATACCGAATGTATATATATTTACACTGAACATGATGTAACGATGTAATCTGGTGTACTACATAATTAAAAACTAGTGTAATACATATTGATAGGCAGAAATGCCATTTGAAATAATATTTCCCTGTGAAATTTTTGCCGCAAAAAAAACGCTTGCGACAGTGCGTGGGATCTAAGATCTTTTGTAAACTGGGTACATTGGTTGTTTTAAGCAATTGAAGCTGAAGAAGAAAAGGTGGGAAGTGGTTGTTTTCTGAAATAGACGTAAACCCCTGAATTTACAATTTAAATGTTTGCAAGGGCAAGGTTTATTTTTGAAAAGGATAAACAATCTACATTTCAGAATGAAAACACTGATGTTTCAGCCTATTTACAGCAATACATAATAATAATAATGTTCTTACATGATGCTGTACATAGAATGTTGGCAACAATTCCTGCCCCACAGAGCTTACAATCTAATTTTGAATGCACAATTGACAACTCTATTAACAGAGGTGTTTAACCACTTAAGTATTGGGTTAGCCACTCACACATATGTTTCTATTAATTATAAACCTTCTGGCTCCAAAAAACGGTGCAATAAAAATAAGATTTCTCCCTATAATAAATCTGGTGCAGCTCAGCCCCTCCACTCCTTCCCCCCCCCACCCCAGATTTGCAGCCAGGAGACCTTGATGAAAAGTAAATGTAGTTTGATTTTTCTTTTACCAACAAAAAATAATCCTCTAGAGCATTAAATAAAGAAACCCCCGGCTTTGAGAACATGATAGCACTAAACTGGTTTATAGGTTAGATAGAGCTCTTTATTTTATTAAGGGAAATGATTAGATTGGGTCTTGATCCTCTTTAGTGTGGAGGGGGGGAGAGATCTCAGCTTGTGATTTGGGATTTCTGAAAGGGTAGCTGGTTGGGACCTGCCACGTGCCAGGCGCCCCCTTGAACATCTTGTTTTCTTTCTTCCTTCCCCCTTCATTCTGTTATTCATCCGAACCATCCCACCCACCCCCATCCCTTCTATTCCACCTTCAGAGACGGCCAGTCTCCTCTGTATCTGAGTCCTGCTCCTGAGACAAAGAGGCTCAACCCTTATTCCTTGAGGACATCCTTTCATCCTCCAGTTCCACCTCACACCTCAGCCCTGGGACCAGCTCCTCTGCTATTGTTCCAAGGTTGGCAGGAACTGAATGAGCCCAACACAAAGAATCAACAGCTTCTCCTCAAATCATAAAATGCAAAAACACAAGGCTTTTCCCCCCAACGACAGGGCTTTCTCTTCCTTAGCATTCAGTGTTATTTATTTGTTTTACAATTGCATCACTTTTAAAGAAAATCAAATGTATTTCATTCTATTTTAAACCCCCCTACATTTTTGGCAGACGTACACCCATCCCTAATTTTATTATCAGATTTGGGGGGAGGGGCTGGGATTTTGTCTTGTTATTTGTTTGTATTTTTAATAGAGCCAACATTGAAATAAAATAACATGCATGTGTTTTTTTTTAATGTAAAACAGTTGATAATTGTTTAATTTTAACTATTATTATTACTATTTATTACACAGTTTGAACTCGTATAATATTGGATATTTTAAGTTAGTACATGATGCAGCTCATATTAAATATAGAATATATCCACCAAGACCAAGGGATTTAATATGTTTTTCACATGTACATTATAATACACGTAATTATAAAGTCGTTTTTTTTTTCTCTTCATTTTTTTTAAATATACATAAGTTATGTAACCAACCATAAAATGAATTCATAGCCTCATATGTTTTCCTTTGATAACCCCTATCAAAAATCCAGAGGCCCCATTGTGTCTCATTATACCTTGGTTGGAAGACAGCGGTGAGGAGGACTTTGAAATGTGCTCATAACCAAATAAAACTTCATGTAATCAGACAGATTCTGTTCCTTTTGTTATTTTGATGTATTTTTTTTAAATTATACAGAGCAACCTTAATATATTGAGCGAATTAATTTGTGTGTGGGTGTGTGTGTATGTATGTATATATATATATATTCATACATACATACATACACACCTTTCTTTCTCTCTTTCTTTTTCTCTTTCTTTCTGTGTGTGTCAACAGTGCAATGTTCACACACCACACACACACACACACACACACACACACACACACACACACACACACACACACACACACACACACACACACACACACACACACACACACATTTTAAGTTACATGGCTGGAAAAGGCAACAAGAAACCTCCACTGTGTAGCATATAGCACATATGTGAGTGCTTTCTCTGGCTTTGCATCTGATTCCCATGTTGTGCTTAAAAGCTGTGTTAACAATGAGCATTAGTTTATTGGGGTTCCATGTAAAATGGATTTCAGGCAAAAGATGACAAGGTGTGCTCATTTGCATGTCATTTTCCAGAATCCTTTGCTGCAGTGGGAGCACTGTATGCTAGGTGATAATGGTGAAAGGCAGGGTTGCAGACCTGTCTAAGACGTGAATGTGCTCACAAGTCAGCTTTTTATGTGATGTGTGTGTGTGTGTGTGTGTGTGTGTGTGTGTGTGTGTGTGTGTGTGTGTGTGTGTGTGTGTGTGTGTGTGTGTGTGTGTGTGTGTGTGTGTGTATGAAATGAAGAAAGAAAAATAACAGTGAAAATGAAAACACTGCACTGTCCACACAGAAAAAAAGAGAGAAAGAAAGGTGTGTATGTGTATGCATGCATACAGCATACATACATACATACATAAATACATACATACATACATACATACACCCACACACACACACTAAGGTTGCTCAATATAGTGAGGTTGCTCGGTATAATTAAAAAAAATGCATCTAAACAACAAAAGGAACAGAATCTGTCTGATTACCTGAAATTTTATTTGTGTATGTCTTTCAACCAAGGTATAATGAGACACAATGGGGCCTCTGGATTTTTGATAGGGGTTATCAAAGGAAAACACATGATGCTATGAATTCATTTTATGGTTGGTTACATAGCTTATTTATATTTTAAAAAATGAAGAGAAAAAAAGCGACTTTATAATTACGTTTTTAAATATTACCAATATAATAACACATGCAAATTGTAAATATAAAATTTTGTGGCCAATGGGGTTAATTCCAGTTTACTTCCAGGAACGTTAATGAACTTTACCATCAATAAATTGATGGGGTGTCTAAATAGCTTAGCTGTGCTGGAGAAACACTGACACACACATTTAAATGTGTATATCTCAAGTCTTACTTCTGAGATTCTAAACATCTTAAAAGACACAATACCTACTGCAACTAAAATAAAACTATGAGAAAGAACAGCTCTTTAAGGAAAAGAAGATCATACGGTGTAGGTGATTATTTCAGAAAATAATGTAACACTTGACTGTTTAATCCCCACAACACAATAGCTAACAAACCAGTCATAGCAATTACCAGGGGGTTTTAGGAGAACGTTAAAACGTAATGCTCTAAAGTGCAAAAGAAGCACATTTTTATCAGCTAATGGTATGGTCAAAGTACCAAAGTGTGAAATGCAGCAATTTAACCCTTCTGCTGCATTATGTGTCAGTGACAGAAACAGACTCACAGTTTAGCAGCCCGAGAAGAATGCGATTTATCCAAGTTGCATTTTGCAGCCAACAACTCAACCTATATTTCTATTGCAATTTGTACCACTTGTGAACACACTGGTATGTCTCTTGCAATGATATAAATGCATCTATTTACTACAACAACAAAAAATACACATGCTAAGGAGTATTTAAAATTATACTTATTTTGTTCATGTACTAGCACAACTACTTATAAATAGATTTTTTTTAAATTACTTTGGGATTTAGCTTTTTCTGGGTAAAATTGGTGCAAAGAAAGATTTTATTTAAAAAAAATGTATTTTTAATATAAGCTAATTGTATTTTTCTATCAGTGTCATGTGTGTGTTGCAGATCAAATGAAAAGTGTAGTTATCTCAGTACGATATCAATAATGTCATTAGACAACTTAGATTTCTCTTAATCATTCTTACCCAAGTAAATAAACCTTGGTCGGTACTTCTTAATATTGTATATGTATGAAGATCAAGATAAACAACAGTGGGATACAAGCTACAGATTATCTGAAAAGAGGAAAACATGTAACGATTGTTTGAATATAGTTGCTAAAGTATAAGGTATTTTAATGACATCTGGATATATATATATATATATATATATATATATATATATATATATATATATATATATATATATATATACTTTGTTTTTTCATTTAGTTACTCAACTTAGACTTTAGTAATTAGATAAAAAAAAAATATTTGAGGACATGTAATTTATAACTTCTCCTCTAAAGTAGTGTTGTAATTCTTCATTTTTATTGTATGCATGTAGATATCAGTTTTATTTAAGGATTTCAAGACTGATCTACCTATAGTTAGACTGGAAATAGCAGAAAATATAAAATATGCAGAAAATATAAATATGGTCAAACTTTTGTAAAAACTTTTGTAAGAAATTATATATATATATATATATATATATATATATATATACACATATATATATATATATATATATATATATATATATATATATGATTATTATAATAATATAATTATATAAGATAGCATTTGAATGGTGCTTTCTTTTTATGTAATCGATCTAAAGATAGTTATTTATTTTAAACAGGTTTCCAGAAGTTAATTAGGTGTTTATGTTGTAATTACTTCTAACAAACACATTATTTAAGGATAAATCGATGTATTTTATATTGTATTTACAAACAGGAATGCAAAATGAACTGCGGTTAAAATGTTGCAAGTCAGTATGTATTATATAAAGGGGCTAGGTCATTAACCGGGACCTTTAAAATGGAATTACCTTATTAATTAATTAACCTCATACACCCCTCCTTTGTGTTAAGAGATACACTAAAACAATGAATTCTTTGTGTTTTGTGAGCTGAGTACATATATCTCACAAGATATTATTTATGTTTATAGATTGAGTATAACTGCAATTAAAAAAATACACGAATTAGCAAAGACACCCTGTGGCAAAATATATCATATATATATTTTCTAATAATGTTGCAGAAAAGTAACATCAGGTTAAGTAGAGAGGAAAAATCAATTGAAAGCAATTGTTTTCCTTAAGTAAACGTAATCCTTTTATTTTTGTGCACCTGTATTGTATCTTGAAGCAGAAGTGACTGTATTGACTGGAAACAATTATAACACAATAGTTAACTCCTAAAACAATTAATCAATTTATTTAAGAATAAATCATTATCTTAATGTTACAAAATGTTTCAAATCACAATTTTCATATTTTTGCATCACACACACACACACACACACACACACACACACACACACACACACACACACACACACACACACACACACACACACACACACACTTACGTTTTATACATTCATGTAAATGCAGATATGACAATATTTATGCCCTTTTGCCTTTGTGTCTATTTATTAAACACATTTGCGGAAATATGTGAAATTTCATTATCTAAAGTGTCCTAACCTTTTCACAGCCAGAGAGGAAAATAATACCTGTATTGCAAATTGGTTAAATCCTGCATAGGTGTGTTTGATAACTAGAATAAAGGGAAACATGAGCAATTCTCTTTTTTGCTTACTTCAAACAATTACTTTTACTTGGTTTATTGACTCTCACGTGAATTGGTCAACTTTTTAATATACAGCCCCTCCAGAAGCCCTTCCTTTCCAAACTTAGTTAGCAATATATAAAATCCCAACGTGTTAATGGCAAAGAAGATTGATACATTGATATTAAAGGGGTTATAAGCTAATGATGGCAAAACTGCGGCAACAATGTGCAAACTAATTGCACCAGATCTATCAAAGGAAAAACTTAAATTTCTTTCCAATTAGTGTGTGTGTGTGTGTTTGTTTGTGTATGTATAATATATATATATATATATATATATATATATATATATATATATATATATATATATATATATATATGCATGTAGAGGTATCAGTACCGTGTTAGCCGAGCTTCAATAATCAAAAAATAAATAGATGATACCGTTCTGTGGCTAACGAAATGCTTTTATTTGTGCGAGCTTTCGAGATACACTGATCTCTTCTTCCGGCGATGTTACAATGAATGAAGCAAGGGTATACGTAAAAACAGCGTCTCTTGGAATGTTATCTGTGCTGGTCCTACCCCCGGTGTGAATGTGTTTTATGGCTAGAGGTGTCAAAAGGTTCCTGAAAGCAAGTGAAGAAAGAGTGTGTATGTGTATCAGTGTGAAAAAAAATGAATGGAGAGCCCACAGTATATACAGTGCTTTACAAAAGGTGTGTGTGGAGTGGGAGTGGATATAAATGGTGTGGGTGGGTGTGGAAATGTGAGAGTTTGTAGCACAACTAAAAGTGTGTGTGGATACCTTGTGGTCCCTATTGGTGTATAGGGATGGAAAAACAAGGAGTATTAGTATGTGTGAGAGACAGCTGTGTGTGCATACATATAGCACAGTATGTACAGACATGGCCTTTAGCGCTCATGGGAAGAGAGTTCACTTGTGTCAATAATGACTCATAAAATTTCGATCTCTGTTTAGGCCACTGCTAAGTGTCCCGAACAGTTGCATAAATTTGTATTCATGCAACCGTCTCTCTTTCGGTGTTTTAAGATTACCTTTGAGTATGGCAACCCTCAGATCGTTCATCTTATGGCCAGAGTCAGAGAAATGTTCGCCAACAGGACTGTCTCTTGTTCCGCGTGTGATGCTGTGGCGATGCAGGTTAATTCTCTTGTTTAGCCCCTGCCCTGTCTCACCTATGTAGTAGCAGCCCCCTGGGCATTTCATGCACATGATGAGGTACATGACATTGCTTGATGAACAGGTGAACCTTCCTCTGATTTTGTATTCCCGATTGCCGTGTGGTATTTGTATTGTGTCCGCTGAGTAGAGCATTGCGCAGGTTTTGCATCTTGGGTCCTGGCATGGTTTTGTCCCGCATTCAGTTGTACTGCTGAATACTTTACTCCTCACCATAATATTCTTGAGATTATGGGGTTGTCTGTATGATAATAAGGGTGCTTCAGGGAAGACCTGTTGCAGTCTTGTATCTTCCTGGAGGATGGGTTGTAGTTTCCTGGCGATCTTGCGTAGGGCTCCTAGGTGTGGGTTATATGTGACCACCAAAGGTACCCTGTCGCTTGTCTCCTTCTGTTTGTATTCAAGGAGATCACTTCTTGGTATTCTGGTGCTTTGTGAATTTGCTGGTCTACAATTCTGTGGTTATATCCACGGTTTATAAAGTCTGATCTCAAGGCTTTAATCCGCTGGTCTCTGTCTGCTGTATATATATATATATATATATATATATATATATATATATATATATATAAAAGAGAAGAAGAGAGGCACGTGCCACATAGTGTAATTATGTAAGGTTTTATTCTCAACAATGGTAAATTAATAAAATGCACACTCACAAGTGTATCTTAAGTAAAAGCATGTAGCACTTTCACAAGTGTAACATTTTTGGTCTATTTTTTCTTTTTTGCATAAGCCTCATATACTTTACACTGGCTGGGTTCAATTTTATATACTTTTTTAAATTAGTGGAAACACTGAGCAAGCGCTTACGTTTAAAAAAAACCCATTTTATATATATATATATATATATATATATATATATATATATATATATATATATATATATATATATATATATATATATATATACTGTATATAGCATGTGTGCTCATTTGCATGTCCTAGACAGGTCTTTCATCACTATCGCCAGCATACAGTACTTCCACTGCAGCAAGGGATTCTGGGAAATGACATGCAAATGAGCACACAGTGTATATATATACACACACACACACACACACACACACACACACACATATATTGTGTTGTTTTACCACTGCTTTAACCAGTTTTGCAGATGGGAGACTTTAGTATATAACCCCCTCAGTATCAATTTTCTTCGACGACTTTGCCGTACTTGACTCACTGAGTAATCTTGAAAGAGTTTTTCCCTGTTGTGCAATAGTTTGTGCTAGGAACAAGATAATGAGATGGCTCCTGCCTCTTACTGTCCCCCATGTGGTTGTGTGTCAATAAAAACTGCCAAGTGTAGATGACACAGCCCTACCTGCTCCAGAGACGTGTCAGGTGTTCTGAAACTTGATTAACAAGCTTTTACTCTGCAGCAGAAACTGAAGCATTTTTTTTCTGGCTGAAACGTGCCATATTTATAAAGTGTATTTCTACCATTTTAGTATTTGACACATGCCGCGCTAATTCTGCACATAAAAAAAAATGACTGGTTCCACCGGTAATGTGAAGGAGAAAACCAAATGCAGAAAACCATCAAGAAAAGTAACGCATAAGTAACTGTACACTTCTTAATACGTAAACATGCGCCAAGATGTAGGTGTAACCCCGCCCCTGTGTCCTCTCACTTATTGCTGCATAAATCCCTCACCTCGTTGCAGATTTTCCCGTAAATGCCACAGCTAAGATTACTACATTGACGCGGCCTGGCGCGGGTATATTTAGGCACGACTTGCAACACAATAACAACTTTGTGCCTCTATCTTGCCTATGATACATAGAGCCCAAGTCATCTCCATTCACATAGGGGTCTGTTTAGGGCAGTCATTTGCAACCTTTTTATGGTTAAGGAACACTAAAATTATATCGTGACATTTTGGGGAACCCCTACTCTCTCTAATCGCGCATCTGAGATCGGATGCATTGTAAATTCTTGTGTATTTGGTACAATTTTATAATGACCAGAAAACTGCAGGGAATTCTTTAGGGAGGCCCGGGGAACCCAAGGGTCCCTTGGAACCCCTGTTGAAAAATACATGTTTAGGGGTATGCTTGTTTTTTGTCAAATTCGATTTTGGACACAAATGAAAGATACGAAAGTAACACAGAGCCACAGAACACAATGTGTACATCATGTTAAAACTGATTTCTCGCGCGACAGGGCGGTCACGTGAGCGGTTCGCCCAATGAGGGTGAACCAGCTCCGTGACGTCACTGGGAACGCCCCCAGGAACGCCCCTCCCCCCCACCTCCGCACGGCCCGAGTACTATGGCCAGGGAAAGCACCCGCTTTCCCTCAGCCTCAGTGCGTCTCTGCTCGGGCTGCGGCACTATGTCCACAGCCTTACTGAAACAACGTACATTGCAAGCTAATGTTCAAGCAGCTAAACAGGTGAAATCTTATATGGGGTTAAAAAAAAAAAAAAAAAAAAATCAGTTCTGTTGTATTAAATAATACTTACTGCACTGTATATGTGTTTTTTAATTCTACACTTAATGCAATTTTTATGAGTTTTAAAGCATCTTTTGATTTTTATAGCAGATTTTAGTCCAGTTCCCAAGCAATACAAGATCTATAATACAAATACAAGTGGTACTATGAATAGCGCTAGATCAAAATAGAACAGTGCAGTGCACAATAGTGACAATAATAGTGACAATGGAAATCACTGTGAATGAAGCTGCCCGGTTACCTAGTGTGGAGACTATCTCAAATAGTCACCAATAACAAGTTAGTGATACAAATAAACGGGAAAAAAACCTTGGCGCATGCAGTGAAAAATATACAATAATATGCAATAAATGATATTAAGTCCTCAAAGGATATATAAATGGTGGTTGAAGAAAGAAGAATGTCCTTTTCCTCCTGATGATGACAAAGCTGAAATGGACTCAGTCCTCAATATGTAGTGTAAGTTCTTCCTGCAACAGCTATCCTATTCAGTGAAACAAAAACGGAGACAAGACATTGCGCAGTAACGTTTAGCAATGACGCCCTCCTATGTTGATGTCCCAAAAGAATGCCTACTTACTAGAAATAGGAAGATAGCGCGCAGTGGAGAGAAACTGTATGGTGAGCCCTCTGAATCCAAACTTCTCCAAGGTGGCACGAACCCCACGTGGTGTCCCTGGTTCAGATGGATCTCAAGAAAGTTCCTCTTTCACAGATAGTGTTTTCAGGATCTGCTCCAGTGTTCCTATGTTTAGATCGGTATCTCAGGTGGGCTCCTTTTTGTGCACAAGGAACATTGAAGGTGAGCCCACCTGAGATACCAATCTAAACATAGGAACACTGGAGCAGATCCTGAAAACACTCTATCTGTGAAAGAGGACCTTTCTTGAGATCCATCTGAACCAGGGACACCACGTGGGGTTCGTGCCACCTTGGAGAAGATTGGATTCAGAGGGCTCACCATACAGTTTCTCTCCACTGCGCGCTATCTTCCTATTTCTAGTAAGTAGGCATTCTTTTGGGACATCTACATAGGAGGGCGTCATTGCTAAACGTTACTGCGCAATGTCTTGTCCCTGTTTTTGTCTCACTGAATAGGATAGCTGTTGCAGGAAGAACTTACACTACATATTGAGTACTGAGTCCATTTCAGCTTTGTCATCATCAGGAGGAAAAGGACATTCTTCTTTCTTCAACCACCATTGATATATCCTTTGAGGACTTAATATCATTTATTGCATATTAATGCAAGATCTGTGCAACACTTTTCTGTTTGTGGTAATATGTTGCCAAGATTCCCAGCAGTTTGAGCTGCAAACTGTAACAATAGATAATGTTACCTGAGTAATATAAGGATACATTGTAGCAAATGAGTTACACTGACTGAAGCGGCCAATGTGTTAGTCACACAATCAGGATTGTTAGAGATTTATAACAGGAGCGCCAAACGATGGCCAGTTTAGGTAAGAATGTAGAATTATTCATTGCCACACGCTTTACATATAAAAATAAGAAGACAGAAAAGGGGGAATGGAATATAGCTGGATTCACGAGAAAAACTGGAACAAGGCCTTGATACTTTGATGTAAAAAGACACAAGATGAAAATGATATAATATCTCACCTAAGTCTCCTATCTGCAAAACAGGGCCAAAATAAAATACTGTACATCTCCTAGCTGCAAAGTGGGTCAAAATACTGCACCAGGTTTATTAAAGAAATCAAATCAATGGGATTTTTTAAAATCTTCTGGATAAATCGGGTGCAGTATTTTTGCTGCTGGTAGATTTTTCTAAATAGAGACTGCATTGCAATAAGACGAAGCAGGTGTTATTAGTGAATTAATACAGGCAAACGACAGCAACATTTGAAAGATTTAGCATTATATTTTGGGATACTAATATTTGTAAATGTATTTCAGTGATTCTGATCATTATAAAGTGTCATCGATGTCTGCTCAAAGTCAATGCAGAAAATATGATTGCGTTGTGAAAAGCACACGAAGAAACCAATATTACAAATGAAACATTCTCCTTCCCTCTTCTGCAGAATTAAACTAGCGGAGCACATTGTGTAACCCAAGAACTGTTCAGCAGGTCTCTTGGCATGGAAGGGTTAAGGCAGCTTTGGTGTGTGGGAATAGCTACAGGGGTGGGTTGGGTATAGGATGTGGCAGGTGGGCTTTTTGAAGTGGTCAATTTACATTAATGAGCCTCATCAACCTTTCAGTGACCTTTAATAAATATAGCTATGAATACTTGGAAAGAGTTAGTGTGGACTCTATAAATTCTTGTATTTCTTTCAACGGAACATGAAAGTCGTGATCAGAATAGAGTGAAGCGTTTGTGATACAGTACGCGACTCGTGGCTCTTGGGGTTTAAAAGGATGCCTTCACATTCACATTCAAGTCTGTATAATTCACTTAGCCTTCAATTAAAAATGACAATCCTGTTTTATTGTGGGGAGCCCTCGTTGGAGTCTTTGTATTGGTCAGTTTCAAGTTTTCCAAAATTGCCTTATTTTTGTAATTGATACATAGACCCGCTGTCACTGTGCATCAAAGTATTTACAAGTAAGGCTGCGCTTATAGTGCCTGGTGACGGCGACGCGACATCGCGCCAAAACAAATACATTGAATACGTCGCATGCGCTTATAGTAGGCGACGGAGCAACAGAGCGACCAAAAATTTGGTAGCCAGTGTTATTTGATTTTGGGAGAGACAGTCATCACATGTGACTGTCTCTAAACCAATCACAGAGAGCCTATTGCACGTCGCTCAAACTTTAAATGCAACTTTCGCCGATGGCGACGGGTGACGTGATCAGTCGCATCTCCGTCACTAGGAACACGGCCTAAGGGAGCCATATTTTCACACCCAATTAAGTGGGACAAAGTAGGCTCTATGTTTCATTTATGTAGTTATACCTACATCTCATCTTCCTCCTCACACTTTTAATTAATTATTTCCCCATCTCAGCAGTAATTATTTTAATTAGTGTAGCTTTTTTATTAGACCATTAATGGTTAAGTCTTATTAGCTACCAGAGCCAGGTGGGCTCTTAAGTGAGCCTCTCTAATTTGGAACTAGTCTCTTCACTGACTTCAAATATCCTGTCTTTGGATACATAGAACCAAATGCATGTATTTTCTTTGATACATCTGGTGCTCATATTGGTCTGTTTTGCAGCTTTGAGATAGTGATAAATAATCCTCAGTGTATAGAGGTTTTTTTCTTGAATTTTGTCCCAAGTGCGATTTGGAGAGTGTCAATGGGAGGTATCTGAGTGTCACATGATGAGCATATTACAATAATATGTGTCAAATTGTGTGGCTCTACACTTTTTTTTTAATGTTAAATGTAAGGAACATATTTAACAGATAATGGTATAGAGCGCCAAAGTAAACTTTTACACTGATAGACAAAATCTGCCTTAATATGCAGAGCGTCTGCACCAAATGTCAAAAACTTTCTTAAAAGGTGTCTCACATTAGACGCAGATCATTATTAAAAGGAGTTTGCACCAAATCAGAGTTGATGGACATTTTCAATGCATAAACAATAGCAAAAAGTGCCAGTGTAACAGGTGCATCTTTCAACTCCTCCTTCAACCTTCCCCACCCCTATGGAGTATCAACTCTGAGGCACCCTCTGGGTTAGATCATTAATCTTCTGCTCCCCATCGAAAATAATAATGATTATACAAAAAATGCTTCAACAACATATTTTGAATTTGGCCCAAATGGGAAGTACCCCTGTCAATGTTACTTTTAACTCATATTTGTTGAAAATAACAAACACCGTTCTCAGTGTGAATGGGCTAGAGAAGAATATTCTGATTCTGCCTATTTTGGGCTAGATCAGAGGCCTTCCACTTCAAACCAAAGTTTTTATTGTCATTAATAGAACAGGGGGTGGGGTGAGGCCAGACAAATCTGGCAGCGAGAGGGTTAATCCATTGATCATCTTCTTCTCATACCTTCTTCTGTTCTGTTGGGGCTTTGCCACTACAAATGTTAAAATTAAACATACAGCTCTACTTATTATCATTAATTGTGTATAGAGCGAACATGTAGAATCATAAAATTTGTCAAATACATATAGGAATTTCATATACAATACAGGGGTAACACCAGCATTACAGGTAATGAAGAATCCCTGCCCCAATGAGATTACACTATAAGAGTACCGCGGGAAGCATACAGAAACAGAAATAATACATATATGTTCTTTCGGCATCTCCACTTTTATTATTCACCCTTAGCTGGTGTAGGGTAAGTTTAGGAGGATATATTCAGCCCCTGCTGGCATCAACCGTAGAGCTTTTTTGCTGTTGCTTTGGGTCCTTTATGAAAACACTTGGAAGACTATCAATGACTTGAAGCTGCTGCTGACTCATTGGAAGAGAACTCCACGGAACGGAGGACGCATGCGCTGGAACCAGATGACATCAGCGGGAGTAAGAAGTATCGTGATGTCACCAGCGGTAGCCAGACTGCGCAGATGCACCACCGGCACAGAATTGGATTCACCTGGGAATGTGGTTTTTCTTTGAGCATCATAAAGGCTGGACCCCTGCGGGTCTGACACTTATGCCATTTCCTTGACAAAGGCTGCACAGACTGCCGAAACGTCGGCTCACCTCTTTGGCTTGAATACATTTCCTTTAATATGTGCATCAATACAATCCATATAATGATAAGTAATTACCTAAGTCACTGATCGATCCATTCTTCTGTGATCGATTGGCAAAGATTCGGCTCAGGGGTTCACTAAATGTCTGTCAGTGCAGCAGAAAAGTATCAAAGACGCAAAATTCTGTGGGGAAAATCAAGTGACCAGTCAGTCACTAGATATAATTGGTGCACTGCTAGAGAGAGTGTAGGACTCAAAAAGGGGTGTGCCAGAGCCTGTTTCAGAAGAGGAAGGGGATGTGACTTTGTAAATGGCTGGTATAGAAACATAAAAATGCTTGTTACACTATAATACATTAACATTTTAATTCAGAGTTGTTTTTAAAAAAAATGCTACAAGTATTTTCTCATAGTACAGAATGGATTTATGAAATAAAACACACACATGTGGGGATATTTCTTGGTCTGCAGCTTTAATTCTTCTGCTTTCACACAATGTACAGTATTTGCAGTATTTCCTCACATTGTAGGAGTATGTGCCCGATAGGAGATTGAGTCGTGAATATTCACACCTGCGAATAAACATCATATTTGCGGCAAAGTCAAATGCCTGCAAACAATTTGCATCTCTAGGTGTAGCGAGCGATCACAATATTGTATCAGTTGTAGCAAGAGGTTACAATATTGTAGCGAGAAGTTACAATATCCTATCAGTTGTAGCGAGAGGTTACAATATTGTAGCGATGAGGGCAGCATTAGAAAGTGTCTGAGAAAAATTGATTGCCACATTTGAAATAATTTTTGGTTTTCTAAAGACCCTCAGCCCTCACCCCTACCACATGCAGCACTTCTCATTTGAGATCTGACTCCAAAAGACTGTTCATGGTCCCAAGGTTCAACTAAGTATCCGGCCGCTCCTCCTTCTCTTACCGTGCACCCCACAACTGGAACAGTCTACCGGAGACTCTCACTGCCACCACCAGTCTAAGTTCTTTCAAAACTAAAGCTGTCTCACATTTTAACCTGGTCTGTAACTGTTACATACGCCTATAACAAATTATCTTTAACTGTGCATGCAATGTCTTGTATATAATGTATAACCATGTTCACTTAATGTAACTATGTATTTGTAACCATGTATTTGTCATTATAACTCTGTGCCCAGGACATGCTTGAAAACGAGAGGTATCTCAAGTATTACTTCCTGGTAAAACATTTTATAAATAAATCAAGACACAATCAAAGTGCTTCGTAGTGATGTATGTGACTTTGAAACAAAAAAGAAAAATAGGAAAAATAGGCAGATAGCCTGAGTAAGCAGTGCTGGTGTTTTAATAGTCTGAAGGCCAAAGGCTTATGCACACAGTTCCAGGTGTCTCTTCCTGTCTGCAGAGGAGCATATTCATTAGGGAGAGTTTACTCTGGAGAAAAAACGAGTCTGCCAAACAATGGAGCCGTAAAGATTTAACTGATAAACTTTATTTTGTCTTTTTTTTGTCCATTTTTTATTGCGGCTCATATAAGGACTCAATAAGAAGCATTCGGCACGCTGTATTTGCTCTTGAATAACAAGATACAGCTAACAAATCTGTATGAAGAGGAAGTTTTGCTGTATGTGTGTCCTTAGCATAGGTTGTAACAGAGACGGTGCTAGCCAGCTGTAGCCAAAAGATTATACAAAGTAGCCACCAGCATCAATCAGCCACATCAAGCTCAGGTAAGTCAATAAACTAGATCATTTAAAAGTAATGCTAGATCAAATGTGTATATATATATATATGTGTGTGTGAGTGTGTTTTTATTGAAGCCGCAAAGGCCCATTAATTTTCCTACCCCTAGAACCAGACTACGAGTCTCTATCAGCAGACAGCTGATGTCATCTTTGAAAATCATGGTAGAAATTAGATCACAATATTGTGTTTTCCATGTCTCAATGGGTTATCAGCTCCGTCACGTATATACCGTGGCACAACCAGCATCCCGCAATGCAGGGGGCACGAGAGCACCGGAGGGGAGGCAGGGGGGCAGGGGGAGGGGTCAGCCAGGCGGTGCAGGACGTTGGTCCCAGCGGTGGGCAGTAAAAGTCATACTTAGACAGAGGGATTTAGTCTAGGAGAATTCAGTGTGAGTTAGGCTGCGCTTATAGTACCGGCGATGGCGACAGCGATGTCGCTTCAAAAGAAATGTATTGACGCCACCGCGTGCACTTATAGTAGGTGGGACACGGCGACGGTGCGATCGTTGGAAGTCACTTCAATTTGATTTTTCCAGCGTCCGCAGTGTGACGTCAGCGTCGCCGGCGACGGCACTATAAGTGCGGCCTAAGGGAGGGATTGAGCGTGAGGAGGGGGGCTTGAGTTTAAGAAGGGGAAATTGAGTGTGAGTAGGGAGATATTGAGTGTGAGGAGGGGGATTGCGTGTGAGAGGAGGAAGGATGTGTTTGGGGGCGTAACCACCGTGCTGCTAAACCCCACAATGCAGAGGGGGGGGGCGAGAGCGCAGGGGGGCCCTGCCGGCTGGTGCTGTAAGTTGGGATCAAGTTCCGTGCTGCTGCTCTCTGCATCTGATTGCTGCGGGGCAGGGCCTTCACTGAACAGATGCAATTCCTCTTCCCCCTGCCTCATTCCCCACCCCCGCATGGCTGAGCACATAGACAAGGTCTGAGGAGCCTTATCCCTCCCCCAAGGAAAAAAAAGTGTGTGAGTGTGCGTGCTTGTGTGGGGGCAAGTGTGTGTGTGTGTGTAGCGGGGATTATGTGTGTGTGTGTGTGTGTGTGTGTGTAGGGGGTTTTGTGTGTAGGGGTGATTGTGTGTCTATGTATGTATGGGGGATTGCTTGTGTGTGGGTGTGTAGGGGGGATTGTGTGTGGGTGTGTAGGGGGAAATTGTGTGTGTGTGGGGAGTTTGATTGTGTGTAGGAGGTATTGTGTGTGTACGTTTGTAGGGGTGATTGTGTGTGTGTGTGTGTGTGTGGGTGGGAGGTCTCTGTGTGTGTGTGGGTGGGAGGTCTCTGTGTGTGTGTGTTTGTGTTTGTGTGTGTGTGTGTGTGTGTGTGTGTGTGTGTGTGTGTGTGTGTGTGTGTGTGTATGTAGGGGGGAGTGTGTGTGTGTGTGTGATGGAGAGTGTGGTGTGAAGGGAGAAGAGGTGGTGAGAGAAGGAGTAAGAGTAAGAAAGGGGGTTAGACATAGGGGAGAGAGAGGGGAACAGTAAGGGTGGGGGAAGTGTGTGTGTGGGGGGAGTGTAGGATGAGAGGGGGGACTGTGAGGGGGTGAGATCAAGGTGTGTGAGGGGGGGGGGGGGTGCTCACAAGGTTGCTCACATGGAGACACCAGTGGAAACTAAATGTATTTAGTTTTTTGCTTAGACGGTCATTTCAATTTTTTTGCAGGGGAGACCAATAAATGGAGTTACGCCACTGGATGTCTGACAGATGAGGGGGTAAGAGTGAAAGGAGGAGGGGGGTGAGGGAATGATAAAGGAGGGGGGACAGTGAGAGAGTTGGTGTAAGAGAGGGAGGGGGAAGCGGGGTTGCTGAGTGAGAGAGAGGGAGTAAGAGTGAGAAAGAGAGGGGGAGAGAGAGAAGGGTGAAGAGTGAGAGGGTAAGTTGGAGACAGGGGGACAGTGAGTGGGGGGAGAGAAATAGATGGGGAGGAGGGAGTGTGAGAAAGGGGAGAGAAAAAGAGGGGGATGAGAGAGCGAGAAGGTATGTGAGAGGGGGGGAGTGTAAGAGAGGGGGAGGCTCACATGGCCGCCCTGATGGAAACTGGATTTATTTTGTTTCTTATTTGGGGGATGTGGGGCTTTTAAAAATGTTTGTAGGGGGGCTGTAACAGGGGAGTTATCCCTGTTCAGGTAATGTGCCTCTAATTCAGCAGTGTGGTGGTTAACTGCTGGTAGTCAATTAACAAACACCACCTGTCTGATTAGATTGCTTAGAAAAAGACAGGAAGAGAGACAGGAAGAGAGACTCCTTAGCTCACACCTGAGCTGAACTTGGAGACAGAGCAGAGATTGTCCTTGACGCTCACAACTTGTGAGACTGACATGGGGACACTTGTCTAGAGCCCTGCCAGAAGAAACAGCAGAGCTGCTTTCAAGACAAAGGGGACAAGATTCTAACCTGGAGCCTGATTTTTCCTGTGCACACAAGGGTGCGGTTCCAAGAGCGCAGAGAAGCTTCCCCTAAAGAAGCCCAGCTAACAGATAAGACTTTTCATTTACAAGACTTTTTATATCTGTTCATTTCATGCTATATGTTTGGGGCTGGGTGACATGCTTATCTAAAGGGAGTGGTGGATTGCATAGTATTTCATTAGAAATACTCCCAAGTGAATAGAAGCTTTGTTTACCCCTTGTTTGGATGGTTTCCTGATATTAAGGAAACAGGCGCAATAAAAGCCTTATTTAATTTCACCATAACCAGTCTCCCTTGCATACCTCTGTGAGCGTCCGCCTACAGGGGCCCAAAAAATGTAGTTACGCCACGGCATACATAATTTATTTTACTATATCAGTATCTAAGTGTCTAATTTCCTCCACAGTGGCTGGTGTGCAACGGACTGAGGGTTAGCACCTAAATCTTCATAGGATCAATAGAATGGAGAAGAAATGTCCCCAGAACTCCGAAATCATCTCACGTGAACGACGTGTCAGGCCACAATATTGTGATCTCCAGTGCACAGGAACAGCCGGTTCTGGTTTTGCACTCCTCATTTCTGATCATGTTCCTTGCAGTTTCTACTTTCTATTCAAAGCCAGGAATATTGCCTCTTCTGGAGTCAGTATATACGATTGCCTCAATCAGATTAAGATTCAACGTGCTGTTCACTACCATTCAAATGAATGGGGCTAAAATCTTCTCCAGTTTTGGAAAGATGGCTTCACAGCTTGTTGAAAGAGGCGAAATATGCAATGCTAATTGCATTTCAAAACCCATCCTCGTTATGGGTAGAAATGGTACTGTTTTACTCAGCACAAAACCAATAGGTACTATGCACTAAGCATAACAAATAGCTTTTGTGGGCACAATATTGGCTCATGGCAAACTGAATTTCAGTTGCGCATGTGTGCCAACCTCAAATTTCTAAATCTGCGCCAATCTTTTCCCCATTTGTTTTGCCACACAGAAAAGGCATATTCTTGGCGTACAGAAATGGAATACTCTCGGCTCACAGAAATTGAATACTCTTGGATGAAATGCACATTTATGTTATTGGGATGTTAGTGCCCCTCCCCCCCAAGGTTTAAGCTCATCCCTCCCCACTTTCCAAATGTGCAGGTCAGTTTCATTTTGCTGTGTTACGACAGATCCAATGCTGATCATTCTTCCTGTAACTTTACAGGTAAATACGAATTTTAACTCAGGTAGTGCTAGGACCTGCTAACGGTCATGCCTTGAAGTGGCAGCAGGCTTAACATGCTTGGGTCAAAGGGTTGAACTAAGTTACTCTTTTTCAAGAGAATATATAGGTATTGCACTGTGTATTTTTGTCATATTGAAAGTAGCTTTGGGCTTCTTTGTTTGTTTTTCGTTGTATACATTTATGTTAAGGTTTGTATTGTGTTAGCACTAACATTTTCATGTAAGGAAAAAAAGTAAAATAAAATCTTTGTACAAAGGGCCCATAGTGTATAAAGACTAGTAGAATAAATGTTGAGGTTGAAGTGAAACATTATCAAACTGTGTGAGCCATACACTTGAATAGCTATTGGAAGAGACGTAAAAGCCTTTAAAGCAGCAGTCCAAGCTGCCATTCATTTTTAAATGTATTATTTTTTTCCTTTAATATGTGCATCAATTCCCTCCACACAATAATAACTAAGTAGCTACGTTGCTGATCGATCCGTTCTCTGTGATCAATCGGCGAAGATTCGGCTCGGGGGTTCACTAAATGTCTGTCAGCATAACAGAAGAGGACCAAACATGCAAAGTTCTTTGGGGAAGATCATGTGACCAAGTAGTTACTAGATACATTTGGTGCACTGCCACAAAGAGAGCAGGGCTCAAACATGGATGTGCCAGAGCCTGTTTCAGAAGAGGAAGGGGATGTGACTTTGTAAATGGTTGATATAGAAACTAAAAATGAATATTACATTATAATACATTAAAAATGACTTTCAGAGAGGTTTAAAAAAATGCTACAAGTATTTTCTCATCGTATAGAACTGATTTATTTAAAAAAAACAACACACATGTAGGATATTGCTTGGTCTGCAGCTTTAATACAGCAGTTGTCCGACAACTGTATCATCCATACCCAACCATTAGCTACATGTTTTGTTACAAACTGTTTACTGCAGAGTCACTACCATCTCAGTCCAAGAAATAAAGGACAGGTGAGTCAGGCTTAGTGTAGAATTTCCAACAACACCAATCTTCTTATTGATAGGTAATTTTAAAAAAAGGAGGTTAAACGCACACAGTTCTGGCCCTGAAGCTCACTGTAACAAGGGAGTAGGATCAGACAGTTCAAGTGCGTCCCCTTTAAATGCACACAGAGTCCTTCTATATTATTTAACTTTATTGGAGAGGGGTTAACAGAAACATAAAACAACTTGCAGGTAGCATTTGTGAGAGGAAGGTAGACAATTATTGCCTTGTTCTAGGATGACAGTGAAAGGGATGTAACTCACAAGGCTGCTGATTCCAAAAGGAAGCATGCTTGTCTGTACACTCAGGAAATATAATCAGGACTATACCTTTTAACAAATGTAGCCCCTTTCCCCCCATGTCAAGGGAAACGACCTGTGCTGCCGTTACCTGTGTGGCTAACAGGAGGCCTGATCCTCCGCCGCCGGGAGCCTGGGGTGATCACGTTCGTTGGCAAACAGCGCCTCCACCTGAGAGAGATCTTAACGTAGTAGGATTACCCCTCCCAGGAACCAATAGTCAGTAAACACACACAGAGTATATAACAACGTATTTACTGGCATATAAACAGACACACTATAATAACAAGGTCATGCAAGGCCGTACCCACACAGTACCTCCACAGTGTAAGCCCGCCACCTTGTCCAGACCCCAGTGAGATTCCACCAAAGTTCTGAGGGTGCCCATGGCACCTAAACCCCCGTTGTCCAGAAGACAGGCCCACCCCAAAGTGTGTGAGGAGCAGCACTACCCCTGTGTATGTGGCCGTTGGTTCACTTGTAGGTACCTCCCTGGGCACTCCTGTACCCAGGTAACGCTGACAACAAAGGATCTGTCTGATCCCACAACGGATGTCTCAACGAAGCCGCTGCGCCTGGTGCATCCGGTCCACCTCTGAGGAAGCTCCCATTGGAGTGTGTCCCTTTTCAAGTGTCTCTTAGAAATACCTGTGGTCTGGTTCCACGCACACCACGGGCCGCGCACAGTCACCGTTGCACTGATACTATACGAGTGGCATCAGTCACCGTTGCACTGAGACTATACAGTTACACTGGAAGCATGCCTATCTATGGGCCTTCCCTGCAGCAACCACAAACTATAGTGAGTCAGGGCCTAGCTTGGACTTGGGGGGGAAAGATCTGGCCTAGTCCAGCGGAGCACTGCTCCCTGGACACTACCTTCCTCCTCTCTGTCCTGCTCCCGACTGGCGTGGTCCCTCTCAAGCGCGCCAATTGTATCTCTCTTCGCGCTGAGATACAGACAGCCCCATTGGCTCTGTGCCTACATGTGATCTGCAGCCCCATCAGGCTGCTGGGACTTGTAGTCCCTTGCGGGGCCTGCCAAATGGCCGCCACAACTAATAGGGCACTGCCTATAGAACAGGAATACCCGGGCGCTACCTATAATTGAATGTAAAATAAGGGTGTAGTTAACAACCTTGTTAGTGGGCAAGGTCTCCCTCTGTTGCTTTTCCTCCTGTGACTCTAATGACCCAAAGGAGGACCTACCCAGGATCCTTCAAAGTAAAGGAGACAAGAGAAAGGGATGGGGGAGCACTGGTGGAATATTAGAGTAAGGTACAATTTGGTTCAGGTGTGTGGGACTCTGAAACACTCAAAGTGGATTTCTTAAAACTAAAATAGTTTTAAACACTCACACGGCCTTGTGCAAATGTTTGCGCATCAAGGTATCTTTTACGTCCTCACTTCTGGATTCGATCTCTGCTTCTCGTCTGGGCTCTTCCTTTCTTCCTTCTTTAATGTGATGTCACCTTCTTTGTCTTGTGGGTTCAGACTCCGCCTCTCGTCTGTGCTTTTCCTCTCCTTCTTCCTTGGTATGAGATCACCCTCGGAATAAAAGCATATATATATGAACGAAAATATGAACACAAAATAGGTGTAAGGGAACAATAATAACCAGAGGTTGAAGACTTAAAACCTTAAAATTTAAAGTTTAAAAAACTCACACGGGCATGTGTGGGTGCACTCAGATGGGTGGTGTTTTTGGACTTCCAGGCGCAGTCCCACTGCTCCAAGAAAATTGAGTGACAAGTGATAAGGGAAAAGCAAAAAATTCTATCGAAGTAATTACTCACACGGCCAAGTGTGAGTGCACACTTGGAATGGTATCTTTAAAGGTTCCTTCTGTCCTCCCCAGATAGGGAATGGTGGCAGCCTCAGATGTAGCTTTCTCTCTCCATGAAGTCAAGGCTAAACGACTTTATTGTGAAATAAATAAATAAAAGTGGACAACAAACACGCCGCTTACTCAACTAGTGAGCTGCGGTGTGTGGTACAATAAAAAAGGCCAGACTGGTAAAAATGGCCGGTAAAAATGAACTATACGCTATTTAAGGGATTACAACTGGGTTGACGTCAGATTATTCCCTATAGAGGATAAGCGTTACTATTAACCGAGCATTCATTTATGTTAGCGTTACGCTGTAAAGTCTAACGGAGTTTAGTGTACCTGGGACTAAATCATTCATTTGTTTTAGAATGTCTTAGTGTGATTGTAATGGTGCAGACAATATATTTTGAGTTTCATGCATAGATGAGAAAGTCCTGTGTAGACAGCCACATTACAGGATGGAGAGCAAGTCGTACAGCTTTGGAGGAAAGAAAAGATTCTCCTGCTAGTAGCAAATGTAGGGATAGCCTGAAGTGATGGGAACTGAGTGTCTCCTGGATGCAGCGATGTCCCAAAGTGGTCTGTCAGAGCTACAGTAGTATAGTTTTTTTTGCTGCACTTCTGCAACAGTATTGTTGTTGAGAGATACAAGTAACATAATTCCCTCAGTATGCCCAATAACGCAGATTACAGGAAACTGGGGGGCACACAACATTTTCTATGGGGGAGCGCCGATTTTCAAACAAAATATTATAAAAACTTCCTAGAGTACGCTACTGCGATTGTTTGCCAACATAGATTGATTGATTGATAGATAGATACGTTCTAAATGATTTAACACGTTATTTATTTTCCTTCGTTTTGCGCGCACTCAAAGAGGTGGGGATAACATTGCGGCCTGTAACCATCGTAGTTTCTGCTTGAATACAGCCCTGCTCGCATAAGTTCAGTATTTCTGAGCAGTTTGTGTAACCCGCATCGTAAACAGTTATTACCAATTTTTTTTATTTTCCCCCTGAAAATCCATAAGTGGCTTTTAAAGGTTGGTGTTAAATGCTACAACCGCTACCTCTTCATCAACTGATCGTCCGTCAAAAAAAAAAAAAAAAAGTTACAAAAGTTAGACGAAATTGCTGAAAATCACAAAGAGTGATAAAGCGCCCTTGGCGAGAAACGCGTTAGAGGTTTCTCTTTTTAAACTAGACATGTTTCAATAAAGTTTTTGTTATTTTTTCTATTGGCCTCCAGTTCCACGTTTTTTGCTGTGCTCTCAGTTTTCCTTTTTCCTTCACCGGAAGTGACGTATGCGGACGTAGACGCGGATGCATGCGGTTTACAGCAGATGTGAAGACCAGACCAGGGAGACAAACGGCGAGATTCGAAAGCTGCCTCAACAGTCCTCTCCCACGAAACATTTTATCTATTGAAATGTGAGTGTAATATATTATCTGCTATTCTGTGCAATACATCATTGATACGTTATCACACTATTGCAACATCTCTCTTCTTTTACATCCGTTGGCACACTGTATGAGGAAAAGCGACAGATGATAGAAGGGGTACTATACTTACCACATACCCCAACGAAGATCTCATTAAAGGGCTCCTGTCAGAGAGAAAAGGATCTCTGACCTGCTACATCATAGAAGAAGTATATCGTGAGTGAGACCAATATAGCATTAATTAGACAGAGTATTGTCTCTATTACTACACTATTATTGGTTTTTCTCTTCTCATATATCACCTATGAACGAGCGCTCCTCCCTTACCCGGAAGACAAGAATACTACTACTGGGACAGCGAACAGTCCCATACAAGGGTGTAGAGCAGCCATTTACTTCACTTATTTTCACATTGTCACTTGTTTGAGGGTGACGGGCTTTGCACTTATTGAAGTATTGTAATTCACATTATATATACAGGTATCACTTTTCATTTATTGATTTGACACAGTTCACTTTTTATTTTTCATTTTAAGAAGCGCCCGGTCCATATTTTCCCTTGTACAGCATAGGGAAGGCTTCATTTAACAAATCAGAAAGAAAAAAGAAAGAAAAAAAAGGGGGGGGGGGGTGAAGCCCTTCCAGGCCCCTCTCCTGCGCCGGGCCAGGGACTGCTGTACTGGGTCTCCCGCTCCTGCAGTGTTAAAGATGCAATCCCTCATAGCTGGCAAACAAAACTATGTTTTATAAAGAATTCCTGATCCATGTAAAGTGACATCAGCCAATAGGAAGTAACGAGGGTAAATCCAACCCCTCCCATTTTTCACCATGCCATATTTACAGGCCAACTTTAAAAATCCTTACAGCTTTGTCTGATATATAAAAAAAGCCTCATCTATGGGTTTTTTTTTTAGCGCAAACACTACCCGAGGATTTCACAGCGTTGGTCATTGTGATGAGCAGTGGAGGCTAGTGCCAAAATGATGTGAGTCTTAGTTGATTTCTTGAAAGTTAGGAAGGTGGGAGCTTTCCTTATATTAATAAGGAGGCTGTTACAAAGCCTGGCCCCTTCTGCACAGAGTGATCTTTCTCCAATCCTGGTGGAATTGAACTGAGGCACTGTGACTGTGAGCCAGTACATCGTCGGTTGATCTGAGTAGTCTGGTTGGCTGATATGTAGTAATTCATTCAGAGATGTACTGTATGTTGCTGCTAGGCCGATTAGATTGCAGAGAGGACTTTGAACTCATTTGCTGTCTGATTGGTAGCTAGTGATCTTCTCTCAGGGTTCCACTGATGTGTCTGTATCTGCACAGGTTTTTGATAGTTCTAGCTGCAGTATTCCAGTTTGCCTGCAAACCGTTGATCTGGTTGTTTGGCAAGCCAAGGTAGAGTGATTTGCCATAGTCAAGTCTGTAGGCGATTAGGGAGTGATTGACCTTCCACAGGGCTTCTTATCTAAAGAGAGGCTTGAGCCTCTCGATGCAGCGTAGGTGGTAGAGGCAGAACATGACAGTCTGTTTGACATGGCATCAGCTATCCTGATTTAACCTATTATACGTCACTGCCATTAGAGATAGGCAAATTTTTTTTTTGCGTAGCGGATCGGCTGGTTCGTTTGACCAGCGGATTTCAGAGGATCAATGTCAAAATGATCGATTTGCGTTTTGTGGATTTTTTAAATTATTATTACCAATACATTCCGCGGATTCTGCAAATTGTTGGTGGATTATTAAAAATCCACAGATTTGGATTCTACAAATCCGTCCACGGGCTGTATCCAATGGCAGATTTTGATAAATCCACGTGGTTTGAAACTGCCCAATTCTGTTGGCGGATTTTAGACCACAAAATGGATTTTGGGGATAACATCAGCGAAAATCTGGGAAACAGATCTCCATCTGTCATTAGTTCAATTTGGCTCTACGAGGGACTGCAACTCTAAATAGGACTACTGTGCCTGAACATCTTAATCCCATGTAAACCCTAACATCTTCCCTCCCCTGCTAGTTGGGTCATCAATCAATTGTATGGCACCGCATGGGGCAACATAAATAGGACTAGGACTACAAGGTATTATCTCTGCTAAACCCTGTAACGCAGACAGCAAACATACATGCATTTATAAAACCATTAATCCCATTTCAATACACAATCTATGGGGTAGAAACCTATGCACTAGCAGGGAGAATGCTTCAGGGTATATAGGGTCATGTACTAATGCTACAGTTAAAAGACCCAGACCACATGTCTTACTTTTTAATTGTCTTTCAAATTTTATTTGTCACCCTGGTGATAGTCTGGAGCAATTTGAGACCATGTAGTAGATCAGGGGTGCGCAATTTTTTTGGGGTGCGCCCCACCTGCCTGCTCTCGTCCTTTGATGCGCCTCCCTCCTTACCTCACGCGGTGTCAAATGACGCCGTGGGGTCGTGGGAGGTCATGTCATGCGACCCGCAGCGTAATTTGACGTCACGTTGCCATGGTAACCGTGTTGTCACATGACCCCGCGGCGTCAATTGCCATGGGGACGTGTCCTGCAGCCGCCTGAACCTCGGTAAGTAGAGGTTGCAGAGGCCTCGTGTGGTCCCCTGGCATTTAATTTAAATGCCTTGGGGAAGAACGCAGGACCTCTGCAACTGGCCCGCGCCCCCCAGTTTGCGTACTGCTGTGGTAGATGACAGTATAAAGTGATCCACACTCCTCTAACATGCAAAAAAATAATAATCTAGCACCAGATTTAATATAAATTGCTCCTAATTATTGCACTTGGGGAAGATGTGAGAATCTGAAAAAAAAAACTATATCAAAAACAACTCTGAATGACATTTTTAATGTATTATTGTGTAACAAGCCTTTTCTGTTTCTATAGCAACCATTTACAAAGTCACAGATACTGAGTCAATATTCCTCTGCAGCCATTTAGTGTACCCTTGAGCCGAATATTTGTTGATCGATCACAAGAGAACGGATTGATCGGCAACTTAGTTAATTACTTATTGTGTGGATTGTATTGATGCACATATTAAAAGGGGAGGAGGGGAAACGTCAGCTAGGACTGCTGCTTCAAGGGCAGGTCACCAGTGGCCGCTGCAGTGCGCACTTCAACGTGCGCGCCACACACCACAGCACACACCTCTATGGGGCAGGCCCCAGTCGCCAAGCTCGATGACGCGTCCGCTGGCAGGGAAGACAAGAATTTTGTCTTTCCTTGCCACAACGTGGTGTGCGGGCAGCCAATGGCAGGGCAGATCGTGTGTACCAATAGGAGTGCAGGTATTGCAGGGCCGTCTTAACAGCATTATAGGCCCCCCGGGCAAAGCGGTGCACTGGGCCTGCCATCCCTCCGCTACAAGTCGTAATTTTTCTCCTTCTACCGAGTTAGCGGGAGATTTGAATGTTGAGACGGGTGATCGGAAAATTAGTGTTAAATTCTGGTCTGTGCATAGATTAGCACGGGGCCCCTATGCTTGTGGGGCTCCTGGGCAACTGCCCAGCGTGCCGATGTGTTAAGACGGCACTGCCGTAGCCTAGGTCATTTTGACATTTGTGCCTCCTTCCAGAATTTGTATATGATCCCATAGTATATTTTCCTTTGTGTCCCTCTCTTTCACATGTACTGGAAGGAGTAATCATGGTGTACTTATTGGCTCTATCTGTCTGGCCTATTCCTAAATTGATTGGATATGAATGACTGACTCTTTTCTACACGACTATAATTTTGGACCCGTGTAAGAAGTGAGAACGGCAATAATACATTTATAGTGGACAAGACAGACAAGTCACAAAATGTACAAGGCAACCTGTACTATATCTCTAAAATCAGTTAACTCTAGCAGACAGGAGTTTAACTGTATTCTTGTATATAGTTGAGACAGCCACTAAGATAATTAGCAGCATTCCTGAATGCGGGAGTATTGTCCCCTTCAATATACAAGGCCACAAATAATCAACCTTATTTGAATCACTCACTAATGGCCTATTTAATGGCATAATAGATTCAAAATCCTCTAAACCCTTCAATGCTGCAATAGTTGAATATTCTCCACAATGTAATGTGTTTAATGCCTTCAAATTACAATGAGGATGGAGTGCTCCATTGAATTCGTTAATGTTTCCACACTTTCCATTATGATTGAACAGTGTTGTCTTGTGCATTGTTAGGATGTATTTTTCTTTGAAATAGCTTAAATACTGAAAGGTTTATTACCAGTGGGGTTCTATCTCCCAGCATGCTCTAGTAAACCATTTCTTTAAACTCATTTCTAGCACTGATGGATTCACAGAGTTCAACACAATCCAGGCGAACGGGCTTGACCCGGTGGGCTGGTACTGTGCGAACGTTCCACAGCACACGCCCTCAGCACCGGCCCACAGCGCGCCCATTGCTGCGCTGTGCATCGCTGTTGCAGAGGCCCCGCGCTCTTCCCCACAACAATGAAACTGATGGCTGGGGGAGAGGACTGGCCCTCAGTAAGACTTACTTTTCCCGCAGCGGCCCTCCTCCTCCATCGACGTCATGGCAACAGGACGTCACATGGCAATGCATTGCCATGACAACGCACCATACAAGACACTGCTGGAGGAGGGCCAGCAAGTAAGTGAAATGCACTGGGCCACATTTCACCTCCAATCCGCCCCTGACACAATCTCATTCTTTGAATTCAGAATAATCTGTGCTTATACAGCTAACTTGTCTCAGAGGGGAATGGGGAGGAGTTTGTGTGTGTGTGTGAGTGTGTCTGTCAGTGTGTGGGTGTCTGTCAGTGTAAGTGTGTCAGTGTGAGTGTGTGTCTGTCAGTGTGAGTGTGTGTCTGTCAGTGTGAGTGTCTGTCAGTGTGAGTGTCTGTCAGTGTGAGTGTGTGTCAGTGTGAGTGTGTGTCAGTGTGAGTGTGTGTCTGTCAGTGGGAGTGTGTGTCTGTCAGTGGGAGTGTGTATCTGTCAGTGGGAGTGTGTGTGTCTGTCAGTGGGAGTGTGTGTGTCTGTCAGTGGGAGTGTGTGTGTCTGTCAGTGGGAGTGTGTGTCATTCAGTGGGAGTGTGTCTGCCAGTGTGAGTGTGTCTGTCAGTGTGAGTGTGTCTGTCAGTGATGACTGACCTGTCAGAGAGTACAATAGTTGCTCTCTCTATATACCTGAACCAAGCATACAATCCCTTGCAGCTCGCACAAACAGTTTGTAATCAACCCAGCAATATATTTTGTTTCTTTTACCAAATGTAATCACTTTAGATTTTGTTTTGGAAGCAAAATGCACATGAATAAAAAGTTCCCTCTATCTTTAACAGCGCTTTCATTTCAGGAAACCAATATGGAAAACCAGAGGGGACTTTGCCTCTGATAAAGCAGTACCGACCATACACAACACAGTGATATCATACACAAGAGAGTAGATAAGGGAGGAGGTCAATCCCAGCCTAAGTCTCAGACTGATACTAAGTAAACTGAAAACAAATATTGAGAATTACTTAGAGGTGTCTAGCAAATAAAAATATCACCTGTGTGAGCACACTCACACGTCTCAGACAGGTCTGCAACCCTGCTTTTCCCCATTATCTCCAAACATACAATGCTTCCACTGCAGCCAGGGATTCTGGGTAATGACATGCAAATGAGCACACAGTGTCACCTTTTGCTTCATGTCCATTTTAACATGGATCCCTGTAAGCTAATGCGTGCTGCATTAGGCTGCGCTTATAGTGCCGGTGACGCAACGGCGACGTCACGCTGCAGTTGCTGGAAAAATCAAATTGACTTGACTTCCAGCGATCGCGACCCAGCCGTCGATCCGTCGCGCCGCACCTACTATAAGCGCACGCGACAGCGGCAATACATTTGTTTTGCCGCGATGCCACGTCGCTGTCGCCGGCACTATAAGCGCAGCCTTACACAGCTTAAAAAAACAAACACTCACTTTGACACATCTGTATAATATAGTAAGTCAAAATGTATTATTTTATTATGGTGCCACAAAAAAACCACAGAAGATTGATGAGTATGTATAAAATGTGTTGCTAGATATGAAAACTACTGTAATCGTACTTATGCCATAATGACCAGTTGGGGAATCATGCAACTTGTCCATTGGTGCAAAAGTTAAAGTCCCCACACAGCACACCTTTCTCTAGAGGTGCACAAATTTTAAGATACCTGTATCTTACATGTATCATCATGTCTTTATTTTTATCTGGTGTTCCTCCACGAAACAGCGACTAAGGACCTTATGCAGTAAGCGCCGATAAGGCTTTTTTCGGCATTTTTTGCCCTCCGGATTCAGTAAGCGCCGATAAGTGGGAATTATCGGCAACTTTTCTTCCCGATAAAAAATTATCGGAAGCCACTTATCGCCACTTTTTGAACTCGGTGGAATTCAGGTAGCCCCGATCAGCTTTTCGGTGCTGATCGGCACTCCAGAATGGAGAGTTTATCGGGAATCCAGCCCGCCAACTAAAGGCGGGCGACACTTAGAAAAAACAGCCCTTTTTCCTGTCTGTGATTGATGCCGGGGGTCTCCGGAGCTGATACCCGCACCGGAGGCCCCCGGCATGCATCCGAGGCAGGAAAAATGCATTTAAAGGCCACTTCATTACCTTAGTGGCTAACTGCTAAGGCAATGAAGGGGTTAACCCACCGTGCCAGGTTTATTGTGGGTAGCAGGGGTGGGTGAAGGGGGTATTTGGCCCTTGTTGTTTGTTTAGGGCTTGCGGGGGGGTTGCGGGTGCACTTAACCCCTTCACGACCGTAGCAGTTAATACCGCTACGGTCATGAAGGGGTTAAGCCCTCCCGCTACCCACCCGCAAGCCCTAAACAACCACCGTTGGGGCTAATACCCCCTTCACCCACCCCTACTACCCACAATAAAAAATAATCACACACAGCAGCCCCACACTAAATAAATAAAGAAATCTAAATAAATAAATAAATAAATATCTCTATATAAATAAATAAATATATATATATATATAACCCCAACAACCCCTAACATACACATATATGCACATCAATGATACTATAGGCCGGCGGGGGCCCTCGGGTGTTACCCGCAGGCCTGCAGTACCAATTATGTGCCCCCCCAAATTAATGTCTAAACACATACATACTAATAAAGAAATAACCCCCCCCCCCCCCTAACACATACCGTATAGTAATGGCCACAATTACTATTATCCACAAAGGGATAATAGTGAATGTGCCCATTTTAAATACATAAACAGCAATAAATACATTAAATACATATAGCACTCACCCATGTCCGGCTGCCACGATGAAGGCCATCCTCCTCTTCATCCTGCCCATGCCCCCTCCGCTGCTGCAAAACAGACACAAGAATGAAAACATCCAATGTAATGTCCCCTAACCCCTTAATCACCATAGCGGTTAATAACCGCTACAGTCATTAAGGGGTTAACCCACCCTCACCCACCACTCGGGATGCCTACATACCCTCCCACACTAACCCCCCACCCCGTGAGGCCTAACCACCCTCACCCAGTACCCAGAAGGGAGGCCTACCCACATACCGTTGGGGAACCCCCCCCAACCCCCAGTACCCACAATAAAAACAATACAGTGACACACAATAAACATCATTATATTTATTAAAAACATTACCCACCCCCTGTGCCCCCCCCCCCCATAAATATAAGATTTATCCTTTTACAAACAGGGTTCATAACACAGCCCCACGCGAGTCCCCGGTGGGCTGGCGGGGCACCTGACAGACATACAGGGTACCAGCAGCTCGTTTCAAACAGGTTCTGGAGGCCTGTTGGTGGGTCCCGCCAAGCGCCATGGCCCCCAGGTGGTCTCCTTGGGTCACCGTGGGCCACAATTGGGTCCCCACGGTTGGCCCAAGGATGTCTGGGAGCCCCGGGTCAGACCCACAGGTGTCTGCGGGGCCTCGGGTGGTTCCCACGGGGGTCTGAAGAACTCACGAGTGCTCACTACGGGTCCGCTGTGCCCCCACGGATGTGGGACCATCGCTTCATCCCCGCACCATGGGTCAGCGGTGCCCCCACGGATGTGGGACCACCGCTTCTCACGCAGGACCATGGAACAAACCCTGAATGTAAAAAAAATAAACCTGGCCTATACATTCAATACATACACCCCCCCCCCAGCACCTACAGTACAATAATGTGCAAAATAACTATTATCCAGATAGGGATAATAGATTATTTGCCCATTATTAAACACATTAACTAGCATATTCCAATAAATAAAGTACTACTGACCTCATCAATAAGAAGCCCCCGTCGCCAGCAACATCCTGGTCTTTCATTGTCCACAAAATACATAGCCAAAACAAAGCAAATACATTTCAATTACATTCAGATATCAATTAACCCCTTAAACACCTTATCCGATCAGAACTGCAAAGGTAATTAGGGGGTTAAGCCTCACTGGCCCGATACCCACCCTTCACCCATGAATTTGTACAGTGGCTTCATCATGCAAATATATATATATATATATATACAGAGAGAGAGATATATATATATATACACACACACATGATGAACCAATATACAAATAAATGTAGAAGGGTTATCAAAAACATGCTGTACTCCAAATAACACTTCTCCATACAGACACACTACAATAAAATTAATTTCCTTTAATAATCCTAACTGAACTTACAATCACAATCATCAACTGCCAAACAAATACCTCAAATGCCAATCAACACATCGCATTTACATTGTATATATGATGCATACAATCTATGCACCATATACATTCTGCAAATGAATGTTAACAATACATTGCAAGCAAAATACAAATATCTCCCAACAAGTATACTATTTTAACCAATCCAGTAAACATCAATCAATTAGCATTCATTAATGACATCCCTAAACAATTTACATTCCATCACTAACAATTAAACAATTAACTAATTCAAGCCTTTAACATAACAATTTAGCCTGTGAAAAAATATAAGTACCAACAAGAATACAAAATTGAAAACCAAGGCTAACCCTGACCTCAAGTACACCATACAATATCAACAATTACATCTATCTAATTTTAAAATACATTATACACACATTTATGCGTAGCAGCATAGACAAATTAATTTAAAACACATCAAATCAAGCTTTTAAAACAACATCATTTCATACCCTGTATGTATATATCTCTCTAGACATACATACATACATACATACAGTGGCAAGAAATGATTTGTATTTGTATTTTGCTTGCAATGTTATTGTTAACATTCATTTGCAGAATGTATATGGTGCATAGATTGTATGCATCATATATACAATGTAAATGCTATGTGTTGATTGGCATTTGAGGTGTTTGTTTGGCAGTTGATGATTGTGATTGTAAGTTCAGTTAGGATTATTAAAGGAAATTAATTTTATTGTAGTGTGTCTGTATGGAGAAGTGTTATTTGGAGTACAGCATGTTTTTGATAACCCTTCTACATTTATTTGTATATTGGTTCATCATGTGTATGTGTATATCTCTCTCTCTCTCTCTCTCTCTCTGTATATATATATATATATATATATATTTGCATGATGAAGCCACTGTACAAATTCATGGGTGAAGGGTGGATATCGGGCCAGTGTGAACCACCTCATAAAGGGGCCGGTATCTCGGATAGCAGGGAGCCCCTGGACCTAAAACCAATGCGGTTCAGCTCCGGAGACCCCCTGCACATGTACAATATGAGCAAAAGTTGTTTATAAATACTTTATTTTTTTCCGATGTTTGCGCTGAGAGAGCGGCTTGTCTCTCTCTGCTGCAAACACCTATCGGCAGAAACGGCCTATCGGAAGGCTTATCGGGAGCCAGGCTGTATCGGCACAGGCTCATCGGCAGTTTTGCTTTCGCAGTGATTCGGCAGGGATCGGCATGGATTCGGCCCTTACTGAATACTGCGAGGGCAAATCGCCAAAAAAAGGCCTATCGGCAACACTTGCCGAAGAGATTTTATCGGGGCTTACTGCATGAGGCCCTAAGTCCGGGAACTCGCTCCCACCAAAGGAGGCATTGGCGGACCCTTAAACCGGGATAAAAAAACTTATTAAAACAAAACGGAAAGATACATACAAAAAAGAATAACACACTTAGGGAAAAGCTAGACGGAAAAAGTGAGTCTTTCACTGGGTTCCAAAGTGAGCCAAACTCTGCATTCTGGACATCCGGTGGTGAGGAGTTCAGATTCTAGAGGCTATTCTCGGAAAGGCTCGACCTCCCAAGGTTGGATGGTAAATCCTTGGGGAGAACAGTCGGCCCAATCCTGCTTACCTCAGAGTATATATACCAGCTGATTGGGGAACAAGACGGTGGCACAAATACTCTGGGCCCTATCCATGCAATGTTATATACGTCATAAGTGCATCATTTTGTACTAAAAAGAAGCAGGAAGCAAGCGCAGATCGCAGAGCGGGTGTAATATGCTCAAAACATCCAACACACCAAAGTGTCCGCATTCTGAACTAGCTGGAACCTCCGAATAATCAGCACAAGAGGCATTCCTGCATGAAGGGCTTTTCCATAGTCCATATATGGGAAACTAGGGGCCTCTGGAACTGAACTGAGTTAATTTCAGCTGCAGGGACCCATTGGTTTCCGAGACACTTACTGGGGAAGATGCTGCCGGTACTCCATGGAGATTAAAATCCCCCAGGCCAATAGGCATCCGTTGTGGCTTCCTATTGGCCCACATGACCTGAGAGATTTAAACCTCCAGTTTGTTTTCCCTGGAGGGGACAATATTGGCGGCACTTTCGCACAGTAAGTATCTCAGGAAGCAGGGGGTACTCTGAGCTGAACCATGTACATTTCCCCCCACTGTAGGGGGAACCAGGAATTAGCAGGAGCAGAAAGTCATTAATGTAGCCAGTTGAAGGGCGTAGGGTAGTCACATCAGAGTTTCTAACCGTTTCACTGTAAGAAGGGCCAGCAACAAGAAACTGAATATTGATTTTGCTCTTCGCGGTGTAAAATGTAAGAACCATAATGATTACGTTAACAAAAAGACAACATCTCAGCCCTATCTGGGGTGACAAGGCCTATAGGGCCAGACGCCCCTCCCCCTCCCCCCCGACCCTCCCTGGAAGTGCCCTTACCTCAGGCTGTTGGATTGGCGCATCACGCGGTGGAGGTAGGTCTTGAGGGGGTAGTTTATAAAGCGAAGCAGGGGCGAGAAAAGGTTATCCGTGCCCCATTACTGTTCCCCACCCACCCTCCCCTTTGTTGTTACTGACATTGTTACTGTTTTTATTGTTGTGTGTATAAAAAAAAGCGCAAAGTAGTGTTGACGCCGTTACTCTAGATAAAAAAAAGAGAGATAAAAGTCATGTTACAGCTTGACTTATATTGCGTATGTTGGGGCTTGTTGCCTCTGTCACAACTGCGGGGTAACCTTGTCAAACAGGGCTCTATGGCAAGGGTGCGCAAACTTTTCTGTTCGTGCCCCCCTGTCTGCTCTCCTCCCCTGCGTGCGCCCCCCCCCCCTCCTTACCTGCTCTCTGGCTTTGGTGTCGTTATATGATGTCATGTGACATGCGTTGCTATGGCAACACGTTGCTATTTGACCCCGCGGTGTTATCTGACACCGGGTTGTCATGGCGACGTGTCGCCGAAGAGCCGGCTGAGAGCAGTTAAGAAAAGTTACAGAGGCCGCACACGCCTCTCCTGGCATTTAATTTAAATACCATGGGGAAGAGCGCGGGGCCTCTGTAACTGCCGCGCCCCCCCTAGAAAATCACGATCCCCCCATTTTGTGGACCCCTGCTCTATGGGTCGATAATGCCTAGTGGTTGTAATTAGCGATGAGTGGACAGGGCCCATTGTGCAGTGGGTACACTGGGGCACGTTCTCGCGGTTGAGTCACCTGAGTGGCCAGGGCTGTGCGGTTCTTGGCTTGGGGTTTTGTGGGCCACGGTTGAGTACCATTGGTCTTTATTGGGTTTGGAGAGCAGTCTGGCAGGGTTAGCACTTACTGTTGTCTGATATTGTTAATAAACCTGTTTAACCTCCATACCATTGTGTGTGTTTATTTATGGGTATATTAAGGGTTTGGGTGTGTGGGGGGGATTGACTCGCCGGCTCTGTGATCATGTCAAAGCACAGAATAAACAGAAAACCCAAACCTGAATGGATGTGTCAACTTAATCCAATACTGTGCCCTTCACACCAAATAATCATCCGCAACAGTGCAAACTAGAGCATCATACTTTATTCAAATAAAATGCCGCTTGTGGTCATTCTACGCAGTAGGGGTTCCAGTTCCCATCTGACCATCAGTCTAAAATGCATAGGGCTAGATTTACTAAGCCGTGCTAAGTCAGAAGACACCTTATTGTATCTTGTGGCATTGCGCCACTTAGCTAATATAGGCCTGTATGTATTTTTTGCAAGTTGCTAAATAAAGATATTCTAAGTTTAGTGGAGATCAATGCCTTACTGGGCTGTCGCTGGAAACCTTTTAAAGTGAAATGCTTATTACATTTCATAAGAGATCTGTTTTCCTGGAGACGTTTAGGTAAAAGCAGAACAAACTTGCAGAGTTTTTTTCCCCTGCGGGTGAGATGCAGGACAATGAGGTGGGCTAAACCTGGGTTGTTAGTTCCCTGTGCCCTTACCCAAGCCCCACTCTCTGCTGTACCCAAAGCATCAATTCATTCTGTTATCATTTGGGCAGGGGCTTGTGTGTGAGGCATTCTATGCACATCACTGTGTGCAACGTAGAGGTATATACTGTAAGAAAACATATATTCAAATATCCCATGACAACATGCAGTGTGTACACCTACTACTCTCTTCCAGAGAAAAAGAACACAGCAGATAGTCTCGGGGGAAATGAGAGGAAGTGAATATTTTACTGAATGAATACTAAATGCATGCAACAGCTGTCTACTACAGTATGTTTCTATAACCATTCCCAAGGCCCAAGCTGATGTGGGAAGGGTAAAATGGGGGCAAAATAGCCTGGTAAATTTATGCTAAACAAAATATGCTCAAAATACGTCTCTTTGCTTCATTTTGAAATTGAAAGATGGTTTCAAACAAATGCTCCTAAAAAATGAAGAATGACTATTACCGATGATTACTAGAACCAGTGTTTTGGTTTTGCCTAAAATCCATTGTTCTTGGTTTTTGTTGTGGGTTCGGATTATGGCAGAATATCTAAATGTAATTTTATATATATACTAGCTGATATACCCGGCGTTGCCCGGAGGCAGGGAGGGGACGGGGGGCATGAAAGGCAGGGAGGGGGGTGGGGGTGTGAAAGGCAGGGGGGTGAAAGGCAGGGGGGGTGAAAGCCATGGGGGGGTGTCAAAGGCAGGGGGGGGGCATGAAAGGCAGGGGGGGCGTCAAAGGCAGGGGGGGGCGTCAAAGGCAGGGGGGGCATCAAAGGCAGGGAGGGGGCGTCAAAGGCAGGGAGGGGGCGTGAAAGGCGGGGGGCGTCAAAGGAAGGGGGGGCGTCAAAGGCAGGGGGGGCGTCAAAGGCGGGGGGGCATGAAAGGCAGGGGGGGGGCGTGAAAGGCAGGGGGGGCGTCAAAGGAAGGGGAGGCGTCAAAGGCGGGGGGGGGGGCATCAAAGGCGGGGGGGGCGTCAAAGGCAGTGGGGCGTCAAAGGCCGGGGGGGGTGTCAAAGGTCGGGGGGCGTGAAAGGCCGGGGGGGGGCGTGAAAGGCCGGGGGGGGGGGCGTGAAAGGAATGGATTCCTCCCCCTGCATTTCCTCACCTGGCAGCATGCCGCGCTCCTCGGCCTGCCTGTGGTTCTCTCCCCCCTCGTGGCCTCTGGCGACTCCCGGTGGCACAAAGGAGCTATTGCGCGCCCGCAACTCCCTGCCGCCCTCCTCCTGCTCCTCGGGGATGTTGACCGGGGTAGCGGCGTGTGGGGGTGGGGGGTGAGCCGTAGAGAGCGTGCTCTGGGCGGTGGGGGGAAGTGGTTGAGCGCCGGGGAGCGGGGGTCCCTCTGGGGGCTGCCTGGCCACTGCCTGTCCCCCCGCCGGGGAGGGAAGCGAGTGCCGGGGAGGGAGGGAAGTGACCGCCGGGGAGGGAGGTGAGTCCTTCCGGGCGCCGCCATCTTAGGCACTCGGTGCCACGAGGCAGCTGCAGGAGGAAGGGGGTCCTTCCAGGTGCCGCCATCTTATCCACTCGGCGAGGCTGCCTGCCCACTGCCTGTTCCTCTGCTGGGGAGGGAGGGAAGTGAGCGCCAGGGAGGGAGGTGAGTGAGATGGGGGGTGGGGGGGGAGAGAGGACACAGAGTGTGTGTGTGTGTGTGTGTGTGTGTGTGTGTGTGTGTGTGTGTGTGTGTGTGTGTGTGTGTGTGTGTGTGTGTGTGTGTGTGTGTGTGTGGCCGAGGGGGATAAGAGTGGCAGTTGGGTGACGTCACATCCACCAATCTGTTTGGCCAGAGGCTGAGGACCAATCAGATTCACCGCAGCTAGTACCAACCTTTCGATTTTATATATTAAGATATATATATATATATATAATAAAATTAGCACTTGTGACCACATTCACGTCTTAGGCTACGCTTATAGTGCCAGCGACGGCGATGGTGACGTCAGGCTGCGGTCGCTGGAAAAATCAAATAGAGATGATTTCCAGCGATCGCGACCAAGCCGTCGCGCCATCACGTTGTGCTTACTATAAGCACACGCGACAGCGGAAATGCATGTTTTGACGCAACGTCGCTGTCGCCGGCAATATAAGTGCAGCCTAAGACATTATCACCTAGCATACAGTGCTTCCACTGCAGCAAGGGATTCTGAAGGATGACATGCAAATGAGCACACAGTGGTCATGTGCTCAAAAGTGCTATTTTTATTTGCGGCCAAATGCATACAAAAAAAAGACAGAGAAGCCCAATGAGGTAGATGAGACTTTGCATAGATGAGACTTTTTTTGTGTTAGGACCTGCTTTCTGGTCATGCCTTGATGTGGCTTGCAGGCTTCTGTGGCTTGCAGGCTTATAACGCTTTGGCCAAAGGGTTTAACTAAATGACCCTTACTCAAGAGAATTTATAAGTATTTTAATGTGTATTTTTGTCACATTGGATATAGCTTTGGGCTTTTCTGTCTTTTGAGATATATATATATATATATATATGGTGTTGGGGTGTGTTTTTGTGTCTGTTAGCAATAACGTGTTGAATGTTTTAAGGAAAAAAAATAATAAATTCCACGTGGTGTAGGGGGATGTGTGTGTCATGTGACCCTCCTCAACGCGCAAAAGTCTATGGCAGGGAGAGGAGAGAGAGCCGCAGAGACGGTAAGTCCTCGCGCAGCGAAATGTACACAATCCCATAAAAAAAAGAGGTGTTTTTAAATCGTTTAGACCGCGTTATACGCGGATCGTGTTGTAGCGGATTGCGCTATAATGGGGTTGAGCTGAATATATATATATTTTTACATATAATTTCAATCTTATTGTATAGAGGTCTCTTGTGATAGTTGTTCTATTTTAATTATCACTCTCTATATTGATTTTTTATTAATATGTTGCATTTATTTCGCTTTTTATAGAGATGCGCTGTCTAATATGTTATTTTTGCATATATATATATTTATGACAATTGGTTCTCATATTTGTGTTCATCCCATTTCCCCCCCTTCCCTCCTCATCCCTCACATTTTACGTGTGTGCGTCTATGCACACTGCTGAATAATGGCCCAGTATAGATTATCATACACAGCTGATTTCTTTTTAGACATAAAAGCTGTACTGGCCACTATCACATTATTCCCTTGACAGTCACGTTGATGGCAAAATGCGTTGGGATGTAGCGTACGAGGTGACGTCATCACATTGGGGAAGTCTGAACTCCCCCTGCATACTAGCAGCTGATGCCGGGCTGCTTTACACATAGAATGGTGAACAACAAAATGAAGCGTTGATAAAATCAATAATGTGTGAATTCTCCTCAGTGCTGGTAATGAATAACGGTCTCTAGAACCGTGCGGTAACAGTGATTAAGTGAACAAAGCGCAAATCGGTGCTTTACACATAGAGTTTGCTGCAGGAGTGAGAGAGCCGTCCATACAGCCATGATCTAACCCGGAAGACACACTTATCTAAGACTGAAACTAACGGATTACACCAGCCAGTTTCCTGAAGTGCCTAGCTGTTGCGGTTTTGGGTGATGTACCTTCTGAGAGATTGTCTCTTTTGTATCTCCAATCTCTACCTTCTTGTTGGACTCTCATGCTTACCTTAATGCCAGGATTTGTCATCATTGTTACCCATCATGGAGGGGGATAAGCCCCAGATGAGTACTATCCTGTTGAGATAATACATCTCTAAATGCGCTAATTCTAGCTACACTTGTGAGTGTCCCATTTTAGATTCTTCATTTTTGATAATAAATGTCCACACAGATTTATGCTATGTGCCACGCGCTTCTGTTTTCTTTTTTTTTTTCCGATAGATCCTTGTGGATGTTGTTAATCCTCCTAGAAGCTGTGGACCGTCACAACATTATATATCCTTTAATATATTTAATTAATGGACTTTTATTCATGGACATTTACACTTATCACTGTGTTCACAGTACTGAACTTTTTTATTTAATTGGTTCGTTCACATGTGCACATACACTTATCTTTATGTTCATTCTATATATATTTTTGATACACCTATGGGATTTTTTTTATTCACATCCTACTTTGATTATAATTGTGTCACTTTATGGTATTTATTAGCAAGCGCTAACTTTTTACACCGAATTCGCCTGAGAGAAACACAGAGTTTATTAAATTAATTTATTGGAAAAATAATATCTACAACTATTTACAGTAAATCGACACACACACTTACAACTGGGAAACTAGGGTTAGCCTATAAATATGGGTGCAGGGACCTCCCTAAAGAGATTTTCCCTGTTTTTCCTCCTGCAGCTCCTCCCAGTTGCTAGCAGCTTCCACCAGCTGCCTCAGCTGAATAATCTGACTCTCATAGCTAAAACTGAGCTGATCTTATCTTATCTAGCTAAGGGTCTTCTACACCCCCAGGTGTTTGCAATATGACCCAGCCCCTGATTGGTGGGGCAAAGTCAAACACGAAACACAGTTACATGCAAAACATTAATTGGAAGATTCTAGACCCAGGGTGGGCAACCCTGTCGCCATTCGCCACTTGTGGCGAATTGGCAGTAAAACTGTGGCGAACAGGGCCGCCGGGACACTCAAACCCCCCCTTTCCCCTTCCATGGTAAGGAGCGCGCTCTAGCGGTGTGACGCGCTCCTCTCCCTCCAACACCCCAGCCCACTCCAGCAAGCGTGTGACGCGCGCTCCCTCCCCTGCGAGGCCGCTCCATGACGCTCCCTCCCCCCACGAGCACGCTCCAGTGTGACGCGCTGATGGCTGCCCGCCACCACTGCCGCCTGTCACCACTGCCCCCCGTCATCACTGCCCCCCGTCCGCCTGCCACCACTGCCTCCCGTCTGCCTGCCACCACTGCCCGCTCGCCACCACTGCCCCCGTCCACCTGCCACCACTGCCCGCTCGCCACCACTGCCCCCTGTCCGCCTGCCACCACTGCCCGCTCGTCACCACTGCCCCCCATCCACCTGCCACCACTGCCCGCTCGCCACCACTGCCCCCCATCCGCCTGCCACCACTGCCTGCTCGCCACCACTGCCCCCCGTCCGACTGCCACCACTGCCCGCTCGCCACCACTGCTGCCCACTGCTGCCACCGCGATCTGGTAGGCATTGGTGGGGGACGGGGGGGTGCTTTCAAGGGTGCTGGGGGGAGATTCTGGGGGGAGATGAGGGGAGATGAAGGGTGCTGATGGGAGATGAAGGGTGCTGAGGAGAGATGAAGGTTGCAGGGGGGAGATGAAGGGTGCAGGGGGGAGATGAAGGGTGCTGAGGGGAGATGAGGGGTGCAGGGGGGAGATGAAGGGTGCTGAGGGGAGATGAAGGGTGCAGTGGGAGATGAAGGGTGCTGAGGGGAGATGAAAGGTGCAGGGGGGAGATGAAGGGTGCTGAGGGGAGATGAAAGGTGCAGGGGGGAGATGAAGGGTGCAGGGGGGAGATGAAGGGGAGATGAAGGGCTGGGTGTGTGTGTATGTGTGGCTGGGTGTGTGTGTATGTGTGGCTGGGTGTGTGTGTATGTGTGTGTATGTGTGGCTGGGTGTGTGTGTGTGTATGTGTGGCTGGGTGTGTGTGTGTATGTGTGGCTGGGTGTGTGCGTGTGCGTGGCTGGGCGTGTGCGTGGCTGGCTGGGCGTGTGTGTGGCTGGCTGGGCGTGGCGTGTGTGTGTGGCTGGCTGGGTGTGTGTGTGGCTGGCTGTGTGTATGTGTGGCTGGCTGGACGTGTGTGTGGCTGGCTGGACTTGTGTGTGGCTGGCTGGACGTGTGTGGCTGGCTGAGCGTGTGTGTGGCTGGCTGGGTGTGTGTGTGTGGCTGGGTGTGTGTGTGTGACTGGCTGGGTGTGTGTATGACTAGCTGGGTGTGTGTGTGACTGGCTGGGTGTGTGTGTGACTGGCTGGGCGTGTGTGTGACTGGCTGGGTGTGTGTGGCTGTGTGCGGGCAGCTGGCAATGGCTCCTTGTATCTTTGTTATGTACCCAGTCACGTCCTGGCGGTGCCCCTGATCATGGATTTGGGAGGGAATGAGATGAGGGGGGTGAAATGAGATGATGGGGGGTGGGGGGTACCGAGAATATATAAATAATATACCACCCCACTGACTGTGTGTGTGTGTGTGTGTGTGTGTGTGTGTGTGTGTGTGTGTGTGTGTGTGTGTGTGTGTGTGTGTGTGTGTGTGCTGTGTGTGTCTGACGCAGTTGTTACTGAGTAGTCAAAGTGTTCATGTTTTCAATAAACTTGTTCAAACAATGTGTGTTTTAAATTTTCGCATTCGCAACATAATACCTAAATTCTTACATGGTGTGGCTTTTTTCACTTCTAATTCGCCACACCTGTGGCTACATTGAAAAATTGTTTGCCCACCCCTGTCCTAGACCATTTTGCAACATTCCATCTGAAAACAAAATTAACCCCTGCTCCCTGAGGTGCTGGAACCAGGCTACAGAATAAATATACACATATAACATAATACTAATGCATTACTGACAGGTAGGGGTAATGGCAGGCTTTGCCACGAAACGCATAGAGGTCATGTGAGGCTGTCGAAGAGCGCGCGCCCCCATTGGCTGGTGTGATAGGACCAGGACGTGTGGGCGAGCATACCATCAGCTGTCAGAGAAGTGCTGTCCAAATTTACATCAGTGCCTCCCTGCAGCAGCATAGCCCCTCACTCCTGATTGGTGCACACCCCCCTCTGTGGTTTTGTTATTTTGTTATTATTTAATTTTTGCTCGTTTGTTTATTTGGTGATCTACTATATTTCCTGGTTTTGTACATGTAGATCTGTCTAGATAGTTGATACATCTTTAGCTGTTGTATTCTTTAGATGTTGTATTAATCACAAGCATTTAGCCTTTGCTATTGCTTTTTAGCATCAGCGTGCTATTCAGCACTATTGTGTTTTAACCTTTGAATCTTCTGGTCTCTTGAGGACACAGTGATTTTATGCTTTAATAAATGTATACATTTTTCTATCAATGATCCCGGTGCATTTTCTTGTCAATCCCCATGAAAATTTGCACAATTGTCAACCCCTCCAACCTCATACCCATCCCCTGCCACCCTCCCTCCTCTCTCCCTTTCTCCTGTGCTCTTTGGAATGCTCGCTCCCTTTCTAACAAGTTCCTCTCTGTGCATGACTTCTTTCTCTCTCACTCTCTGCTCCTATTTGCTATAACTGAGACCTGGCTCACTCAGTCTGACTCTGCTCTGGAAGCTGCCCTCTCCTATGGGGGCCTTTCCTTCTCCCACACTCTGCGCACTGATGGCAGGGGTGGAGGCGTGGGGCTCCTGCTCTCCTCTCTCTGTCGTTACCAAACCCTTCCTATTCCTCCCTTTCTTGCTTTTCCCTCCTTTGAGGCTCACATTGTCCAGAGTTTCTCTCCTCTCCCTGTTCATGTGGCGGTCATCTATCGCCCACCTACCTCTACTCATCCCCCTTCTGCCTTTCTCTCTCACTTTGAATCCTGGCTCTCTTTCTTCCTCTCCTCAGACTCCCCAGTTCTTCTCCTTGGGGACTTCAATTGCCACATTGATGACCCCTCTCTCCTTGGGCTTCCCGCTTTCTTTCTCTAACCTCTTCTTTTGGCCTTCAACAGTGGACTGCAGCCAGCACCCACAAGGATGGCCACTACTTAGACCTGGTTTTCACTAAGAACTTCTCTCTCTCCGATTTCTCCATTTCCCCTTTTCCTCTCTCTGACCATCATCTCATCTCATTCTCTCTATCTCGCTTCTCCCCTTCTCCACCTCCATCTACCCCCCGGTTCTGCAGAAACCTGCGCTCTATTCACTTACCTGACTTTGAGTCCACTTTACGCTCCTCCCTCTCCTCTCTCAGCTCTGCTACAGACCCCGACAACCTGGTCAGGAACTACAACTCTGTCTTGTCCTCCTCTCTTGATCTACATGCCCCACTTTCTCTCTGCCGCACTCGCCCTTCTAACCCTAGACCCTGGCTAAATTCCCACACACGCATGCTGCGTTCCTCCACTCGTTCCTCTGAATGCCTCTGGAGGAAGTCTCCCACTCTTGCAGACTTCCTTCACTACAAATTTATGCTATCCTGTTTCAACTCTGCCCTCTCGCAAGCTAAACAAGCCTACTTTTCTGCACTAATCAAAATGCACAATTCTAACCCACGCCGACTGTTCTCTGTCTTTGATACTCTACTCAAAGCACCCTCAGCTGCCTCTCCTTCCTCCATCTCCGCTCAGGACTTTGCTGACTATTTTAAGGAAAAGGTGGAATCCATATGTCAGAACATCCCGTCTGTTTCTTCTTCCCATCCTACACCTCTTCCTAACTCTCCTCCTGCCTTCCTTGACTCTTTTTCCACTGTCTCAGAGGAGGATGTGTTGCTGTTGATCGCCTCTTCTCCCTCTACCACTTGCCCTCTTGACCCCATTCCATCCCATCTCCTAAAACCTCTTGCTCCTACTATAAGGCCGAGTCCATAGAAGGACAGGCCGTGCTGAGGCGTGCGGACGCTCCGCGCTGAGCCCCTGCATCCTCAATGAGGATGCCTTGAGAGGGGGCTCACGCGAGCGTCCGCAGGCGTGCTGACGAGATGGAGTTTTCAGCCGAGCGCCAAGCTGTTTTTCAGCGCGCTGTCGGCTGAAAACATCCAATCAGCGCGAAGCTGCGTCAACGTCACGGCGCCGTGACGTCGGCGCCATGACGTTGACGTCAGTGCGTCGCGGGCGATTGACCCAGCGACGTCACTGCCCTGCCTCCCACCACCTCCCCCCGCATCCCTATCGCGCACGCTGGCTCGCCTGTATGTGCATGGAATCGCACAGCTTCAGCAGGCGAGCCTCAGCGTCAGCGCGGTGCAGCACGGCCCCCCCCTCTATGGCCCAGGCCTAATCCCTACGCTCACACACATTTTTAACTCCTCCCTCTGCTCTGGAACCTTTTCATCCTCCTTCAAACATGCAACAGTCATACCATTACTCAAAAACAGCAAGCTTGACCCTACCTGTCTTTCTAACTATCGACCTGTCTCCCTCCTGCCTTTTGCCTCTAAACTCCTTGAACGTCTTGTATTCTCTCGCTTGCTCCATTTTCTCAACACCTATTCTCTCCTAGACCCTCTACAATCTGGCTTCCGCACTGCTCACTCCACGGAAACAGCCTCACTAAAATAACTGACGACCTCCATGCTGCCAAAGACAGAGGTCATTACACTCTGCTCATATTACTCGATCTCTCTGCAGCATTTGATACTGTGGATCACCCTCTTCTCCTTCACATTCTCCATACTCTTGGTATTCGGAACAAAGCTCTATCCTGGATCTCATCCTACCTCTCCCATCGTACTTTCAGTGTCTCTTCTGCTAACACCTCCTCCTCCTCTATTGATCTCTCTGTGGGGGTACCCCAGGGCTCTGTCCTGGGACCTCTTCTCTTTTCTCTGTACACACTCTCTCTAGGTGACCTAATAACATCTTTTGGGTTTAAATATCACCTCTATGCTGACGACACACAAATATACTTTTCAACACCCGACCTTACACCTGCTATACAGACCAAAGTTTCTGAATGTCTCTCTGCTATATCATCCTGGATGGCCCTCCGTCGCCTTAAACTCAACATGGCTAAAACAGAGCTCCTCATACTTCCTCCCAAACCTGGCCCTACTACCTCCTTCCACATTACTGTTGGAACTACAATCATTCACCCAGTAGCCTAAGCACGCTGCCTAGGGGTCACACTCGACTCCTCTCTCACATTCGCCCCTCACATTCAAAACATTTCTAAAACTTGTCGCTTTTTCCTCTGCAATATAACAAAGATACGCCCTTTCCTCTGTTGCTCGACTGCTAAAACTCTGACTCAGGTCCTCATTCTCTCCCGTCTTGATTACTGTAACCTCCTGCTGTCCGGCCTTCCTGCCTCTCACCTGTCTCCCCTACAATCTATCCTAAATGCTGCTGCCAGAATCACTCTACTCTTTCCTAGATCTGTCTCAGCATCTCCCCTCCTGAAATGCCTCTCCAGGCTTCCAATCAAATCCCGCATCTCACACTCCATTCTTCTCCTCACTTTTAAAGCTTTACACTCTTCTGCCCCTCCTTACATCTCAGCCCTAATTTCTCGCTATGCACCATCCCGACTCTTGCGTTCTGCTCAAGGATGTCTTCTTTCTACCCCCTTTTTATCTAAAGCCCTCTCCCGCCTTAAAACTTTTTCACTGACTGCCCCACACCTCTGGAATGCCCTTCCCCTCAATACCGACTAGCACCCTCTCTATCCACCTTTAAGACCCACCTTAAGACACACTTGCTTAAAGAAGCATATGAATAGCACTGTGGATATTCTGAACACACGATACATAAAGCTTGGCCCCCTGCAGACGCACTTACCAGAACTCTCTCCTACTGTCTCTGTACATTCTCCCTACCTACCAATTAGATTGTAAGCTCCTCAGGGCAGGGACTCCTCTTCCTTAATGTTATGTTTATGTCTAAAGCACTTATTCCCATGATCTGTTATTAATATTATCTGTTATTTATTTGATTACCACATGTATTACTACTGTGAAGCGCTATGTACATTAATGGCGCTATATAAATAAAGACATACAATACAATACAATTGTAGAGGAAGTGGAGAATCAGTGCGCAGCTAATAAGTGTATATAACGTGAAGTGATTAATACAGAATAAAATATTTACGTGACCTGTATTGTACAAAATGGAGCGTCTGCAGCTGTGGTAACAGGGATGGCTCAAAACCCCCTAGAGCTGACAGATAAAAACACAAAAAACACAGCGCACAACGCTCATAGTGCACTAAGAATTATATTAACTCAAAACAATTAAAAGGGTAAGTATTGTGCGTACATCAAAGTAATATTAGACAAGCATTTCTGGGATAAATGTTACCCAAACACCACGTGGAAGCCGGAGTAGATGTCGTCACAGGTATTGGAAACTGCTTCGTGACCACCGGTTCCTACTAGGCAGTTAAGGAGTCCACCAAAGTCCCTGCTCACACGGAAAGTCCAGCACATCTGCAGCTCACACAGGAGGGGCTGCTCCAAACAGAACTCCACGCCAGCTGGGTTCCTCTCACTGTCCTCCGTTCAGGCACTTCCGGATTAGTGACTTCACAGGAGGGTTTCACCGGTGCTTGCGCCGGTTGCTGGATCAGTTCACGAATCGTGGAGTAGTGGGATAAAGGCAATATAACTAGCACACTTTCCAACGCGTTTTGAAACCAACAGGTTTGTGTTTTTGTGTTTTTATCAATACAATTGTAGGTCTGTTACTGTATGCAGGTTAACAATATATAAGAGGCACAATGTATTGATGTTAACTAAATTGATGTCACTGTATGATATCAACAAGTACCAGATACACTGCTGTACATTCATGTTCACATTCATTAAACGAGAAGTTAGGGTTTTTTCATCATAGCTCGTAAATGTGTTAAACTGTTGTAATCTAATCTGAGACGCTACACGCTAAGATTACTACAATCGTGCGTCCCGCGCATCGCTAAAGGAATTCTGTTCCAAATCCTCCGGCATGTGTACACCACACTGCTGTGAGCCCACCAAAAGATTAGATGATTCACTTATTTCTAGCAAGTTTACAGGAACTTGGATGATTTATGCCACAAGACTGCAAGTCTCTGGGGCGATGTAGCACAAAGTCAGAACAGTATAGTAGCTAGATATATATTGCATGGACAATCCGGAATGCTTTGCATTCTTTGCCATATCTGTGTGAAAATGTGCATACCACACACGCCTTAATCCTACAGCCCTCTTTATATTGGCTTTTAGCTCTACCCTCTCTTGTTTATGAAATAAACTCCTTTGTTAGTTGCTGCAAACCTCATTTCTGCAATCATAATCCGTCCAATAAATTTTGCCAGGGAATCCTGGACGAGAGTTTCTGAAGGATTCTGGGTCTCTCTCAGTGATGATTGCCCTACAGCTCCACCTAGTGGTCTCATTCCTGTACTGAATTGTCATTTTCCTTATAGTTTTCTTATGTTACGTTACGTAAAGACATAACAATCTTTCTTCAAAGTTTTTCGACATAGAGTTAAGCTTAAAAGTGTACACGATGTATGCTAATGCAATAACCCCCCCTCCCCCGGCAGCAGGTGATAGGGCGTACAGGTGTGATAATGTCTATTACCCGTTCCCAACAGTATTAGTGTTAGCTCCGCTGGCAATTACCTGTGATCTCAGGGTTCCCTCTGGCAGGTCCAGGCCTTGGCTGTAATGGAGGATAGTTGGTGGTTGTGAGTACAGGATAAAGAATAGGGAGCCAGGATCTTTTGCAACTCAAAGGTCTTTTATTAACAGGCACAACAGCTCCAGGCTTGCACAGGATCAATGATCACTCTCTTAATACACAGTGGACTCATAGGACACAGCATATCATTAGGCAGGCTTTTCCTAATGTACCTTGTAGGGTCAATTCCCTTCATGACCCTTCCCATTCAGATAAGGACCTTCATGTTGGCTTTTGCCTCTATTCCACCTCAAGCCCACACCTAACAAGGAGTTGGGTCCACCAACCTCCTCTGCCAGAGCGGTCTACTTTTGGCTTCCTGGTCCCTAGCACCCTGCATACCAGAATACTCCTTCCTGAACTTCACTTGGAAAGGTCTTGATTCTTCTCACTGGCCCTTGACTGTACATCCCAGGAGCTTGAGGCTCCCAGGCAGTCTACACTTTCCCTGCTCACTCACCCCTAGGTGAGGGATGAACCTGCACTTCCCTAGGTGAGGGATCAACTAACTCCTTTTTGCAGAACCCATTTAGACATACAGCAGGAGGAGCCAAACTATCCCTCCCCCTCTTCTAGCAGCTCCACAGGCCCGGACTTGTGCCTGTAAGTTCCTACACTCAGCAACTGAGGAGATGTGATGTCACCAGCTAACTATTAACCCTATTAACAGCCTGTTCTTACCAGGACTTATGTGCCAGGCTGCTACATACAGATTACAGAGTGGAATCACTCATGGTTTGTGTTAAGGCACCAAAAACATAAATTGTAAGCTCACCTGGGCAGGGACTGTCTGTAAAATTCCTAAATCCTGCGTACCACGCGCCTTACTGTAATTGTGAGGCTCTTTGAGTCCCATTGGGTGAAAAGCACTATATGAAATAAAGTTACTATTATTGTTATTATTATTACTATGTTATTTTGAGTTTTCTTGCTTCACATGGCTCTAGCACCAGCTATACATTTAAACAATAGATAGAAAAAAAAGAAAGAAACATGGAAAGAAAGAAATGCAGGTCACATTATTAACTAATCAAGAACATGCATGTGAACTCCAAGCAGGCAGCTATGTGCTTTGTGCAATAGTCAGATGGTTCTGAGTACCACTACTTTTTTGTTTGCAAACCCAGAGTATCACTCATTATTAAAACAGCAATCCCCTTCAAATTAGGTATTGTTTTTTTTAATTACCTGAACAGGGGTGACCCTCGGAGCTTGGCCCTTAGTCCACTTCCCATTTCCATTCCCTTACATCCGCCTATGTCCTACACAGGGCCGGATTACACATTGGGCCCAGTAGGAACGTGCCTAGCGGCCCCCAAAGTTGGTGCCCCCCCCCGTACGGTATGTGCATGTAAGTTTGCTTGGCATGCCGCACTGCTGCTAGGCAGGGTCACCGACAAGGGGGGAGAGCCAGGACAACTGTCCTACCTGGGCCCAGATTCTCCGCCGCTGTGGTGAACCCGGCCTTCACTTGAAAAGTTGAGCATCAGTGCCCCCGGTGGCGTGCACCGGAGGTTGGGGGCCGGGCCGGAAGTCAGGCACAACTTCCACATCTGCTTGCAGCCAGCGGGATCAGCGTGGCACCTGACTGGAGGCCTCCCCAGTCCAGTCCCCATAACGAGAAAGGTAAGAGTGAGGGTCATTGTATGTATATGTATTGGGGGAGAGGGTCATTATATGTATTGGGGAGGGGTAATTGTATGTATTGAAGGAGGTAGTTATTGTATATATAGGGGGAGAAGGTCATTGTATGTATTGGAGGAGGGGTTATTGTATGTATTGGAGGAGGGGTTATTGTATGTATTGGAGGAGGGGTTATTGTATGTATTGGAGGAGGGGTTATTGTATGTATTGGGGAGGGGTCATTGTATGTATTGAGGGAGGGGATTATTGTATGTATTGGGGAAGAGGGCCAATGTATGTATTGGAGGAGAGGTTATTGTATGTATTGGGGGAGAGGGGTTATTGTATGTATTGGGGGAGAGGGGTTATTGTATGTATTGGGGAGGGGTCATTGTATGTATTGCGGGAGGGGATTATTGTATGTATTGGGGGAGAGGGCCATTGTATGTATTGGAGGAGAGGTTATTGTATGTATTGGGTAGGGGTTATTGTATGTATTGATGGAGGGGGTTATTGAATGTATTGTGGTTAGGGGGTTATTGTATGTTTTTGGGGGGAGGTTATTGTGTGTATTGGGGGAGGGGGTTATTGTATGTTTTTGGGAGGGGTTATTGTATGTATTGGGGAGGAGGTTATAGTGTGTATTGGGGGAGTTTTTATGTATTGGGAAGGGGGGTTATTTTGGGCGTGATGGGTCATTGAGTGTAGGGAGGGGGGTTATTGTATGCAAGCGGTGGGGGTGTAAAGGGAAGAGAGAGATAGGTGGGGGTGTAAGGGGGAGAGAGAGGTGGGGGTGTGTGCTCTGTTAATACACCAATGGATATTGAGGGCCACTAATTAGACCTTGCCTGCACTAAAACTGTTCTTTCTGAATTCTCTATCTCCCTTTACCGCTGTCAGGCTCTCTGACAATCTTGTCACCACCTAGAACTCCAAATTCCTTTCCAACTGCCTGGAGTAGCATGCTCCACTTCTTCTATGGCGCTCTCTAAAGTATATGAGATGTGTCTTTAAAAAGTAGTAATAATGTTTGAAACTAGAGGGCTCCTTGTGCATCTTGTTTGTGTTACATTTCCGTTCTGTAATGGCTTCAGGTTCAACAACAGTGTGGTAGTAAACAGTCCCTTGTACAGTTTAATTGATATGTTGTATGTTCAATAAACGAATACAAGGAGGGATGCAGGCACTTGAAGATGAGGATTATAAAGGTACTTAGCAGCCGGTGCTCTGTGTCAAAGGGTCCCAAAAGATGCATGGATGAGCAGTGAGAGAGAGGTACACGGACTTAAGCCGAAGAAATGTATTGTGCCAAATATAGAGCAACGGTTTGGCTGTATCACGCTGCCTTTGTCAAGGTAAGGGCTACACATAACTGAAACAAACGCATATTTATACACCAGGCACTCACCCCACGACTCTCAGACCGCCAGCCTCCATCGGCGCCGATGCGCCCTGCTGACGTGGACGTGTCGAGGCAACGCGTTGCTCTGAAATCAGACGCCCCGCGGAGTCTGATGTATGATGCCATTCTAACACAGGGTGAAACGCAAGCGTTCCCCGCCACCATGGCTACCCAGATAATATTAAGCAGGTAGCATAAGAGAGACATCCACGAGAGATCCACGAGAGATCCACGGAGATGGGCACGGGTAAACAGTCTGCATGTACAGTTTAATTGATATGTTGTATGTTCAATAAACATCACAGTTTAAGGAGTAACAGGTCCCTGGTATGCTGACGTGTTCCTGACAAACACCCGGAAATATGTCATACTAAACAACATGCTCAGCACTCTCACCGCTCTACCTCCATGACTCAGGAGTCAGACATGCTTACTCCTCTGAGTGTCTATGGAGGAATTCTCTCACACTCTCACTGATTTCCTACAATAAAAAAACCTTCCGTCCTGTTTCTAGCCAAACAAATTGATATCTCTACACTTATCAACACTCACAGTTCAAACCTACAATGCCTTTTCTCTGTGTTTAACTCTATCCTCAAACCTTCTACTAACTGTCTCTCGCCCTCCATATTTCCTCAAACTTTTGCTGATTACTTCAAGGACAATGGTGGACTCTACCAGAAGAGCGATCCCCTCTGTGCCTTCCTCTGCACCTTGTTTTGAGAATCCCTCTTGATCTACTCTAGAGGCTTTCTCCCCTGTGACAGATGCAGTATCTCAGTTACACTCCCTACTATCTTCCAGCTTGTTTCCTTTCTGTCCCATCTCCCCTGACCTCTCGCTTGCACTCTGATTCCTGCATTCACTCAAATCCTCTGGTATGTGTCCTTCCGCCTTCAAACATGCTGTTGTGAGACCTAATTCCAAGAACACCCCCCTTGACCCCACTAATCCATTTAATGATCGCTTTGTCTCTCGCTTGTCTTCTGCCTCTAAACTTCTAACAACCAGTATCTTTCTGCATGCATTCTTTCCTCAGCTCTTATGCTCTCCTAGGCCCTATCCTATCAGGTTTTCACCCTGCACACTCCATCGACACAGCACTCCCTAAATGACCTATACGTTACAAAATCCCAAAGACATTATACCCTTCTCATTCTGCTCGATGGGTCTACTGCCTTTAATACTGTTGGCAACCCCGTTCTCCATCACAGTCTCAATCCCTTTGTGTTCTGGATAACACCCTCTCCTTGATTTCTTCCTACCGCCATTTTTAATTATTTATAAAAATGTTTTACCAGGAAGTAATACATGCAGAGTTACCTCTCATTTTCAAGTATGTCCTGGACACAGTTATGATAATACATGGTTTAGTGTATTTACTGCTCACTCCACTTCCTACTCAGTTGATCTATGTGTTGGGGTATCTCAAGGCCCAGATCTGGGACCTAGCCTCTATTCTCTCTATACACTTTCTCTTGGTGACTTTTTAAATTAATTTATGTACTCTCTGCCTGCAGAGGACACAACTGAATCTATCCACACAGAACCTCACATCTGCAGTAAAGTCCCATATCTCCAACTTAGGTTGGTAAGGGAATAAACCCTTAAAGGGTGCTTCAAATTGATGTTATCACAGTCTTCAAGGGATCAGTGGTTATTGATGATTCATGAGCAGTGTGAAGATTCCCCCATTAAATGCATCAGTTCGTATAGACAGATATATATAATGTAAAGCTCAGGCACATAGAGTAAACCGCTGTGGGGAAAGAGAGACCTCTAACCTGACCGGAGTGCTTGTCCCATCCGGCGGTTCCTTCTCTGGCGGGTCACGTGTTCCCAGCGGGTCCTTGAGCAGGGAGTGCAGAGACTCACGGGGCTGTCTCAGCCTGTGCCTGTTGAGCTGTTCGTTCAGGGGAGAAAGAAACCTCACCGCTGTTCTCTTTGGCGTGCATCCGTCACAGCAATGGCAGACCAGGTAAGTGAAGAGGAGGGGGGAGGTGTTGGAGCACTGCAGTAAAAAATATCAGGCTGGCGGCGGCGTGCAACAAAATAACTTTAATGCGGCATAAAAGCCCTGATTAAAAAAACAGAACAATTCTCTGACGCGTTTCGTCTAAGCGACTTTTTCAAAGAGTGGCACTCTTTGAAAAAGTCGTTTAGACGAAACGCGTCAGAGAATTGTTCTGTTTTTTTAATCAGGGCTTTTATGCCGCATTAAAGTTATTTTTTTGCACGCCGCCGCCAGCCTGATATTTTTTACTGCAGTGCTCCAACACCTCCCCCCTCCTCTTCCCATATCTCCAACTGTCGTACGGCAATCTCATCCTATATAGCAGCTATGGCCTTAAAGCCAATATGTCAAAGACTGAACTGCTCCTAGCTCCACCTAAATCAAGTCCTAATGCTCCTTCACAGTCAGAAACACCACAATCCATCCAGTTGTTTAGTTGTCTTTTTTGACACTTCGCTTTCAAATTCCCCTCTCCTTACTGCTATTGCAAAATCTTGCCACTTCTTTCTCCATAACATTACTAAAATGTGACCTTTTATCTGTTACTCTACTACTAAAATATGAATATATGCCCTCATTCTTTCCCATCGACTTCTGCAACCTTTTCCTTACTTGCATACCTTCTAGGCAGCTCTCTATCCTTCACTCTATCAAGAATACTGCTGTGAGGATAACCTCGCTCTCCTCTTGATCAGTCTCTGCTTCTTTCCACTCTCCTGCCTCTCTCTCTATATCTCAGCTTTAGTCTCTCGTTGTACCCCTACTCGCTCTCTATGCTCTGCTGAGCCCTGTTTTGTATCTACACACCATATCACTACAGTTCTCCAACACCTACAACCCATCTCACATGCCGAACCTTACCTCTCGTACACCCTCTGTCTCAATGTCCACCCAGCACCTTCTTCCTCTATCTTCAAAACACATCTGAAAACGTACCTGTTCAGTGAAGTGTTTAAATAATCCTTTATGCCCATTAGTCACCAAACTACAGGATGCTCTTACACGCACTCTAACCAATGCACTCAAATTTACTCTGCTTTTTCTGTTGGTGTTCCCACATGTCAATTGGATTGTAAGCTATTTGGGACAGTTACTTCTTTCTCCCAATGTTACATTTGTGCTGCGTACCAGGTTGGCACTACATACATACATATATATATATATATATATATATATATATATATATATATATATATATATATATATATAGCAACTGTAAATATTCCTGTATATTCATTTGCATGTCTTAGACAGGTCTGCAACCCTGTCTTTCACCATTATCACCCAGCAAACAGCACTTCCACTGCAGCAAGGGATTCTGGGAAATGACATGCAAATGAGCACACAGTGCCACTTTTTATCTCATGCTCACATTACATGAGCAACCCTTAGTCAATGCATGCTGCTTTAAACACAGCTTTTAAGCAAGGACTTGGGAGATGCAAAGTCAGTTAACCCACTCACAGACATGTTTCAACCTTGATGGGTATCATCAGTGTGAGGTTGGCTTGCTGACATTTGCTCAAATGAGATAAGAGTAGGTAATCACCACGACTATTATATATATATATATATATATATATATATATATATCACACATAAGTATGTTAAATTCGTGGACAGAGAATTTAGACTTGACCATTGACTGAGACGTGAGGCAGAAGGAAGGTCACTTATTCCAGACTCACTCACGATGAGATCAGTGACCAGTAATGTCACTGTCCTATGCGCCCATCCCTTAAAGTGCAGCCCCACATGGGGTGGAAAGGGACTTGTGGCCATCTGTTTAACAAGTGAAATAGCGGTGACTAATGTCTCAGAAAAAAACAGACCACTATAAATACTTGTAATCATAACAGTTGTTTTAACTCTCTTATTCTCTGCCTTTTGTTACTCTTACTGCATGGTATGAACCATTCCTTGTGAATACTATGACATAGCGTACAGTATATCTGAATAACTCTGATTACTCTAACACTGTGGGGCAAATGAAAGTAGAATAGCAAGAACTCCACTTTCTCAGTCATCCTGCTACAAATGAGAACGATCAAAAATTATTTAAAGTACTTAAAACATGGTTTTAAAAACACTGCTCACCTAGATTTAACTCACTACATCAATCACGACTGTTCACTATGGTAATACTGTAAATGGGGCTGTACTTTTATATTTCATATCTATTTATTTATTTAAAGTCATTCTATTTCGTATTACATTTTAAAGCAGAAGTCCCATCTGGTATTTTTAATTTTTTTATTGCAAAAAAATTTAAATAGTGGTAACCAGGGTGTCCTCTGGCGCTGAACTGTGCTATTTGTATCACTGGGAACCCCTCCCCACTCCAGTTCCTGAGTTCCTTACTGGTGGAGATATCGGATTCGAAGTTCCCTCCTGGCAAAAAAAAAAAATACGACCATCAATATCTGCAGGTCACAAGGAAGCTCCGTCATCGGTTGCAGCTTCCTATTGGTCGATGTGCTGGCGTCCATGATGTTTCCTCCATGAAGGGTAAGTGTACCTTCACCGGTAATGATCTTCCAATTATGTGAAAATATATATATATTTTTCCTTTTTGGGCTGTGATTGCTACTTAAAGGAGCAATTCACCCCGTGTTTTTACATTTTCTTATTTCTTTTTACGTATGATTGAAGCAGGGGGTTTCTGGAGCTGAACCCCATTCGTTTCTGCTCCGGAGACCCCCTGTTTCCAGAGATACTTACCTCCTTAGGGGGTTCCGGTATCTTCTGGAAGTTTAACGCTCTGGCGTCATGTGGGCCAACAGGAAGCCGCACCGGATGACATCACGGCTTCCTATTGGCCCCCGCAGGGTACAAAACTTTGAAAAACGGCCATTACATAAACCCTAGTAGCCGAGCCGGAATTTGTAAAAATCCTGATTGTGTGCCTACCTAAATGGCCGCCTTCTAACTTTGTGCTGCAGTCAGTGAAATGCTGCAGCTGATGTGAAACACATTATTGTTACAGTTTCCAGAGTAATAGACAGAGTGCTGTTTGGAACACAGCAACAGACCTGTTTGTGATACTTTGTTACCAAAGGCCAGATCTCAAAAAGGTGTGTGTCAGAGCCTGTTTCAAAAGATTAAGTTGACATGACTTTCTAAATGGTTGCTGTAGCAACCACAGGATTCTCAGTACATTCAAAAAAACATTAAAAATGGCATTAGGAGGTAGAAATAAAATGCTGATCTAATGCTGCTTTAATGGGTATTTTATCTTTGTTGTACATGTTTAGTCATTTGCCCCATTTGTTATGCTTGCAAATAGGGCTTGAGAAAGATAACATATATACTACTCAGGCATGAATCTAAAGGAGCACACATGTTTACAATGAAACACAAACACATAGTTGCCAGTAAATTTACCAACTCAACACAGTTGTCTGGATGATTTAGTGGAAATAGAGGAGGAAGTGTTAGGAGATCTCAGAAGTTAAACCACTCACTGCTGAGTGGAGGTATAAACACATGTGCTACTCCAGCACTGAAGGCAATAAGGTGAAGAGTCAGTCACAGGTCAGTTATAAGGTTTCTCATCTTCCTTCATGTCTAGAAGAACCATCAACATTACAAATATGTTCACCCTCTGAAATGGAATAGAAGGAATCTTAAATAATTGATGGGACAGCACTAATGCTAACATTGTACAGTATGTATATATTGTATTATTGTATATTACTGTATATATATTGTATATTCACAATGAAATGGCTGTTACAGTGATCCCATGGCATTTAACAACGTCATCTTCGTGTGAGTCACAGAGTCTATGCCCCATCTCACTAGGGGGGGAACCAGTCAAAATCCGTTTCCCGGAATATCCAGAGTTTGCCCTTCAAAATCCGTTCCGCGGTGTAAAATCCACCGACAGATTGTTACAGTTTCAATCCGCGCTGATGAATCCAAAACCGCCAATGGATGCAATTCGCGGGTGGATTTTAACAATCCAATCTCAGATTCTGCTGAATACACGGATTTGATTCTAAAAATCCGTCAGCGGATTGCGGAATCTGCGGATGGATTGTTGGTGTTTAAAAAAAAACAAAAAAACGCAAAAGGCGAATTGCCATTTTTGAGACTGATCCGTAGAAATCCCCGGACCAAAAGGAACCGACTGATTCGTGGCAGATACAAATCCGCAAAAAGAATTTGACCATGTCTACAACTCACTCTGCTGTGAAGCTCATTTTCTGTGCTGGATTACATTGTAATCCCATTTAATTTAATGGAGTTGAACTCTTCTCTGGCATAGGAAAGACTTCACAGCATATTGAGTAGGGGCCTATGACTATGAACTACCTAGATCACGGGTGCGCAAACTTTTCTGTTTGCGCCCCACCCTGTCAGCTCTTCCCCCCGCTCGCGACCCCCTTCCCTTACCGACTCTGTCACGTGATGACGCATTGGCATGGCAACGCGTTCCATTTGACCCTGCGGCGACATTTGACGCCATGTTGTCATGGTGACGCGTTGCTGAAGAGGCAACTCAAACCAGGTAAGAGAATGCCCTTTAAATCCCCTCGGGAAGAGCGCGGAGCCTCTGTAACCAACGCGCCCCCCAGAACATCTCGCGCCCACCCTAGGGGGTGTTCCCCTTTGCGCACCCCTGACCTACAGATCAACACGTTCAGCAGGTTTAACATCCACTGGCAGACTTCAGATATTTCAGTCTGAACTATGCGATGCTTTATTCTCTGTAGAAGTGACAGGGTAAAAAGAAGTCACAACAGGCCAGAGAATTATTCTCAACCCACGGGGTCTACGTGACTGGAGCTGTTTGAAATATCAGAAATTATTTAGATGATAATGACACCGTTTCTAAAAATGCAGCCTGTGGTTTTGTCCTATTTCCTCCAAGCCGTGACCAGCTGTTTTGCAGCCCGTGACAACAAAAGGTTATTAACCTAATGAGTTGGAATTTTTTTTAGACAGTAAGTAAGCAATCCATAACCCCATAACCCAAAGTACATGGGTGTCCTGATACAAGTCCAGGATCCCATATGGTTTGTCTGTGGCAGCACTCAATCATATGCTCTAGTTCCTCAACAACAACAACAAAATCAGCGCTTCATTACGGACCCTAATTAGTTTTCAGGGAGAGAGATGAAAATGTCATGGAACGAAAAGTGATAGATAAGTGTTCCTAAAAACATTAGAATTATACTCGTAGAGTTAAATTGATGCTATCAGAGAGATTTTGAAAACTTGTCTTTCCGACCCTCCAATATAGTGGGAAGAAAAGGTAACATACTGGCAACATACTGGTAACATACTGGTAACATACTGGTAACAATACGGTAGCTTCATTGAATGGGGGCCTTTCGGTTAATATATAAAAGCTCTTTGCTCACAGCCGCCACCAGTCTAAGTTCTTTCAAAACTAAAGCTGTCTCACATTTTAACCTGGTCTGTAACTGTTACATACACCTATAAAATGTATTATCTTTAACTGTGCATGCAATGTCTTGTATATAATGTATTCCCCTGTTCACTTAATGTAAATACAGCTCAACCCCGTTATAACGCAATCCGTTACAACGCGGATCCGCTTATAACGCGATGTAAGCGTGGCTCCCAATTTCATATTTATGAATACTTTACAACACGATTATTGGTGTCTTAAATACTTTATTGTACAATGCATACAATTGTACATTATTCCTAACGCGATCCGCTTATAACGCGATGTGATTCTCTGGACCCCAAGAACAGCGTTAGAAGGAGGTTGAGCTGTATGTGTTTGTAACCATGTATTTGTCATCATAACTCAATGCCCAGGACATACTTGAAAACAAGAGGTAACTCTCAATGTATTATTTCCTGGTAAAACATTTTATAAATAAAAAAATTAAATATATTTTACCCCGTATGCATCAAGGAGATAAGGAGGGCGTTATATGATGGTTATAATATAATGGGATGTATAGAATTCTGCATTGTGGGGTTCCTTTCATATGAGCACCGTGCCACGGAATATTCATTATGCTGTGAAGATGCTTCCCAGTGCTGGAAAAGGGGTCCGATTCATTCAAATGAACGGCCCTGAAAGGAGCTGAGAGAAGCAGCTTCACAGATTGTGAAATAAGGTTCTAAAAATCTTGGGTGCTTCTTCTATTGCTTTGTCCCCGCTGGCCACAGCTGCGTGCGGCGGCGTGTGCGCTGCACAAAAAGTACAGCCTTCTATGGGGCAGGCCCCAGTCGGCGCGTGTGTGGGCACGCACAAAGCACGATACGTGACCACCTTTGCTAAAAGACAAGATTTTTTGTCTTTTGGCACATCAGCCAAGTGGTGGCCATGGTGGCGCTTCAGCCATGAGGGCGAACTAACTGCGTGACGTCATGGCCCCGCCCCCCGCCATGCCCCCGTCAAAAATCTTTTCTTTGCTTCCCCTGGACTTCTTGGCCGTGCGTCCCATCGCAACTCTAGCACCGCAGATCGGCGCACGCACCACCAGGCATTCCGACGCGCGCGTGCACGCAGTCACTGGGGCCGTAGCCTATATTAGCTCAAGCAGCAGGTTGTGATATTTTGGGATAACATTTTCCATTGTAGCCAATGAGGAATTTGGGCCGAAAACAGCCCAATCGGTTTCTTCGACAGATGTAGAATAAGCCCTTTAGGGGTGTATGTACTGTCATTTTTTTTAAAGTGTGTCAAAATGTCAGTGCTCAGTGGCGTGGAAAAGACACTCCCGCCCTCCAGGAGAGAGGTTATTAGAAGAGTTAACGAAGTTCAATTAATGGAGAAACTTACCACTTTTCTGAACCATACTACAGGGAAGTTCTACAGGGTCTGGGAACCTTGGGAGGTTGGACTGGGCGGAGAGGGTTGAGAGTTGGGAGGTCACCCATAGTGGATGTAAGGGAGATGTAAGGGAAAGGCCCCAGAAGGAGGACAGTGTACTTGAGTGTAGAATGTGTCATTCATAAAATGTTGTATGATATGAAATGTGATTGTTTGTAAAAATTCTGTACAAGATTGTTGTTCCCCACCATCCACTTTTACTGTTTTTTGTACCCCACCCCCTTCCATTTCACTGTTGAAAACTTTAATAAAAATATAAGTTTTAAAAAAATGCCAGCGCTAAAAACCTTCAAACAATGTACATGCAATGTATGAAGACTGAATACCTGGCTGATACAATTTCATAGAATGATGTGTATTTTTTTATTTATTTATAACTAGTATAATTTAAAGACAATGAAAAGAGAACAAGAGCCCCAAGGAGAGCACTCAACCACTATTAATGAACAGGTGTACTAGAATACATGTGTTGAGAGTGAGGAGTGAGTGAATATAAAATAAACAAGTTTAATCGAGTCGTAACTCAGAAAGTTAAAATATGGAGGAACGCTGTGAGTCCAGTGTTAATACTATTATAAGCCAGTATACAGCGAATATAAAATAAAGGACAAATGAACCTAAATGTGAATTACTGTGCTATCTAAACTCTTATAAAACCTGATGATAACTGACACCCACTATCTAAAGTACTTGGGACACTAACGCAGTATATGGTAAGTGGTGTAACCCAGGATAGTGGTGAGGGCTGTTTCGTATAGAGGTAAATAGTCACAGTAGGAGGCTACATAGCCCAGTGTCTCAAGGGTTAATAAGGTAACGAATGTTCATCAAGGCTCGTGCACTGGTAGTGCATACACACGTATGGGTCCTGTATGCAAGCAGTCCTATGTAGATAGTGTTATTTCCCCCCCCCCTTCCCCCCTTAGTTCGCTAGTATAATTTAAAATCAGTTATTAGTGTCATATTATTTAAACTATTCTTTGAAAAGCATACATGTTTTCACCTATAGAATGAAACATCTGTGCTGTGTCAAATACATTTCTGGGTTGATACATAGCAACTTTATTCTGCACTATTACCAGTCTTTTTAGGGTTTACGCCAAGGCAGGGGTGGGCAAATTGGGGAGTGAACCCCCCCAAATTCCCTGGGGGTGGGTGGTTTTGTCCCGGCCCTTGCAGAGGCCCCACCCTCTTCCCCACACCATTTAAATAAAATGCCGGAGGAGCGCGCAAGGCCTCTGTATGTCTCTTACATTCTCTCCGGCGGCTTCCGGTGACGTGTTGCCATGACAACGTGGAATCAAATGACGCCGCGGGGTTAAATGGCAATGCGTCGCCGTGGCAATGCGATGTCACATGACATCAAATGACGCTGCCAATGCAGTAGAAAGGGATTGGGGGGGAAGGCAGGGGGGTGCAAACAAAAAAGTTTGCACACCTCTGCGCTAAGGTGTACTTAGTGGACAATTTTGCTGCACTTTAAATTTATTTTGGGGCGCACAGAAATATTATTTTTGCACATACCATTCACGTGTACACAGCCTACATCTATGCGCCACATCAAATGAAAATATATATATTCTGTTTCGCAGGTGGGCAGATGGAGATATTTGAAGTGCAATTGGCATTGAGTTGGGCATGCGCCAAAAGAGCTGGTTGTGACACTTACTACAAAGGCCCCTTAATTACCAAGTGTCAAAGAATGTGATAAGAAGTAGACCTTTAAATGAACACATGACTGCTACCCTTTCTGTCTTATCTGCCTACTACTAGAGTGGCCAAGAACATACTGCAGGGTACAACAGCCTTGAAATAAAGTAATTGGACGTATTTTACATATCAGGTATTTATTTTAGCTTCCCTGCTAGCTCTTTCACCTCCGTGGGTTCATCAGTTTCTTCACATTTCTTCACAATCTTGCTTCTTATGTCTGCGTTTCTCCTTCCTAATCTGTCTTTCTGCAGTACCTTTCTTTTCTTTGTCCCTCCCTGCCTGTGTCTGTGCATTCCAAGTCTTCTTGTTATCTCTCCCACACTTTGTCTCCAGCACATCAGTGTAGCCTCACAGGATATTGCAGGCACTCAGCTGGCAGGGGTTAACTGTTCTTACCATTAAGTAGATCCAGATGTGCTGGGAGAACTGGTGACACCGGAAGACCCCGATGTTCTTGTTCAGTGTGAAGTTTACTGTAAAGTTAAAGAAAAAAAAACTTTGATTCTCATAGATTTGGAAGTCTTGTTTCTCACGACCATATCAGTAACAACACCCCAAGGCCCCAATTCAGTACATCGTAAAGCTGTCTTCCCACTGTCGGGGGAGAGTTCAGCTCTATTCAAATAAATAGGACTAGAATCTTCGTCAGTTTGGGGAAGCACCTACACAGCATATTGAATAAGGACCTTAGAGTTCATCTCCACAAAGACCAAATTGACATAATGATAGGGTCACCATTGGTGGTGGATTTCCCGAGCCTAAGGTGGCAAAATTTTGGGGCGGCATGCGTGATCGGCACTTGCCAGCCGCTCGTGCGCATGTGCAAGCGGCTGGCAAGCCAAGCAGCGCCGATCTCGAATGCGCAGCTGGCAATGTTATGTCACATGGTGCCGCTTTGCCATGGCAACTAGACGGCACGGCGCTGGAGGATGAGAGTGGCACCAGGTAAGTGCCTAAGAGCGGCATTTTTTAAATATCCGCCACTGGTGACGATTCGTCCCGGTTTAGAAGAGATATTCCCGAATTTTCATAAAAAGTTCCGGTGTCCCGACAATTTTCTCAAATTCGTTCAAATGTCCCGGTTTTAAGCTTTTTCCTTGTTGGGTGGCGGCAGCAGAAGCAGAGCAGGGCAGCGGAGGAGGATGGCAGCGGCTGAGGAGTGTCAGAAGTCAGTCATAACTTTTGGTGTTTGCCACCAGGAAAAGGGGTGGGTGGGGAGATAGGGCCACAACAGAGGGAAGGGGGGAGCAGAGTGTGCTTACCTGCAGCATTGAAGGATGGAGGGGCCTGCTAGAGACCTGCCCGAGGAGGCCTGCACCACAGAGGGACCTGTCAGAGAGTGTCTGTGGAGCTGAATGTCAGTCCAGTAGACCCCTTTGAGAGGCACCTCTGAGGAACTGGCACATGTGTGCCCGGGCATCTTGACTCACTGTGCCCGGTTCCAGCTGTTCCCCCCTATCAGTAGCCCTACTGCTACATGCAATACCCATTTTTTTGCCGCCCCAAAAATGTTGCCGCTCTAGGCGACCGTCTAGTTTGCCTAGTGGTTATACCGGCTCTGCATGTTCATGTCCAGTATGTATGTATGTATATCATTATTTGTATAGCGCCATCCATGTACATAGCACATTACATTAGTAATACACGTGATATAATAGGTGACATAAAAGGAGACATAAGAGAAATAAGCGCTTCATACATAAAAGCAGACATTAGGAAAAGGAGTTCCTCAAAGTATCTGAGCATCTGCTATTTAAATACTTGTGTCATGTACTAGAGCACGTGTAGGAACTTAGAGAGGACACCCATCCCAGACCTACAACCAGGACGTACCGAACATATATAGGGGAACGACGAGGCAGACCAACAAAGGGCGGGATACACGAGTGGGAGCAGGAAAACTGGCTACCAGGGTATTAGGATCTGTTTGCACGGTTTTGTTTAAAAAGGAAAGTTTTTAATTCCTTTCTGAATGGAAGTAAAGCTTCCTGATTTCTTAAAGCAGCAGGGATTTTATTGCACCGTCTCGGGGCGGTCCTACAAAAAGCTCTCCCTCCAGCAATATTGACCTTAAAATGAGGCTCAATCAGTTGAGGGGTGATAGCAGATCTAAGTGCCAGATTGGGGGGGGGGGGTGTTACTGATTAGACAGTTCTGAAGTTAAGAGGGTGGGGGGGGGGCAAGTCCATAGATAACCTTGAATGTAAGGGTAAAGATCTTAGAATTAACTCTTTGCTGCACCGGTAGTTAGTGCTTGTAATACTGGCGAGATGTGGTCTTGCCTTGCCAGCTATAAGACACTTTGGGCTTTGGTATTATGCATGGGCGTCCGCAGAAATTTTTTCAGGGGGGGGGGATAATTGCGAGCACGACCAGCATAAGGGGGGTTTCTCCCCCCCCCTTACCCCCCCCCCCGAGAACACCATTGCATGCAGTTGCACCACATTATTCATACACACACTCTCCCCCCCCTCTGCATCTCCCATCTCTCTCCCCCCTGCATCTCCCATCTCTCTCCCCCCCCTCTGCATCTCCCATCTCTCCCCCCCCCTGTATCTCCCATCTCTCCCATCTCTCCCCCCCTCTGCATCTCCCATCTCTCTCCCCCCTCTGCATCTCCCATCTCTCTCCCCCCCCTGCATCTCCCACCTCTCCCCCCCCTCTGCATCTCCCATCTCTCTCCCCCCCTGCATCTCCCATCTCTCCCCCCCCTGCATCTCCCATCTCTCCCCCCCTCTGCATCTCCCATCTCTCTCCCCCCCTGCATCTCCCATCTCTCCCCCACCTGCATCTCCCATCTCTCTCCCCCCCCCCTGCATCTCCCATCTCTCCCCCCCCTCTGCATCTCCCATCTCTCCCCCCCGTCATCTCCCATCTCTCCCCCCCCTGCATCTCACATCTCTCCCCCCCCTGCATCTCACATCTCTCCCCCCTCTGCATCTCCCATCTCTCCCCCCCTGCATCTCACATCTCTCCCCCCCCCTCTGCATCTCCCATCTCTCCCCCCTCTGCATCTCCCATCTCTCCCCCCCCCCGTCATCTCCCATCTCTCCCCCCCCCTGCATCTCACATCTCTCTCCCCCCCGTCATCTCACATCTCTCCCCCCCCTGCATCTCACATCTCTCCCCCCTCTGCATCTCCCATCTCTCCCCCCCCCTGCATCTCACATCTCTCCCCCCCTCTGCATCTCCCATCTCTCCCCCCCCCCGTCATCTCACATCTCTCCCCCCCCTGCATCTCACATCTCTCCCCCCCCCCTCTGCATCTCCCATCTCTCCCCCCCTGCATCTCCCATCTCTCCCCCCCCTCTGCATCTCCCATCTCTCCCCCCCCCCCTCTGCATCTCCCATCTCTCTCCCCCCTCTGCATCTCCCATCTCTCCCCCCCCCCTGCATCTCCCATCTCTCCCCCCGCCCCCCCCCCTGCATCTCCCATCTCTCCCCCCCCCCTGCATCACCCATCTCTCCCCCCCTGCATCTCCCCATCTCTCCCCCCCCTGCATCTCCCATCTCTCCCCCCCTCTGCATCTCCCATCTCTCCCCCCCCTGCATCTCCCATCTCTCCCCCCCCATGCATCTCCCATCTCACCCCCCCCTGCATCTCCCATCTCTCAATCTCCCTCGCCCCCCCCCCAAGCTTCTTCGCCCCCCCAACCTCCCCCCACCCCCAATCTCCCTCGCCCCCCCCCCAAGCTTCTTTGCCAAATTGCCCCCCCAATCTCAGTCTCTCCCCCGCATCTCCATGCCATCTCTCCCTGGTCCCACGTGTCCCACTCCCTACCTTATGCGATAATGCAGCCACACTGCCGTCTGCCGGGGTGCAGGAGGGAGCAGGGCCAGAGGGAGAGTCTGGGTGCCGGTCCGGATGGGGAGTTACAGCGGTCAGCGCGGGAGAGCACGTGGCGGCCCCCACCCCTGCGTGACTGCTGCAGCTAGCCCCGCCTCCCATCCAATCCCGGGCCGCGGCTCAGCTGCCTCTACCTCCCTCAGCATATTTTATTAAATTAATGCTGCGACTGCGAGGATCCAGGGGGGGGGGGCAAGCGCCCCCCCTTGCCCCCCCCCTGCGGACGCCCATGGTATTATGTTATGGTATTATGTTTTTATATAATGATGACTTCTGTTAACAAACAGCTTCAATGGAGATTCAGGCAATGAAGGAATTGGTGTGAGACATGCAGTGGCGTAGCAAGGCATGTGCGGGCCCCAGGGCAACATTTTTGGGTTGTGTTTGGCAGCGCATGCGCGATCGGCTCTTTCCTACTGCGCATGCGCGATCGGCTCTTTCCTACTGCGCATGCGCGATCGGCTCTTTCCTACTGCGCATGCGCGATCGGCTCTTTCCTACTGCGCATGCGCGATCGGCTCTTTCCTACTGCGCATGCGCGATCGGCTCTTTCCTACTGCGCATGCGCGATCGGCTCTTTCCTACTGTGCACGATCGGCAAGCTCTGATCGCTCGTGCAGCAGCAACAAAAATATGCATTGCTCACGCTAGAGAGCAGGCCCCCAAGAGCGAGGGCCCCTGGGCTTTCCTCCAGGCTGCCCGGTCTATAGCCACGCCGTGGAGACATGTAAATGTTGAGTATTTCTGTTTTTATTGTCTTTAGGGGTCAAGAAACACATACAACTGACATAGTTGCTTCAGATGACAATCTGAATATAGATGATTAGCGATAATGCCGAGGGGGTCTGTGTATTTCTCTCCTGTCCGCTCATGCTGATGTCACATGTATGATATTTGTTAACCCCTTATGGGCCTGAGTGGTCAGCATCACATTCCCGGCCCCTCTGCCATTCAAGGGGTTAAGCAAGTTTCCAACAACTAATGCTGACATTTGAGCACAGATGTCAAACGTGGCACATTTAAAGATGCAAAGTGTAAGGAAAACGGTGGCAGGTACAGAGACAAAACAATACATCTCATTATAATATTGCAGTGAGCAAATAACCGTTCCTCAAATTGGTTACTGGATACATTGCCCCAAGGGGATGCAACATGAGAGGGATGTTCTAGGGGGTAAATCTATGTAGTCCAAAGTGGCCCTACTGGACGCCTTCGGCCAAAAATACCCATTTGCTTCAGTGGGGGATTTTTGTCCAGAAACAGCCTGAACTGCAGCTTCTGACATTATAAAATAAGGCCCAGTGTTAATTTGCCCTTCTATCGCTAGGCCTATTACATCCTACTAAGTGGTATATAATAGTAAACGTGCCAAAGGCTGAAATATAATATCAACATTACTTTGCCAATTTAAGACGCAATCTGTTTCTGTGTCACAAAGTCTTTAACCAGCAGCTAACTAAATGAACAATACACTGACTCAGAGTTCTAATATCACGTTGTTCATGACTATTGGGTACGTGTGTTTCTAACTACAATGTTCTTCTGTTCTTTGCTAGTGACAACGAGATCAGAATAAGCCCCAAATGAGTCTTTTGAACACATGGTCAATGTTTCATCTCTAGATACTGTAACACCTCAGGTTGCCACAATGCCATTCTGATGAGAAATTGAGGTTTTCGCTGAGGTTTGATTCTGCTCCTGTTTTGTCCTACAGATACTGTGACACGATAAATTGCGGCTGTATTTACGAAGGTGACGGCTCAACTTAATTTGTGGAGTCAGTATAATACATCAGGTCTTTAATAAAACCATGACTCAGCAGCTGGCACTGTTTGTGGATTTTCTAAACATCCCCTCATATCCTGAAAAAAAAAAAAAAAAGAAGAATTAAAAAAAAAAAAAACACAGGGAAAAATCATCCAGAATTGAAAACAGACTCCCAGTCACACTCACCCAGAAGAGAGAGCAAAGGGGAGGGGGAGGTACACAGGGAAAAAGAAAGATCAGAGCAAGACAGGCTGGCTGAGAGGACACCACTATTAACTGTCTCCCAACCTTTTTGTGAAGGGGATTGGTGAGCAGTTGCTCATCTCACAACACTTTTTGATAAAAGACTTTAAGACGTGAGGATTTTTCACCTAGAGTGAAAAAAACTACCAAAAAATGTAGCAACTGTTCCAAACTTTTTTGACCAGCAGGGTACCAAACTTTCCACATACTTCAGATCTCTCGTTGTTTTTACTCGGGGTGCACAGCAAAAAAAAAACCCCAAAAATACTTTCTTGAAAGTGACTGTTCAGTAAGGATGCTGGTGAGTTGATGTGGTGTGTATTGCTCAACAACTTGCCATGCTCCGAGACTACTTCTGTTAATACTTTGGCAAGACTCTCTCTCCCTCTCTCTCCCTCTCTTTCTCTCTTCCCCTCTCTCCCTCTTCCCCTCTCTCTCTTCCTGGCTCTCTCCATATTAAATGCAATGGAAAAGTTTGTGAAACATTCCTGCGTTTGAAGACCTCAGTGAGAAGAAACTCAGACAAGGCAAAGAGAGGAAAGAAGAAAGAAATGCCTGGAAATCTTACTACAGTACATGTTTTTGATGTCTAGTGAAGGACAACAGTCAGAGTGACTAAGGTAAGTGGTCTGCGTCTTCAATTAGTAACCACCAGTAAAAGTGCTTTGTGAAAACTTTTTACTGCCTGATTTTGCTGTCTTCAATGTGTATTAATGTTTTTTGTTTTTTAAGCCCAAGAGGTGGAAATGACACTGTGATGTTTGTGGCAAGAAATGTCTGTGGATTACTTGTGTGCCGCCTCTTCCCACGTTCAGTATGTACATTACACATTCGCCTATAGATGCAAACGCACATCCGAATTGAAATGCAATGATGATTTTTAGTTGGGTTAAAAGCAGGCATTGGCATACTGTCAGGAAACGGTTAAAATGCATATTCATTTAAAGAACAATAGTAGGTTTAAAAAAAAAAAAAAAAAACCCAAGCAGAGATGGCTGAGCTCCAGTTTAATGTCCCAGTTTGTGTAAAACAAGTGGTTTGCTCTTAAAGACACAGTGTTAGATTTCATTTATTTTTGCCAATTCCTGCAGTGTTTTGAAAAGAATATGTTGGAATCTGTAGACTTCTGCAGATCATCCTCTTTAATTGTGTGTGTGTGTGTGTGTGTGTGTGTGTGTGTGTGTGTGTGTGTGTGTGTGTGTGTGTGTGTGTATGTATATATATATATATATATATATATATATATATATATCATATGAACCAGCCCAAAGACCAGTAAAGAGACAGCAACCAGCAAGGAGTAATCCAAACTAATCTGTATTAAAGTAAACAGATACACGAAAGCCAACGTTTCGGTCTCACAGGGAGACCTTCCTCAGGGCCGTGCACGTCTCTTTACTGGTCTTTGGGCTGGTTCATATGTCATGTGGATTCCTATGGGACTAGCAACTGCCTTTTTGCCTTACATCAGAGTGCTGACTGCTTGTTTTATGTTATATATATATATATATATATATATAATATATATATACACACACAAGGCTTTTAATTCAATTCAATAGCTACTGTATAGGAGGGCAAGGTGAGCCATTTAAAGAAATATATATATATATATATATATATATATATATCCAAGGCTTTTAATTCAATTCAATAGCTACTGTATAGGAGGGCAAGGTGAGCCATTTAAAGAAATAAGCAAGATATTCTCTAATGTCAACTCTTTGCTAGATCTATTTAAGTAGAAACATGCTATTTGGGGTTGTGTTCTGTCCTTTTATATTCATGTGTTTGTAGCAGGTACGCCTGTTTAGGTGCAATTATTAAGTGGAAGCTTGTATTTAGGAGCTGAGGGAGAGGCTCGGTGAGTAAAGGCACTGACTTGATAACAATGACATGGAGGTTTAAAGCAGAGGAGCTGTGTTCAAATTCTTGTGTCAGCTTTTTGTGACCTTGGGCAAGTTATTGTGAAACCCACAGTCCCGTTGGGAGAAATGCGCTACATGAAATAAAGTTATTATTTCTATGTTTATGCTTCAGTGGAGGGTGACCCAATAAATGTAACCGTAATGGAAGCAACAAATGCACAATGCATAAAACGAAACATGACTTATAAAGAAAGAAAACAGCTTGTAAAAAAATTATTTGGCTATCTTTTTTTTTTTGTATTTTAAAATACAAGACCATACAAGAGATGGGTCCCAAGAGTTTGTATTCGTGAACAAATACAGTTGTCTTTGACTAGGACACACATCCCATTTTCCAGACTCCAAGGCTGCGTTTATAGTACTGGCTGCAGCGAGGGCGACGCTACCCGTGACGTCGCCGTAGCGAAAGTTGCACTCTGGTGTGCGATGTCACTGGCGGAAGGGGCTATGTGATTGGCTGCTGCCAATCACGTGGTGCGGCTGTCACTGGAAATCTCAAATTCTTTTGACTACAGCGATTTTGGTCACTGTGACATTACTCGACGCCGTCGCACCCACTATGGGCGGTCGCTACGGACTACATTAAGTTGCTGTGTGGCTGCACGCCGTCGCTGTAGCCAGAACTATAAACGCAGCCCAAGGCTCTTTATAGATGTTACCCGATGAAGGACCCTGAGAGGTTGGAAAGCCTGTAACATTTCAACTACTTGTTGGTCCAATAAAAAGTATCCTACCCCCTACTCCCTACCCCCTACTCCCTACTCCCTACCCCCTACCCCCTACTCCCTACCCCCTACTCCCTACTACCTACCCCCTACCCGTCTCCCTCCTTTGTTACTACTTTATAGATGTCTGCGCTAATAGTGCCGGCGACAGCGACGCGACGTCACGCTGCGGTCGCTGGAAAAATCTACCTGACTTGACTTCCAGCGATTGCGACCAAGCCGTCTCTCCGTCGCGTCGCTTCTAGTATAAGCGCACGAGACTGCGGCAATACATTTGTTTTGCAGCGCCATCGCCGGCACTATAAGCGCGGCCATACTCACTTACTAATGGGCATGAAATTAGAACTCAGAAATACCGAGCATGTTTTATCCTCCTCTACCTCAGGAGTGGCTCAGTGAGTAAAGACACTGATTGACACTGAGATTGTTGCAGGGGAGCCTGGTTCAATTCCTGGTGTCGGCTCCTTGTGACCTTGGGCAAGTCACTTTATCTCCCTGTGCCTCAGGCATCAAAAAATAGATTGTAAGCTCCATGGGCCAGGGACCTGTGCCTGCAAAATGCCTCTGTAAAGAGCTGCGTATAACTAGCAGCGCTATACAAGAACATGCTATTATTATTATTATTACCTTCGGATGACCTAGGATTATCCAGATTGGGATTTGCTGAAACAAAACAATAATGACTGGAAATATGAAAATGGATATTGTGGCTATTTAAAACACCAGTCTCCGTTGACCATTTTTTTTTTTACAAAGATAGGACATTTTTAGCTTCGGGGACCCCCCGGTCCCCGAGATATTTAACAATTACGGTAGCGTGTTGCGGTTCTCTCCAGGGGGAACACAATTGCCGTTTAAATCTCCTGCATTATGCAGGATGACATGAAGCCGTGACATCATCTGTCACAGCTCTCCACTGATCACATGACATGGGACATTTAAATAGGTATGTGGGGAAATGAGGTTCCCGGAGCTGAACCGCACCTATTTGGGATGTGACCTATTTGGGACCCTCTAGTTCCCATCCTAGTAATATAAAAGAGGGGGATGGAGGAGGGAACCGCTGCTTTAAAGTAAGGTGACGCTGAGTAAAAGTGACTGTTGTACAGTGATCACAAAGTTAGTGTTCTCCGTAACTGACACAAACAATGAATTCTGCGCATTTTTCTACTATAAGTGGCAATGGTAAAATGAAAACAGGAAAGGACATATTGAGTAATTAAAGTGATTCAGTGAGTAAAGGCACTGGCTGTAAACAATTACACTGAGTTTGAATCCTGGTGTCAGCTCCTTGTGACCACTTTATCTCCCTGTGCCTCAGGCACCAAAAACATAGATTGTAACCTCATCTGTGTAAAATTCCTATATGCTGCATACAACGAACTAGACTGTAATTATGAAGCACTGCGTTCTATTGGGAGAAACGTGCTGTATGTATTAAAGTTATTATTATTAAGAAGAAACAACAGAAAATGTCAAAGAAATACAGGAAATCAGAAGTTAGACATCAAGGAATAGGTAAATATAGAGGAAGGTGGAAATCAAGAGTAGTGAACCCCTTTTAAAAGCCCTACTTCTTTTGGGGCTAAAACGCTTTAAACTGTTGAGGGCCAACCTTCTTTATTATCTGGTTGATCGTAGGCTAAACTTTTAGTTCTAGTTAGTCAACAAACATAAAATACTTCTCATAGTAGTAAAAAAAAAAAAGGATAAAAGTAGATAGAGAAAGCAGGAGCGTGGAATGAAAAATAAGGATGATCTCCCGTGGGTGGAAAACATTCGCTGCATGTGGACTGTAGGGGACAGTTATTTTAGAGCGGGAGATGACAGATGTTGCTGCGTAAATAGGACTGCTAGCTTTGCTGGGCTCACACAGTTGTCTGTGGCTTTGATGACTACTTGGCTGCAGTTCAATTTGAGAACCATGTTCTTTCATTCCATTTGCCTGTCCACTGCTGCTTTTGTCCGCACCGAATCTATGACGTGTGGCAGGCACAAGTGCAGGCTGAATGCCAACGGTGGTTGAAAAGGATATGGAGTATGACATTGTGTTTATCGTGGACTGTAGAAGTAAAATGGCACTGGGTTAGATTGCACTGGTAATGTAATGAAAAACACATAGCAATGCAGATCCCTATGTTATGTCAACTGAAATGTATAGTAACCAGACAATAAGACACATGGCAGGCTACTTGTCTCCAGTCCAGTGCTGAGCGGTGTAGCGCAGAGAATGATTTTCCATACAGACTGAAGCTGCTCCCAAAGCCGTCTTTGGGGTCCAGGCGAAGTGGACCCCAGCTCAACTCTGGACCTGAGACTTCCATTAAAACAACCCTGGTCATTCAGCGTTACAATCAGGCCCCTAACAGCACAGCTGCACAGCCGTTGATTAAACAGATTATTTTACAGAGACATGATTAATGGTCATACTTAATCTTTAAACAAATATGCATGTCAAGTCCATTTTTAAGTGCAGTAAATGTATGCACGTGAGCCCCTTTCCGAAAATGATGATGCTGCAGAGGTTATAGTGATTGCTGTCACACACTTGGAGCCCTTGAAAAGCAAACAAGGCAGAAAGTTTGCGCATCCCTGATTTAGAACACAGCTGGCCAACCTGAGGCCATGGCATTCGGAATGGGAACCTGAAATGCAAGCTCAGAAATCACATGGAAACCTTTTGAATTCGGAGTCTTCTTTTTTTAATTTATTTATTAGGATTTCTATTTTTTTCTTCTCTTCTCAATAAAAAAAATGTTTATACTATTTTAATGTTTTTATTATCCTTGTTTACTTTTGCTGTTATTTAGTTTCGGTTTAGCTATTAAACCGGATGTAGGAGGCAGTAGGACAGCATTTATTGGCACACCTGAAAAAAGATTGTCCGCCCCTGACTTAGAACATGGCATGAAATAATTAAATGCATTAAAACATATAGCAAAATATGGGATATAACTATTATAGCACGTCATCTATAGTTAATGCACATTCAGTGTAAAAAGGCAATTCACATGCTTTTTTTTTTTACACATTTATTTTTCTTTTTTTGCACTGAATTGAAGTAGGCTGTCCCCGGAGCTGAACCCCACTTCATTTCAGCACAGGGGACCCCCTGCTTCCAGAGATACATACCTTGGTAGGAGGTGATAGTAGCCGCTCCGGCTGGGTAGGAGGGCTCATATTATGGCCAATAGGAAGCCGTGACGTCATCTGGTGCAGCTTCCTATTGGCCCACACAAGGAGGAACTTTAAAAAGCAGAGAGATACTGGAACCCCCTTCTGAGGTAAGCATCTCTGGAAGCAGGGCTGGCTGGTAATATTGCGGGGCTCGGTGCAGGGAACTGGTGCGAGGCCTCTTACCTTCTCCTTCGCGATGTCTTCCTGCAGTTTTCCTCATCATGGCGCCACGGCGTTAATGGTGTTTTCTTGCCATGACAAAGGGACATCACGTGACATCAAAGGGTGTCCCATGTCATAACAATGTGATGCCACATGACGCCCCATTGTCATGTCAACGTGACACCTTTACCCAGTCTTTGTTGGTGTAATATTTATAGTATTCCGTAAGTCTGGATAATTAATACCATGTTCGGGACCTTCCGTAGGAGCCATTGGATTTTCCTGTCTGGAGCCCTGATTGGAGCCTAGAAATAAGGACACAAAGAAGGGGATCATATAAAGAAATACAAAGGCAATCGGAAGGCACACAGCACTGGGATGGAGGGATGGGATTCTGTTGTTAGGTGGCAATCCATTTCTCCAGAACAGAAAGTTTGCAGATCAGGGATTCCTGCAAGCTGGGCTTTGTCCTGCCGGAGGCTTGCTACCTAGCAACAGCTGGTCGGAAGGTTTCCAGTTGTGCCCACCAGGCTGCGCACTGGGTAAAGGGAAAAGACACTCCGTGCAGCTGCCTTAGTAGCATCAGCACCCCTGATAGTGTCCTTTGAACTGTGAGACATTGATGCGAGATTGGTTCATAGATGAGTGTATCCAACCTCGAATAGTATTCATTTTGGCAGGTCCAGCAACTGGGTAATGACTTGTCTAAGAGTGGAAGTTCTCTTTAGGTAGACAGACACTTTACACAAAGAGAATGGTCTTCTGTTCATTTTACTGGGGATCTGGCCATAGTACTAGTTCTTATTCTTCCCTTAAGGAAATATGAACCAGGGAGAGCTTAGATAATCTAGCCACGAAGGCCAGAGCCAGTAAGAAAGACAACTTTCTAGATACGGATCTTAAGTCTATGGGAGTGAGTGTTGCCTAGAGAGGACAGAAAATCTAATAGAGGCTTAATATCCATGTTTTAGTGTATTTGGATAAAATAGGTCTTGCTAAAGCTGTGCCTTAGAGAGGGTGCCCAAGGCTGTGTCATAAGACCCAAGAGGGCAGATGTTGCCAAAATCTCTTGAAACCTGTGGGCTAGGAAATCTAAGACCGCGTCAAGATTAATCGGTAGTGGGGTTTGTGACTCCCTGGAAATATGCCAAAATCTTAAGTTGTGAATGATTGCATTATGCCTCAGTCTAGTACGTGGTCTTGGTGTGTAAGGAAGAGACTTCCATCCATGTGGACCGTGAGAGATCCAGTAAGAGGTTCGCCAACCCCTAAAAGCAGTTGAGGGTGATCCCTAATGGAAGATGGGTCTTTTTAGAGGATGTGAATCAACGGTGACCACTGCTTGGATGGCCAGATGTGGTGTATCAACACCATGCAACAAAAAAATTACAGGGTGCAATATATCAATGAATGATACTCACAAATCCTAGAATTTAAGAATAATATATATATTATATAATCAACCCTATTGAATCACTTAATAAATGGTACGAATAACATGTATATTCCCAGTATATATATACTGTATATATATATATATATTTTTTTTTAAACCATCCAGAATCACATAAACAAGACTATAAACGTTTTTTGAAATGCTAATATCATGTTAATGTGAAATGACCAATCCTCTTCAACAGATAACCACAAAGAAAAATAAAAGGCGCAACCATAAAATCTAAACATGTTCTACGGTGGGGTGATCAATTGTTGGTACTCTATCCACGCATGTCTTAGGATGTCCGGTTTGGAGTCTTGTGGTTGACTTAACTTACCTTGGGAGTTGAAATCTTGTGAAGGACCAGATGGAAGGTTGACCTAATCATGTTGGGAGTTCCCTCCTCATATACCAGGCTATTTTACCATTCTTGCTTTTGCTTGTGCAATCTTTTTGGTGCTTTTTACTTATAAAAGGAATCTATATCAACACCACTGCTTTCACCTGGGAAGTTCTGTTTTTCTGCAAAACCCTTGAGAGGAGAGATGGGGTGGAAGGGCATATAAAAATTCTAGGTCTGTCCATGTAAATGAGAGAGCATCCATTTTCTGTTACTTGGGTCCAGACCTGGGATATAAACCTCAAAATCTGTGATGAGCATGGGGTGGCAAAGAGATGTGCAGCCATCCTCCTTAATGTGTCTGCCAGGAGAAGTAACTTGTCCCTCCTGAGAGACAATATGAAGAGGGTTAGCCTTTGGCGAGAGAGCATCTGCTACCTTGTTGGCCTCTCCCGGGAACAAACTTAGCTGAGAGATAAATCTGTCTTGAAAGAGTCCAAGACCAAATCTCCAGAGCTTTGCAGCAGAGAGCTTTGGAGCTGGTGCCACCCATCTTGTTCATATAGGACATTGCCATCCTGTTGTCCTTCTGAATCAACACCCTTGCATTGTGGTAGCCCTGAGGGACTAGGTACTGAAGAGCAAGCTTAGCTGCTCTTGGTTCTAAAAGAGTTATGTGGAGGTGAGACTCAGCTGTTGACCAAATACTGTAAATAGCCCCCTTCTAGGAGAATTCCCCCAACGGAAAAGGAAGAGGCTCTAGAAGGGGACAAAAAGGATGAAGAGAAAGAAGAGTCCATAGTTGAAAATCTTTCCTTGAGAGCTAATCTATATAGATTAGAGCTGACCAGGGTCTCGCTTGACGAATATGGGGGACCAGAACAAATTGGAATTGTTTGCACAGAAGAGGAGCTTGGTGAAAAAACAGGACTAATGCTAGTAATTTTGCAAGGACTTCTGCTTTTGTTCTCAGTTTACAGACTTCATAATTCAAGTAAAGGTGTGGGGAGCGTTGGATAGGCCGAAAACCATGACTGTCCATTGATAGAAGTGCCCTTTCCTCCTGAATCTATGAAGCCTTCTGTGATTGGGATCAATTGGAATTATGTTAAAAGTGTCTTTTAAATCTATTTTCATGTAGAAAGAACAGGGTTAAACTATAGTGGAACTATCGGACAGACCTTTCATTCGTAATTTTTTATGCCTGATTAAATGGTTCCGTTTTTTTATATTTAGAACAGGTTGAACCCAATCATCTAGAGTCCATACAGGGAGAAGATTGCTAACAGTCTGAGATTGAGATGTCTGCCAACTGTATTCTACCCTGCTGTAGAGTCGGGGAGAAGGCAGAGTGTAGATGAGAGCTGCAGTTTTGCAAGGAGGGAGAAAGCTAAAAAGGAAAACTCCTAAAATTAAGTGATAATCTGTCCTCTGGGACCCACTTGTCTACATGGATCTGCCACAGAAACAGTTTCCCATTTAGGCACCTGGGAGTGGAAGGGGGAACCTACTTGGTTGTGGTTTATGATGGCCTACCTAATATTTAAAGGAATTGAGCCTCCCATAATCATGGTGAATCTGGCCTTGAAGGGGGATTTCATCACTGGACCCTGGCTAGAGTTTTCAGCAGTCGCTCAACAGGGTCTGATGAACCAACCCTCCCTAGGGGCATGCACTGCACTGCACAACTTTTACAACCTACTGGGCTATTCTTCAGGAGAATTGCATTCCGACCCGCTATTGCTACGTGGCAAACCTCCAGAAGAACAAAGAGAAAATCTAGATCTCAAAGGTAGACAAATAAATTCTGTTGAAATACACGCTGGGATATTTATTTTGGTTCTAAAAATAATAATCGTTTTTTGGTTTAAGGATAAGTAGTGTGTAGGGTCGGGAAGGTTAATTGATCGAACACGGGATACGATAGCTCAAGGAAGAACAATGACCAAGGACAGCAAATACCAATACAATAGAGCTGGCTTCAATACATTCCAATCTGAGCATTATCGCGAGGAAACTCCTATTTAAGTAAATGGGAGTTTCCAGGTGTTGGTGACCCGACTGGCACTATTGTAGTTTAACGAATAACTCATAGAGAGTGAAAACTGTATACAGCATAAAAACAGATGAAAAGGAGGAAGAAAAGAAGGTTGCTACATATTACATGTTTGTGGTGCATACACTTACAGATTGTGACCTTAAAAACGATTGTATACAAATACTCGCCCCCATATGTGGTTGGAAAGATAAATAATAAACATCACACATTCAACGCAGGATTTACTGCTAGCAAACACCAGCATTTAGGTAAACAAGAACACACTATTACTGTACTTTCTATGTTCAAGCACAGGCAGAAAACAGACAGTAATACACGATTCCCCAGAATCCTCAGTGAGCCAGTTGATGCTTGTTTTCATTTACATGAAAGCGTGCAGCGGTTCTGCTAAAATCCTCGCGTTTTGCACACTTTCCTTTGTACATTTCAGCTGCTTTGAGAGAGATGTGACTGAATTCTTAATACTGGTGAGACAGCAATTGGCACTGTTAAATCGCTACATTCATGTATGAATTGCTTTAACTGGCGAGACACACTGTCTTATTTGTACTAAAAAAAATGTGTTTGCTTGTGGGTTTGCATGAAATGAGGCCAGGAAAAAAGAGAGAGAGAAACGACCATTTCCCTTTTACCAGTAACTGCAGCCAGTTTGTGCAAAAAGGAAAAAAAAGCTGAGTTTGCAAGACCTAAGAATGGTTGCCCTCAAACTGAAAGACAGGCCAATATTTTATTGGCTTGTAGGCTGAAACCAGGAGAGCCTCAAATCTGAAAACAATTGCATATGATATATAAGGTGTTTTTACAACCTTTTGCTGTATTTATGTAGAGGTGAGATTCCCTGATGTTTCTGTGAATGCACGTGCATTGTAAATCAGACACAACTGCATATCAGCTGCCAGAAGCCAAACTTTCATATGGATAGTATTAAGTGTCTCATTTTGGAGCAGTTTATACCCCTCGAAGAGCCTGCTTTTGAGTCATCATATGATTAAACAGCACTTGTTCATAACTTTCAGCAGATCAGCCAAACCAATCTGTCCAACGAACCTTCAGTTTCAATCAAAGAGCTTTGCCTCTTGCAAGGTCCAGCCATAAATTCACTTAAAATACTATTAATTCCTTATCATTGCAGGATAATGTTTTTGTAAGTTACTAGCTACTGGCTTTGCAATACTAGTTGGATTAGTTTTACTTGTGGAAGAGGTGTCTATAACACAGACAGGAAGATATGCTTAAGAAAACCAATTGTTTGGGTAAACACCAAAACCTTTACTAGCAAGTCGATGATTTTGGATGAAAGGTTTCTGGACCGCTGTTGGAATTTTTGGGCCAGCTAAAGTTTACTGCATGCTTACTTGAAGGGCAATTTTATGCATGGAGACCATGGATGTTCACTAGCTAGCTCAGTGTTTTCCAAACTTTTTTTTTTGGTTAAGGCAGGGGGGTGCAAACTTTTTTCCTGCGCCCCCCTGCCGGCGGTTCCCCTCACTCCGTGGCTCCAACCCACCCGCCCCCCACCCCCGCTTACTTCAGCGTCGGCTCTGGCGGCATGACGTCACGTTGCCATAGCAACGTGCTGTCACACGACCTTGCAGCGTAATTTGACGCCTCGTTGCCATGGCGACACGTCTTAGAAGCCGCCGGAGCCAAGGTATGTAAGGTTTACAGAGGTATGAAGAAGTGTCCGGGAAGCGCAATATGTGAATAAAGATAAATAAATCGTAATAGTGCAATATTGTTATGATTATGATCAGAATGAGATGTCTTGGCTCAATATTTAATACTCACAAACGTGAGAGGATATAAGGCACGTAAAGGTATCTTTAGGGATGTAGTTTTCACTCAGTAGACAAGGGATGCAGAACTCAGTGTTCACCCAAATATCTGGACTCCCAGGGACCTTAAGAAATACAACTGGACATAGTGCAGACCGTCTGTACAATTTATAATTGGTAAGTAGAAAAAGGGAGTTACACTCACATGATATCAGTTAAAAACAAGCATTTAGATCTCTCTGGATCTCGCCAGCCGAACGAATGATGTCTCCTAGCCCCTCTCTCGTGGCGTGCGTTCCAGCGGTGCGTTCCACTCAACCGGAAGTGATGTCATCCGCTCCGTCCACTTCCTGGGGTTTCGGCCGGCTCAGAAGAAAAACGTCACTCTACGCGTTTCACCACATAGGTTTCATCAGGAGTGACTCCTGATGAAACCTATGTGGTGAAACGCGTAGAGTGACGTTTTTCTTCTGAGCCGGCCGAAACCCCAGGAAGTGGACGGAGCGGATGACATCACTTCCGGTTGAGTGGAACGCACCGCTGGAACGCACGCCACGAGAGAGGGGCTAGGAGACATCATTCGTTCGGCTGGCGAGATCCAGAGAGATCTAAATGCTTGTTTTTAACTGATATCATGTGAGTGTAACTCCCTTTTTCTACTTACCAATTATAAATTGTACAGACGGTCTGCACTATGTCCAGTTGTATTTCTTAAGGTCCCTGGGAGTCCAGATATTTGGGTGAACACTGAGTTCTGCATCCCTTGTCTACTGAGTGAAAACTACATCCCTAAAGATACCTTTACGTGCCTTATATCCTCTCACGTTTGTGAGTATTAAATATTGAGCCAAGACATCTCATTCTGATCATAATCATAACAATATTGCACTATTACGATTTATTTATCTTTATTCACATATTGCGCTTCCCGGACACTTCTTCATACTTCACATCACGAGGATTGACCGAGCAATCTCCACCGGGTTACAGCTGCATCTTCATAAACATTTGTATAAGTATCACTGTTTATATATTTTTGCTTATATTTTTTGCACTAGTATCACTGTGTATCAACTGATAATCTAGAGCGCCACATTTTGATAAGTTTCCTTTTATAAGGTTTACAGAGGCCCTGCAGCTCCCGCGCCCCCCGCAGTCAGTCTCCGCGCCCCCCACTTTGCACACCGCTGGGTTAAAAAACCCTACGTGAAATTCTGAGGAATCCCAAACCTCACTAACAGCGCTTCTGACATAAGATGCATGGTAAATTCTTCTGTATTTGGTACAATTTTACAATTACCTGAAAATTATAGGGAACCCTCAAGGGATGCCCAGGGAACCCACGGGTTCCTAGGAACCCTGGTTGAAAAACAATGAGCTAGCTAATTAGTGTGATACACCAACTATTTATCAGCTTTATCCTGTACATTACAGTTAAAACATGCATTCTCTTAAGAAACCAGGAAATAAAAATATCACTTGTCAGACAAGTTTGCAACACTTTTCACCGTTATCTCTTAGACCAAGTCCATGGTGGGTGCGTGCGGGCACCAACCGCGCTACTGGCTTCACGCTTGCCTCTAGCTTCAGCGATTTGTGCATTCTAATTGGATGCGACGAGGGGGCGTGGCCGTGACGTGACCGGGCCGTCGCGCGAGGAAACAAATGTATTTGTGTAACAGGTTTTCCCCCACCCTCTGGGAGATTTCACTGTTACCTGTACTCTCGTTGTGCTGTACCTGTGAGACTTACAGGATTGCTGAGTGTCCGCCGATGGTAGTGGGGAAGACAGGACAGGCTATTGAATATAGAGCTCTCATCTCATTCTGAGTACAGTGCCTCCCTTCCCAGCAGGCCCCATCAGTGCTGAGTGCAGCAAAACCATCTTGCACTCCCCTTGATAAACTGCGGTCACTGGCAGGAGTATAACAGCAGCAACTGGTCTTTGTTGAGTACAGCCGTACACATCAACAATGCCTTTTCTTCATTGTATGTATACAGTGTGTTGCTAGATATGAAAAGTACTGTAATCGTACTTATGCCATAATAACTAATTAGGGAAAGCATGCAACTTGCAACTTGTCCATTGGTGCAAAAGTAAAAGTCCCCACACAGCACACTGAATGCTCCCTTGTTGAAGTTATACACTGCAAATAGATGCATTATAGTATTATTTAAGCCTGAAGATCTAATAGCCTAAACAATTCCTCCTTGATATGTAATAGAATTCTGGAAAATGTTAGATAACATTATTTTGACAGTATTTAAACTTTGTTTTATTTTTTTTTAAGATTAACCTGAACTTATTCCAATGGGTATTTGACCATGGCAGAATTATTATGAAAACTGTCTCCTTACAAAAGGAGGTATCTTTCCATTTGCTAACTATTCCCTCAAATACGTCTGCTACCATAGCATGGGACCTCTTTCGGATGCGCTTCAATGTACCTCTGTTATTTGCTGTTTCCATCTGTGTTGCCCAGCAGCCTGGGAAATACACCATAAAAATAGTCAATGTAATAGTGTAATTAGGGTTTCTGCAAATAGTCATGTAATCCTTTGCCTTCCATTTCATTCCAAACACATGCACACTGGAAGCACACATGTAAAGATGCAAATATGTCTTTCCATTCCTCGGAGTTCACAATGATCTGTGGTTACTATGATTGGAACACCCCATTCCTCAATGCCTTAGGCAGTAAATCGTGGGATTTTATTGAGCACTTTATAAGAGTGGTGTTAGGTGATTTGAGGGCTCAAATTTCAATGTGATATTTTAGTTTAGCCTGCATATAGATCCGGAACATATCATTTATTCTAAAAGTGTTTGTGTTCATTTCTGAATCACTGCGATGATAGATCTTTAAGAGCCATAAATAAGTATGACAGAAACGGGGTTACAAAGAAAAATCATGTATAAAGTAAAAAGAGGAAATAGATAACGATAAACAGGTAGTTCTCGCTATCCAACGTTTCACTTGACAACGAATGGCATATCCAACGCTTTACAATGCAACCCTAAGGGCCGTTTTTCGACGCCGGAACGGGTTATCCAACGCTCACCGCCACTGATTAACATGGGGCTCACTTTACAATGGTTTCACTATCCAACGCTACTCCCAGAACGGATTCCGTTGGATAACCGAGGGCTGCCTGTAACACTTAAATGTGGAAGTCTTCACAATGTAAAATGGGTTAAATCATGATTTACATTGAAAGCATTCTACTTTCCAACTTTTTTTCTTCTTATTTTCATGTCGTAAAGCAGCGGTGCGCAAACTGGGGGGCGCAAGATTATTCAGGAAGGGGCGCGGCGGTTACAGAGGCCCCACGCTCTTCCCCCAAGGCATTTAAATGAATGCCGGGGGTTCGCGTGAGGCCTCTGCAACTTCCCTTACCTTCTCTTCGGGGACGCGTCGCCATGGCAACGCAGCATCAGATGACGCTGCGGGGTCATGTGACATCACGTTGGCATGGCACTGTGACCCCGCGGCGTCATTTGACGCTGGGAGCCGAAGAAGAAGTAAGAGAGGGGGGGCGCGAGTAGAAAAGATTGCGCACCGCAGTTGTAAAGCATGTGACCATATATAATTCTACATTCTTACCTAAACCTGGCAATCGTTTGAGGCTCCTGTTATAAAGCTGTCAAAAGCCTAACATAATGGCTGCTTCAGTCAGTGTAACTCAGCAGTTACAATGTATTCTTATTATTACTAAGGTAACATTATCTATTGTTACAGTTTACAGCTCAAACTGCTGGAAACATTTGCAACAAATTATCCCAAACAAGGATTGCAAAGATCGTGTACTGCTTGGGAGGTGGGCTAAAAAAAAGGGATGAGCAAATTTTGGGGGGCTGATTTGTACCCGCAGTGGATCGGCCGGTTCCTCTGGTCCGTGGATTTCAGTGGATCAATCTCAAAAAGGGCGATTCGCGTTTGGCGATTTTTTTATTATTATTATTATTATTATTACTACTGCCAATACTCTCCGTGGATTCCGCAATCAATGGACGGATTTGCAGAATCCAATCTGCAGAATTTTAAGAATTCGCCAACGAGTTGCGAATCTGTGGATTGGATTGCACAAATCCGTCAACGGATTGTAACCAGTGGCGGTTTTTGATGAATTGCGCAGATTAAAACTGACCAAATCCATTTGCAGATTTTACACCGCAAAACAAATTTGGGGGGAAGGTGGGGGGGGGGCGAAAAAAAATCTAGGAAAACGAATTTGGGCGAATTCGCCTATCTCTAATTAAAAACTGCTATAAAAATCAAAGTAGTAAGAGTTGAATACAGTCACTATTATCTAATACAGTACTACAGAACTGATTTATTTATTTTTAAAAGATCACGTTTTGCTGCTTTCAAATTTAAATCCTAAAGGCATTAAAAAAAAAAAAGCATAATAATCTGCAAATGCAGAACCTCATTGCAATGGAAGAGTGAAACAAACGAACACACACTTCAATATTCCAACCACAAGAAGTGTCAGTGAACTATTGAAACTGTGAAGCAATATTATCTGTGAACGCGCGAGCCTTGGAGAATGTGCACAAGGTCTGCAATAACCGGCTGTGGAGAAATGTTACTGGGGCTTCATCCCAAAGGGAATTCCAGCTTTGTAAGCTTTGTAATTTTTATCATTTCAATTTAGCTATAGCCTGAGGTTTCTTTTCTTTATCCAACATCTTTCGTTTCCCTCTGGTCCACTGCGGTCTGCTGAACCTTACATTAGTTTCCTTGATTGGCAAAGGGTTACAAAATAAAAACTCTGCTGGTCAACATAAGATCCTGCATACATTTCTCATTATCATATGTCAAAGTTAACTCCGCTTTGCTCTATCGCAGTGGTGAGCGACTCCAGGTCAGGGCAACAGGTCAGGTTTTCAGGCTATCCCTGCTTCAGCACAGGTGGCTCAATCAGTGACTCAGTCAAAGACTGAGCCACCAGTGCTGAAGCAGGGATATCCTGAAAACCTGACCTGTTGGTGGCCCTTGAGGACTGGAGTTGAGAACCCCCAAACTTTTTCTGCTGCGCCCCCGTCTTATCTGCCTCGATGCACGCGCCCCCCTGCCTGCCTTAGAACTGCGTCAAATGACCCTGCGGGGTCATGTCACGTGACCAGCATCCTCATTTGACGCGTGTGATGTCACGTCTCATGACCCCCGCATTGCAATATCGACGCTTCACAGAGCGTCTGAATCTGGGTAAGTAAAGAGTTGCAGAGGCCTCATGCGATCCCCCGGCATTTAATTTAAAATGCCGTGGGGAAGAGCACAGGACCCCTGCAAACACCCACGCTCCCCCCCCCCAGCACAATCTCCCGCCCCCCTGTGCTATAGTATCCTTGATGTGTATAGAGGCGTGGGGGTTAATCAAACACATTGGCCTAATTGTGGGTGTTTGCTTTAAGGACAGAGTAACAATTCTCCAGAAATCCTTAAGACTATTGCCCACATGTATACATCTTTGAGTCTTATTTGCAGTGAATCGTTTTGACGGACAGTTGAGGTAGAAATGATATTGAGATGTGTGGAGGAGGATAGGAAGGAGATCCCTCCTACGCTACAAGATGTTTTACAATCACTGCAGTAAGACATTCCTTTTAATTGCTAGAGAAGTTTTTCTCTCTGCATCCTGTCCCTTCAATGACAATGTGGTGAGGCTGACAAACGCATAACAAGCAGATAATGTTTTGTGATACCATTGCACGGTGGAGGGTTTTTGTCACCTTTTTTTTTTAACCACCATAACTTCTGTAATGTGTGGTTGAAACCTATTCCAGCTCCATGTTGCAAAGTCATTATAACTAACCTCCCACTGATACCCAAAAAGTCAAAACAACTGTCTGTGACGAGGTTTACTGGCTCTGCACTTCTTAAACCCAGACTGTGCTGAAAGCTGTGTAATACAGCAGGCATAAGCTTATAAGGGGTCCATGTTAAAATGGACATGTAGCAAAAAATCACACTGTGTGCTCATTTGTGTGTCATTTCCCAGCATCCCTGGCTGCAGTGGAAGCACTTTATGCTAAGACAGCGTTGCGCAAAGTGGTGGGCGGGAGATTTGTCTGGGGGGGATGCGGGTGGTTGCAGAGGTCCTGTGCTCTTCCCCACAGCATTTAAATTAAATGCCGGGGGATGGTGTGAGACCTCTGCAACCCACTTACCTTGATTCTGAAGGCTGCTATGACACGTCGCCACAAGAGGTGAGGGGGGCGCGAGCACAAAGGGGGGGAGAAGGCGAGGGAGGGGGGAGAGGCAAGGGGGTCATAACTCTAATACTTTGCGCACCCTTGTGCTAAGAGATGGTGAAAAGCAGGGTTGCAGACCTATCTGAGACATGTGATTGTGAATGTGCTCACAAGTGGTATTTTTGTTTGTTGTGATACCTTTTGATACTCTTAGGAGAACTGTTCTCTTCTACCTTTTATCTCTGTTGTTATTTTAATTTATCCACAACCTTTACATTTGAACATGAGACCCAAGTTACAGCCTAACATGTCTCTTTCCAGCATCCACGTGTTAGCTAAATGTGCAGTTTAGATCAAGTCTCCTGCCAACTGGCAGATGGAACCAATTTAGGAGAGAGAAAACAGGCATTAACTCAATCGTCCACAAATTTTAGTGCCATTGCCTTCTCTGCATCTCTTTTAAAATAGTGCATGCGTTCCTAACAGAGAAATTGTCAGCTTGTAATCTTGACGTCTTCCATACCACATATAATAATTGGCTTAGAGCCCTGGCATCTTACAGCCAAACAATTAACCCCAGATAATAGCCACATATTTTACTTCGTCATCGTAATATCACATTCTTGCTGGTGTTCCATTTCAGGAAGAAATAGAGCAGCAGTGCGCAAAGCGGGGGGGCACTGGATTTTTTTTGGGGGGGAGGGCGCGGGTGCTTGCAGAGGTCCCGCGCTCATCCCAGAGGCATTTAAATTAAATGCCGGGGGATCGCGCGAGGCCTCTGCCACTCACTTACCGGGGTTCTGCAGAGCTGCAAAGACGCGTTGCCATGGCAGCGCGGTGTTAAATGCCGTGGTGTCATGCGGAGTGACGTCACATATCTGTCTCCATGGCAACGGGGTCACGTGACCCCTCAGCATCATTTGACACCTCCATAAAAAGGTGAAGGGGGCGCGAAAGCGAGGGAGAGCAAGCAGGGGGGTGCAGCTCAAAAAGTTTGCGCTCCCCTGAGCTAGGGTATTCCCATCAAAGGACATCCACTGCGCTTCCAATGAGTGTGGTGTTTGTGTACAAAGCTCACAAAATATGTGCCTTGGTATTATTATTTTTATTATTGTTTATTTGTAAAGCGCCAAGATATTCCACAGCGTGGTACAATGGGGGAATAGAGTGATGTATATCACAATTAACATACATCATACTGTATTACATAATAAAGCTTGGCCCCCTGCAGAAGCACTTACCAATATGCCCTCCTACTGTCTCTGCACGTTCCTCCTACCTACAAATTAGATTGCAAGCTCCTCGGAGTAGGGACTCCTCTTCCTAAATGTTACGTTTATGTCTGAAGCACTTATTCCCATGACCTGTTATTTATATTATTTGTTATTTATATGATTGTCACGTGTACTACTGCTGTGAAGCGCAATGTACATTAATGGCGCTATATAAATAACGACATACAATACAATAAACAGAATGACATACAAATAAGGACAAACAGACACACAAGACGTAGTGAGGACCCTGCTCGTGAGAACTTACAATGTAGAGGGAATAAGGGACAATGTTGAGACAAAAGGTAAGGTGCCTGCTCATTGTGGGATGAAGTATGGTCCAGTCACACATCTGGTCTTATTAAGGTTGGTTTGTGGAGTTGTCCCAATAGGGTTGGGAGGGGGAGGGGTGGATGTTAGAAGTATGCCAGATAACTCACCTTTTTAATGAAACCTTTCAGACAGTTTTTGAATGTCTGAAAGCTGGGAGACAGTCTGATGTTCCTGGTAGGGAATTTCAGAGAAAGGGGGCAGCACGGGAGAAGTCTTGTACGCGGGAGTGGGAGGAAGTAATAAGGCTGGATGAGAGGTCAATGTCGTGGGCAGAACAGGGGTCGTTTAGGTATATAGTTGGTGACGAGGGCTGAGGTGTAAGTGGGGCCAATGCCGTTAAAAGCTTTATAAGTTAGAACTAGAGTTTTAAATGTAATTCTAGAGGATAATGGAAGCTAGTGTAGGGATTTGCGTAGTGGAGCAACACTTGAATAGGTGTTCACCACATCTCAGAACTCAGAAGATGTTACACAAATTAAAAGGGAGAAAATTATGGCAATAGACACAGAATTTCAGATAATTCATTAAAATGTGTGGTCAACGCAAGTATCTCCTCACTATCTCTATTTACTGCTCATAGCCAAATCATATGCATAATAAGCATCTTGAAACATCGATGCTAACCTTTGCATTCACCAAATAACTTTCTTAGCATAAATAGAACAGTTGTTTTTGTACCTTAATTCATAGGTGGGTATAGGCAGAGGCGTAACTACATTTCATGGGCACGCTGCAAAAATTTTGAAAGGCCCCCCTAAAAAATCACTAAATAAATTTAGTTTCAATTGGGTCCCAATTTCAGCGGCCTTGTGAGTTCCCCCGCCCCTCTCTCACACCTTGCTCTCAGCCCCTCACAGCCCCCCCTAATCCTCACACTTACCTTCTCATCCTCACCCTCCCTTATTGTCTCCCTCTCTCCTCCCCACGTTTCCCTCCCTTTCTTACTCTTCCTGCCTCTCTCCCCCTCTCACTCTTCCCCCTCTCACAACCCCGCTCCTCACTCAATTCCCCCCTCTCCCCCACAAACACACAAACACTCAATCCCCCCCACACACACTCTCAGCCCCCCCACGCACACACTCAGCCTCCCCACACACACTCAATCCTCCCCCACATACACTCAAATTCACCCCTCACACACACACTCCCTAACCCACATAACACAATTCCCCCCCACTCAATTCTCTCACACACACTCTCAATTCCCGCATTGACACACACTAAATACGCCACACACACTCAATCTCGCCCCCCCCCCACACACACACTCTATCACAACAGACACACACTTTACCTGTGGCGGGGCGGTAGGCATGTTCCGGTCCCGTGAGCTGATGCAGACTGGGGTGGGGATACAGGCAGGGAGAGGTGGGATTGTCTGGGTGCAATCATGGGGATGATGGGACGCATCAAGCAGAGAGCAACAGCCGGCGCGGAACTTGAGCCGGACCTTGGGTCACACTGCATTGCGGGTGTTTAGTGGCACGGTGAATACGCCACTGGGTTTCGTTTCTTGCCGATTACTAAATAATTTTGGATGTTATTCAAACATGTACACTTATAAACACCATGTACTCTCTCTTTTAGTATCAATTTTTTCTATTTTATGTAACCCCCCTCTAAAGGGTTACTGGTATGGTTAGCGTGTACCGGGCCCCTCCCTGTGTTGTCATGGGATCATGGCATCACAGAGAGTATATAAGGGGAGGAGAAAGTTTGAGAAGGTTAGGTTCCAGGAGGACACGAGTAGGGGAGCTTCGGGAGAGGGGTAAGTAAGGTTTATAAAGTAATAGCGCAGACCAGGCCCCCCCTGTTTATTATGTTGTAGTCAGGATCCCATAAGAAGATTAAGGGAGTCCAATATAAGCTTTGAAGTAGGCAAACGGCATGCCACAGAGGGCCTCAGTAACGAGCACTTCTGGTGCTGGTGGATCGGCTCTAACCACGGATCTGTATTAACAGTCCTCTTCGGCTGCAGTGAAGTGGCAGTTCCCACACCAACAAAAGGTAATAGGATCACTTGTAAAGGACCCGCTAAGATTCCCAATGGGACTAGCATTACTGAGATAATATAGAGGGATATCCTGAACAGAAGAATGAGGGGAGCCCGGGTCTCAGTCAGTTAAGCAACTAAGAGATCTACCTCCCTCTCAGTGTTAAGATTGGGCATTCATGGAAGTGCATAAAGCATCGATAAACATAAAGAATTAAAGAGACAATATAACATTATGTGAAGTGTGGTGTCCGAGCCCCGTGCCTGGGTACCTGAATAAAAGACTGTTTTATGACAAATGTTACTGGCGTCCATTATTCTACAACCTTGCTACCTCATCGCTCAGTCACTTGAATCCATTCCTGGGTCCTTGCGGAGTAGCCATATAATACACCCTGATGTAATCTCCTTAGAAGCCGGGCAGGGAGGGTTACATGTATTTTTGACTTGATTAATTAAATTCAACTTTAATACAGGCTATGCAATACCTGTAATACCAGTTATCTTAGGCCAGTATATAGTTTCACACCCCATCAGATTTTTTTTTTATCTCTCGAAATTAAATGTTAAATAAATATTTATCTTAATTTGTTATTTTCACTTAATTTCCCTTTTCAAGCATTATAGGAAGTGACAAGTCAACTTAGTCTGTAAGTGACTATAATTGGATTGCCATTGGCAGATAGCAGGCTGCTTTTTCACACCCTGTTAATAACAAATCAGAATCGTGGCAAAAAGTTGATATATATATATATATATATATATATATATATATATATATATATAAAATATATATATATATAACATCGACTCTGCTTAAATAAATGTAGGCACATGGCCCACCTAGCGTGCATATTCATATTATCCAGTATCTTTGTTGCACTACCACAGAAATGGAAGCAAACATTTACACAATGAAGTGTTCCATGACCGTAGAGGAGATGTACTTCTATTAAATAAGATACAACATGTAAGATGGGAGGTCATTGTTACTAGGAAAGAAAGTGAAATCAAAATCGAGAGAGCGGTTCTGGAATCCACACTGTAGGGATGTTTAAAGACTAATTGTAACAACTTGAGTGGATTGTTTATCATTCGTACAACTGAACCACAAAACCATTATTAGAATGATTTTGGGGTGCAGTAAGAAAAGAAAATCATATGGCCAATCCTATGATCAATAACTCCGTAGCTTGTCACTACAACCTTTATCGCAGATTCATAGCTAAAAATGTGACCCCTTGCAGTGAGGTTTTTAGTACAGCTCAACCCCCTTATAACGCTGTGCTTGGGGTCCAAAGAATCACATCGCGTTATAAGCGGACTGCGTTAGAAATAATGTACAATTGTATGTACAATAAAGTATTTAAGATACCAATAATCGTGTTGTAAAGTATTCATAAAAAAATTAAAATTGGGAGCCACGCTTGCATCGCGTTATAAGCTGATTCGCGTTGTAACGGATCGCGCTATAACGGGGTTGAGCTGTATCGCTATATTCTGTACTTGTAGTCTCACAATGCTAATCTTGTTTCTGAAATTGCCATGTAGTAAAAGTAAGCAAGAGCGGAAATTAGTGGCAAAGCTGTACAATAAAGGGACACAAGGCAATGAGGGCAGGGAGCAAGTGGAAAATTTCGTACAAACATAGGAAAAGCCTTCATAACATTAGTGTACGTCCATGCAAAATACCAACCTTCACTGTTACTGCCGCTCATCATTCCTTGAAAGTAGTATGACTCCTACCTAGTATTAGTTTTAATATTTAATCTTCTCATGGCTAAATGGGGATAGAGGGGATTAGAAGTGGTTTCCAATAATGTTTCTTGGGTTTCCACTCTAGATAAAAAAAAAATTTTTTTTAAAAGATATTAAAAGTTGGAAATTTGCATTTTGATTTTTATTATTATAGTCTGGGGTGTAGGGGGGGAGCAGTGGGACAGGATAATGCTTGATCAGCAACGAAAAAATACCAGTTGTAAGAATCCATTTCTACCATATGCAACATGACGTGTTTCAATACTAAGACTTTTTTCAGCCTTTTCCTAAACGGTATCTTCATCTTCAGTGATCACCCCCCACTATATGCCTCATCTACATTATACAAGTTCTGTTTATATACTGCCTAGCAAAATAGCACCTCTCACTGGTACAATATATAGCATACCAGGCAAATTATATTTAATCTCATATTTTCACACCCTTTCCATGATGACTTGTACGGGGGGGGGGGGGGCTACGTCAATACCATGTTGAAATTGTTCTTTATGGCTTTCATTTTCAGCTACACGATGTTGCTTTTTCTTTAAAGACCCTCTGCCCCCAGACCCAGAAGAATTATACTTTCCCACAGATGGTTCCAAGAATCCCGAAAAAAACAGCCTTTGCAACGTATTCTTTATTTTGAAGTCTTAAGCAAGCGTGTTGAGTTGACTGTTCAGAATATCACTGGCTCCCCTAAAATGAGGGTTATTTATAGGACTGGCAAGTTGCCAAACAGATGTTCTATGTTAAAACTACTGTACACCAAAAGGACATTGCCTTAGGGGCTCTGAGTAAGGCAGAGAAAGAGATGGCCTGATCCCATGGACCTCAGCATACTGTAGTTTTTGTATTTCCGCTGTGTCTTAATTATAACATGACACACAGTTAAAGCCTGGAAAATAGTGTTCCTTTTATAGTCATCCAAAGATATTACACTATATCCTCATTCCATGAAAGACCTCAAAGGAAAAATTCTTTGGATGCATTTCTGGACACCTAAATTATAAATGCCTTTACAACATATTTCAGATGTTCTAAAAACATCTTGCTTGATCACTCGGTGCTAATGGGTGACGTGCATCAGTCTTCCCCTTCCCCCCTTTTCTAAATACCAGTACAATTCAGAATATTTGAAAATAAAGTGTCAGTTTTCTGTGGCAGAAGAGAACTTCTTTGCACACAGGAAACCGAGAAGAATTCTCTGCGTCCGCAGAAAAGCAGGGGGCCTCGCATTAGTTCACCTCTTTCCCACGTCGACGAGTTCCCAGTCGACCAGTTCCCACGTATGAACTAATTGGTTCAGTACTTAACTCATTCGCGGCCGGAAGCATCTGCAATGCATTGCTCTCTGGCGATGGATTAATGGAGATAAACACATCAAAGGCAGCGTTGGCTTGCAGTACTGTATGTGCCAATGTTTTTCCTTCATTGGTAGCTCTCTGTAGCAAGACAGAAGCATCTACAAAGATCCGGCCATCTTTAGCACATCTCTCGTGTAAGAAAAACACAAGTGTTCAGACTCTTCCCATCTCTACTTTTCATCGTACACGTGTTCAACAGATTCTTCAGGCTTCTCTTATGCCAGGGAGGGTGGGCAACTCCAGGCCTCGAGGGTCACCAACAGATCAAGGTTTACGGATATCCCTGCTTCAGCACAGGTGGCTCAATCAGTAGCTCAGGTCTCCGACTGAGCCACTGATTGGACCACCTGTGCTGAAGCAGGGATAACCTGAAACCCTGACCTGTTGGTGGCCGTTGAGGATTGGAGTTGCCCACCTCTGTCTTATACCCTTTACTATTCTTCAGATATATATTATAAAAGGATGATAACCGTCGTCAATCCATGCACACGAGCGGCTAACAGCCGATGCTGGTTATTGCGGCAGTGGTGTTTTCTTTATATATGATTTTATAGGATAACCAATAAATAATCCAGCTTCAAATAAAAGAAAGTGAAAGAAAAAGCCTGGATTTTGTTGCACTCAGTAATTCAGCACTATTCCCAAAAACATCTGGTGTCACTGAATGGAGTTTCTTGATGTTTAATAATAATAATAATAATAATAATAATAATAATAATAATAAAAGGCACTATCACAGTGTAACTCAGTTCTCGCAAGTCCCAATCCCAAAAAATCCCAGACACTTTGCTTAATAACCACTCTGGGTATATTTATTTATAAAATGTTTTACCAGGAAGTAATATGTTGAGAGTTACCTCTCGTTTTCAAGTATGTCCTAGGCACATGATGACAAATACAGTTACATTAAGTGAGCAGGGTTATACATTAGGCCGCGTTTATAGCGACGGCGACGCAACCGATGACGTCACGTGTCGCCGTTGCCATTGGCGAAAGTTGCAAGGGGGAGGGCAGAGTGCAATAGGCTCTCTGTGATTGGTTTAGAGACAGTCACATGTGGCAACTGCCTCTCCAAAAATCAAATAACACTGACTACCAAATTTTTGGTCGCTACGTCGCTCCGGCGCCGTCACACTTACTATAAGCGCATGCGACGGATTCAATGTATTTGTTTTGGCGCGACGTCGCGTCGCCAGGCACTATAAGCGCAGCCTTATATATTGCATGCACAGTAAGAGATATATATTTTAGGCGTATGTAACAGTTACAGACCAGATTAAAATGTGAGACAGCTTTACAGTAGTTTTGAAAGAACTTAGACTGGTGGCGGCTGTGAGAGTCTCCGGTAGATTGTTCCAGTTGTGAGGTGCACGGTAAGAGAAGGAAGGTAATATTGTATTACCTGTATTCCTAATTATGCAAAAACATCCCCCCCCTAAATTAGCATATACACCTATTTTTATTTGAAAGAACCATGTTCAGTTTTTCTTAATAAAAACAGTACCACCTTCTCTAGTAAAACATGAATTATGTATGCATGATCAACCTTTGCCATAGGTTTGAGTTGATGAACGCATGTCGTTTTTCAACCTCATCTACTATGGAACTATGTAACGAATAACTATGGAATAATAAGCAGCTATTTCCAATTGTCTCTATTCGCCTTAAAAGCTAAGTTTCTAAATTGTCACACTAACTTTTATTTGTACCATCCACTGGCCCTATTCCAGAAGCCTTTCCTCCCATTGAACTCATTAATAATTGCACATGTTCTTGCCATCCATTCTCCTATCAGTCTGTTCAGTTTCATCTTTGATAATTACTCTTCAGAACACTCCCCTGTTGCTTCTCAGTTTGCGGATGAGCTGTGCCAGCTTCTTGGATAATTGTCAATCTTTTCTGTGTTGTTTTGGGGAACTTTTCTATTCATCTGTTTTTGTGGCATTTAAACATTGTAAGAGATCAAAATCAGGTATGTGTAGTTACTAGATACATAGGCAAGATAAGACTAGGCAACCTAGAATAGATGAACAAATACATACTATTAATATTGCAGAACATATTAAGACATGAATCCCTGAGTGGCCCAAGTGGCCAGATGGTCGTGGTCAACAAAAGACTAACTGGCCACTTGGACTTGGATCGGCACCCCTACGGAGGTAAGTATCTCTGGATCGGCACCCCTACGGAGGTAAGTATCTCTGGATCGGCACCCCTACGGAGGTAAGTATCTCTGGATCGGCACCCCTACGGAGGTAAGTATTTCTGGGTAAGTACCCCTACAGAGGTAAGTATCTCTGGATCGGCACCCCCTACAGAGGTAAGTATCTCCGGATCGGCACCCCTACGGAAGTAGGTATCCCCGGAAGCAGTGGGTCCCCAGAGCTGAAATGAATGTAAACAGCAAATCTAAACAAAAAGCAGAAAAAAAGCGGCCTGCTTGGATTGCCTATTTGACCTGTAATATAAAGCAATATGGAAAAGGACTACTATACAGTTCAAAAAATTGGAAATGATCATCCCCATTTTCCGCTAATCACTGGACACTTGTTTTGTGCCTGGTCGTAGCCACTTCCAGCTTCACATTGCAAAGCCAGTAACCAGTCTCACACTAATGAGACCCAGAAGGTTGGAAAGCTTTATGTGGGTAGGGTTACTGGCTCTGCACTTCTTTAACTCAGGCTGTGCTGACAAGCTGTGTAATGCGGCTGGCATAAGCTTATAAGGGTCCATGTTAAAATGGACAAGAAGCAAAATGTGACACTATGTGCTCATTTGCATGTCATTTCCCAGAATCCCTCGTTCCAGTGGAAGCACTGTATGCTAGGAGATAATGGGGAAGGGGAGGTTTGAGGACCTGTCTGAGACTTATAAATGAGATTTTTGTTTGCTATACCTCTAATGGTACAAACACTGAAATTGTGGGGATCACCTTTATTATTCCAACTTACTGTAGGTTAGAGAGCAGCTCTGGGAGGCACCAAAGCAAAACAAGATCCAATGTTGCTTTAAGGGTCAGACCTTGACATCTAATTTTTCATTCTATGTTTGACTTCCCGGTGACTCTCCTGGGATTGACCCCCCCCCCCTTCTGGTTTCATGTTTCAACCCTCTGCTTTTTGTCATCAGCTGTTTACGGTATCCAAAGACTGTAAGGTCTACCCATATGCCTATGTTTGCTCCTTCCAGCCAGGATGGGGGAAAAATTTTTTTTCCTGATGTTAATCAGCCCTGTGAATAAATTCTGTGTCATGAGAGTCTGGAGACCTCGAGATAGGGATGTTGCAATTACGGGAAGATCCAGCCAAAAAGCTGTTCGGATTTTAGTAGATAAAAGAGTTTGGAAACATATGGTGCTGTGGTGGGGGTTGCAAAAGCGGAGTGGGGAGAGAGTTGTACACGCTGTCAATGGCTGGGAACGCACTAAAGGGAAATAAGCTGAGACATCGTAAATATTGAGGGAGAAGGAATTGTAGACTAAATAGTGATCTGAAATGTTGACTCCACTTATAACAAAATATGATCTGAAATGTATTTTCCATTACCCCTTTCCTATTGTGATTCTATTTAGAAAGCTCAATGGCCAAATCATTGTTGATATTATGGATGTACTTAAAGTGGTGCATCATTTCTCATTAACTAGGAGGTGCCATGTGGTGTATGAGCAAGCAAAAGCAGTTAGAACTACTCCCAATACATTTACGCTCCAATAAAAGCACAATTTGTGGAATGTCGTCACACAGACTACTGTACTACCATCCAATGTGCAGGAAAACATAGGAAGCAGCGCACAGCCAAAGGGAGTCGGGGTCAAGAATGAGAATAAAAAATTATTTATTAAAAAAACATAACTAAAAAGGAAGTACAAGGGCCCTCCAACGTGTTTCATACCAACAGGGTGCTTTATCAAGTTACTTGAGCACCCTGAGTCCTCCCCCCCCCCCATCCCCCAAGTTAGTTGAGCAACCTGACCACCACCACCCCCCGCTCCCACTCCCCCTTTAGAACATATTACTGAACTACCATCCAATGACCCAGTCACAGGTCAGATTGAATGTTTTTATTATTAATATTTATAAGTTGAGTTAATAATTAATTTGTTTAATGCACTAAAGAGATTAACTATTTATGGGACTCGTGGGGCTCTTGTATAGTTTCCTACCATTAGAACACAAACAGATAAATATAACACAGACAAAAACAGGACAACGATCTGCATAAATAAACTGAAATAGAGAGACCCAGTGTAATAATACAATGTATGTATGTATGTATGTCTTTATTTGTATAGCGCCATAAAATGTACATAGCGCTTCACAGTAGTAATACATGTCATATAAATAACAAATATAAATAACAGATCATGGGAATAAGTGCTTCAGACATACTGTAAAAGTAACATTAAGGAAGGAGTCCCTGCTCCGAGGAGCTTACAATCTAATTGGTAGGTAGGGAGAACGTACAGAGACAGTAGGAGGGAATACTAGTAAGTGCGTCTGCAGGGGGCCAAGCTTTGTGTCATGTGTCCATGATTATCCAGTGCTACTCATATGCTTCTTTAAGCAGATGTGTCTTAAGGTGGGTCTTAAAGGTGGATAGCGAGGGGGCTAGTCGGGTATTGAGGGGAAGGGCATTCCAGAGGTGTGGGGCAGAAAGTGAGAAAGGTTTAAGGCGGGAGAGAGCTTTAGATACAAAGGGGGTAGTAAGAAGACTTCCTTGAGAAGAACGCAAGAGTCGTGATGGTGCATAGCGAGAAATTAGGGCTGAGATGTAATGAGGGGCAGAAGAATGTAAAGCTTTAAAAGTGAGCAGTAGAATTGAGTGTGAGATACGCGATTTAATCGGAAGCCAGGAGAGGGATTTCAGCAGGGGAGACGCTGAGACAGATTTAGGAAAGAGTAGAGTGATTCTGGCAGCAGTGTTTAGGATAGATTGTAGGGGAGACAGGTGAGAGGTAGGAAGGCCGGACAGTAGGAGGTTGCAGTAATCGAGACGTGAGAGAATGAGGGCCTGAGTCAGAGTTTTAGCAGTTGAGTAACAGAGGAAAGGGCGTATCTTTGTGATATTGCGGAGGAAAAAGCGACAAGTTTTAGAAACGTTTTGAATATGAGAGGAGAATGAGAGAGAGGAATCAAGTGTGACCCCTAGGCAGCGTGCTTGGGCTACTGGGTGAATGATCGTATTTCCAATAGCAATGTGGAAGGATGTAGTAGGGCCAGGTTTGGGAGGTAGTATAAGGAGCTCTGTTTTTGCCATGTTAAGTTTCAGTCGGCGGATGGCCATCCAGGATGATATTCCAGAGAGGCATTCAGAAACTTTGGTCTGTATAGCAGGTGTAAGGTCAGGTGTTGAAAGGTAAATTTGTGTGTCGTCAGCATAGAGGTGATATTTAAACCCAAAAGATGTGATTAGGTCACCTAGAGAGAGTGTGTAGAGAGAAAAGAGAAGGGGTCCCAGGACAGAGCCCTGGGGTACCCCCACAGAGAGATCAATAGAGGAGGAGGAGGTGTTAGCAAAAGAGACACTGAAGGTACGATGGGAGAGGTAAGAGGAGATCCAGGATAAAGCTTTGTTCCGAATACCAAGAGTATGGAGAATGTGAAGGAGAAGAGGGTGGTCCACGGTGTCGAATGCTGCAGAGAGGTCGAGTAATATGAGCAGAGTGTAATGACCTCTGTCTTTGGCAGCGTGGAGGTCGTCAGTTATTTTAGTGAGGGCTGTTTCAGTAGAGTGAGCAGTGCGGAAGCCAGATTGTAGAGGGTCTAGTACAGAATAGGTGTTGAGAAAGTGTAGCAATCGAGAGAATACAAGACGTTCAAGGAGTTTGGAGGCAAAAGGCAGGAGGGAGACAGGTCGATAGTTAGAAGGACAGGTAGGGTCAAGCTTGCTGTTTTTGAGTAATGGTATAACGGTTGCATGCTTGAAGGATGAAGGAAAGGTACCAGAGTAGAGGGAAGAGTTAAAGATCTGTGTGAGCATAGGGATTATAGAAGGAGCAAGAGGTTTTAGGAGATGGGAGGGAATGGGATCAAGAGGGCAAGTGGTAGAGGGAGAAGAGGAGATCAGCAGTGATATATCCTCCTCCGAGATAGCAGAAAAAGAGTCAAGAAAGACAGGAGGAGAGTTGGGAAGCATTGTGGGATGGGAGGAGGCAACAGATGGGATGTTCTGCCGTATGGACTCCACCTTTTTCTTAAAAAAGTCAGCAAAGTCCTGAGGTGAGATGGAGGAAGAAGAGGAGGCAGCTGAGGGTGGTCTGAGTAGAGAGTCAAAGACAGAAAAGAGACGGCGTGGGTTAGACTTGTGTGTGTTGATTAGTGATGAAAAGTAGGTTTGTTTAGCCTGAAAGAGGGCAGAGTTGAAACAGGATAGCATAAATTTGTAGTGAATGAAGTCTGCGAGCGAATGAGATTTCCTCCAGAGGCGTTCAGAGGAACGAGTGGAGGAACGTAGCATGCGTGTGTGGGAGTTTAGCTAGGGTCTGGGGTTAGAAGGGCGAGGACGGCAGAGAGAAAGTGGGGTATGAAGATCAAGAGAGGAAGATAAGGCAGAGTTGTAGTTCCTGACCAGGTTGTCAGGGTCTGAAGCAGAACTGAGAGAGGAGAGGGAGGAGCGTAAAGTGGAATCAAGAGCTGGTAGGTTAATAGAGCGCAGGTTTCTGCAAAAACGAGGGCGAGATGGAGATGGAGAGAAGCGAGATAGAGAAAATGAGATGAGGTGATGGTCGGAGAGAGGAAAAGGGGAAATGGAGAAGTCGGAGAGAGAGAAGTTTTTAGTGAAAACCAGGTCTAAGTAGTGGCCATCCTTGTGGGTGCTGGCTGCAGTCCACTGTTGAAGGCCAAAAGAAGAGGTTAGAGAAAGAAAGCGGGAAGCCCAAGGGAGAGAGGGGTCATCAATGTGGCAGTTGAAGTCCCCAAAGAGAAGAACAGGGGAGTCTGAGGAGAGAAAGAAAGAGAGCCAGGATTCAAAGTGAGAGAGAAAGGCAGAAGGGGGATGAGTAGAGGAAGGTGGGCGATAGATGACCGCCACATGGACCGGGAGATGAGAGAAGATCTGGACTGTGTGAGCCTCGAAGGAGGGAAAAGCAAGAGAGGGGGGAATAGAAACTGTTCTGTAACGGCAGAGAGAGGAGAGCAGGAGCCCCACGCCTCCACCCCTGCCACCAGGGCGTGGAGTGTGGGAGAAGGAAAGGCCACCATAGGAGAGGGCAGCTTCCAGAGCAGAGTCAGACTGAGTGAGCCAGGTCTCAGTTATAGCAAAGAGAAGCAGGGAGTGAGAGAGAAAGAAGTCATGCACAGAGAGGAACTTGTTAGAGAGGGAGCGAGCATTCCAAAGGGCACAGGAGAAAGGGAGAGAGGAGGGAGGGTGGCAGGGGATGGGTATGAGGTTAGAGGGGTTGACACCAGAAGGAGTAGAAGTTGCATGTGGAAGGCGAGGACGAGAGCAAGTAGAAATAAGGCAGGGACCAGGATTGGGAGAGATATCCCCAGAAGCAAGGAGGAGAAGCATGGACAGAAAGAGAATGTGAGAGGATGATTTGTAGGGGTGTGTTTTAGTGCAGGCGGCATAACTGTGTGGTGACAGAGGGCGCAGGTAAGAGAGGAGTTCATGTGAACTGAGAAGTGGTGAAGTAAGGAGAGATGGCGAAATATGAATAGAGTTAGAGACATGATGAGGCTGGTGGAAGGAAGTGCATAATTTGAGAATAAGTGAGGTTACAGTAAATATAAAAAGTAAAGGTGGCATCACAGCAATAGTAATGTGTTGAGATGTGCAGTGTGGGATGATAACCTCCTTTCCAGCGTAGTTCAAATGCAGGAATCAGAAGTAGTAGATTGTGTTCACTTTTTCCACTTCTTTTTTGAACTTCCTTTTTTAAACTTCCATACTACTTAAAAGCATTTCTGCTTAAGAGCAAAGGCTGCAAGCAGCAATGGCTGTTGTAAGTTTACTTATATACATTTAGAAAGTCACCTGGTTGGTACAACAAACTTAATTAGCACATGTGAGGGTAGTTAAACCAAATTGTTTTTCAAAGGTGGGTGTTGTCTTGCACAAGTGTGAAAGATGAATTAAATTAAGGCAATAGGGGGATGATTTCCATACAGACAATTTGAGATGTTTTTACCTACATTGAACTAAAATGAGCTAAATAGACAGCAGGGTATGAGGATTGCAGGACACACAGACAATTTGAGATGTTTTTACCTAAATTGAACTAAAATGAGCTAAATAGACAGGTATGAGGATTGCATGACACACAGACAATTTGAGATGTTTTTACCTAAATTGAACTAAAATGAGCTAAATAGACAGCAGGGTATGAGGATTGCAGGACACACAGACAATTTGAGATGTTTTTACCTAAATTGAACTAAAATGAGCTAAATAGACAGCAGGGTATGAGGATTGCAGGACACACAGACAATTTGAGATGTTTTTACCTAAATTGAACTAAAATGAGCTAAATAGACAGCAGGGTATGAGGATTGCAGGACACACAGACAATTTGAGATGTTTTTACCTGAGAAAAGACAAGAGATGAGATGAGATGAGAAGCAGATCAATGGTCCCAACTTCCTTTTTTAAACTTCCATACTACTTGAAAGATTTCTACTTAAAAGCATTTCTGCTTAAGAGCAAAGGCTGCAAGCAGCAATGGCTGTTGTAAGTTGTAAGTTAATAGGAAATTAAAATATTATTATTATCCAAGGAAAAACATAGGCTATAAAATGTACTGTAACTGGCCAATCCACATTAAACATGACAATGGTTGTTTATAAGGTATCAGCATATCCCTATGCACAATATATTGTAGTATTTATATCCCCACAAGGTAAACACCGAACACCTATTGATTCAGTAGGTAAACAGGTCGCTCTGTGGGAAACTTTACACACATTCATAGAGGGAAAAAAGCAGGAAATCTGTAACAAAAAGTGACTGGGTAATAAAGGGCAGCTGTGGTAGGTTAGAGTCTGTCCTTCTTACTAAATATTAGATATTAAACAGCAGTTCATGATGCTCTGGCCAATAGGTGACATTTTGGTTCTGGGAGGTTTGATAGGAAAATGTGAGAGATATCTTCATCATCCACTGCACTGTGATTGCCTCTTGAGTGCCGGAGGGTCTATGGTATGCCCTTCTGGCAAATCGCAATTACATGAACGCCACGTCACCGCAGGGACATAAACGGAAGATGGAGGGTCTGCCTCTTCTGTTCTGATTGTTTTCACCGCTCCTGGGGAGCGCCCATAGCATTTCGCGATCTCCCATAGGAAATGTGGAAAAATTCATGATGCACGTCATAAGGGCGTCCAGGGTGGCAACCCTCAGGAACGTCCAACCTAAGTCCATAGGGTACTCATGGGGTGAAGGGAATATTTTTCACAGGGAAGTTAGAAAAAAATATTAATTGTTCAGAGAATTATGAGGGAATCTATCTCTTGAGTAAGAAGAGTTGGACAGTATAATTCACACTATGCATTGTCTTGTAAAGATCATTGGAGACTTGGGAAACACTAATACGTGTTATTGCACCTAAGATTCAGTGTTAACTGCTATTGACTTTAATGGCAGTTAACGCTGAATTGGTACAATACCCCGCATCCGTGAATCTCCTCTATTGTTCCCAGTAAGGGTGTAGACTATGGCCCAGATACACAAAAGGGCCTATAAGTGTATGACTGCTTTTGTCATACCCATAATTCCTAGCTGCAAGAACTGTATAATTAGGGGATAAAACAAGGTTTTTTGACCAGTCCAAGACACGCGAATATGCTCATAAGTGTTCTTTATCATTGCTGTATGAGGGAGCATTTTGTCACTTTTATACTCACCTTTACTTTTTTTGTACCCATTTTAGTTAGGGTGACCTGATGTCCCGGTTTAGCCGGGACAGTCCTGGTTTTTAGGGCTCTGTTCTGACTTTTTGGGGTGCTGTCCCAGTTTTTCAATCCCATTGGCCGCACTTGCGTGATTGGCAAGTGCCGGCTGCGCATGTGCGATCGGCAGTTGCCAACCACGCATGCGTGATTGGGTGTGGCCGGTTGCCCGTGCGCATGTGTGACCAGCAAGCTCCAATTGCATGCACACAAGCAGCCGGCCAGTGCCAATCGTGCACGCGCAGTTGGCAAGCGCTTTTTGCATATGCGCAGTTGGCGAGTGCCGACTGCGCATGCGTGACATTTGTCCCGTTTTTTTCCTGGGACAAATATGATCACCCTATTTATAGTGGCAAAATAGGCAGACAATTTATATATTTTTCAGCTTTCACAAATGAATTTAATTAACTTGAACCTACTGTGTTTGAGAAACATTCATGATACATTTGAAAAGTTCCTCTTTGCAGAATTAGTCTGCACTGTATCTTGCTTCAGAAAATCTATGAAAACATTTAGTAAACTGGTTTCTATTTCCATTAAGTTAAGAAGCCACATGACCTTCCGGTCCAGAAGCCAAATTCCTTCTTTACAATAATAAACAACTTTGCTTAAAAACTCCCCTGATAGGCAGATAATTATTTTCCACCACTTACTGCTGCTTTGAACCAAAATATTCATAAAGTATACTAGTCAATTTTTCAACACTGCTCTGCACGATCTCTCTTCTGCCACATGCCAATAATGATCTATTCTTATTGAGTACTGACAGCATATTCTAGTCTGTACACAGTCGAAAAAGACTCGACTATAAACTGCCACTCAAGTCTTAAAACTATGAGAACTATGTATAGTTTAGAAGATGGAAACTGGGGAATGCCCCAGAGCTGAACAGCAGCACTATTTTCAGCTCTGGAGACCCTTAGGTTCTCAAGATACTTACCGGTGAAAGCTATCGGTATTACTTCCTGTTTTTAAAAAGTGGATTTGAATGGCCATCCAATAAGAAGCTGCAACTTATGATGTTGAGACTTCCTATTGGCCCACGATTTGGTAGCTATTTTGTTTTCCCTGGAGGAAGATTTCAACACGGAAAGTTTAACAGTACACTGGCGACACACTTTATTCGAGCTCGGCTAGTCCCACGAATTCGGGTATACCCGGGTGTATTGAGGTTTGTGACTGTTTTCTGCCCGAGTGCATTGAGGTATTTTCCAAGCAGGGATTGAAGCATTTTATTCCCGCTGGCTGCAATACTGCACAGTATAAATATATATACTGCATTACAATTCATGAATTTATGCCATCTGGTAGACACGCGAAGCATTGCAGCCTATTAAATCCTAATCATTATCATTTAACAGATCAGCCGCCCATCAGCCAGGCATGAACCCAGGCTGGGAAGGCAAACGCAACGGGGCTTGTCAGAGGTGAGGAGCGGCGCATTCCAGGTATCTGCCAGGTACATACTGGGTATTTGCTCGAATAAAGTGTGTCGGTGCAGTAAGTATCTAAAAACCGGGAAGGGTACGGACAGACAAAAAACGAGTAAGGGGCATTGCTGCTTTAACTTACAATCATCATCAGTTAGCATGTTTACAAAGTTACTGTGACAATTTAAAAATACAAATCAGTGGATTTCCAAAAAGGCATCAGTCACCAAGATTTATCTTTACATGTTTCACGGCCAGGGCCGCCGACAGGGGGGGACAGCCGGGACTGCAATTCTCTCTCCCCTTTCCTGGCTGCCTCCCCCCTCCCTTCCCTCATGCAGGACTGAAGGGCCTTCTCCTTCCCTCGGCACCGCCCATCTGTTCCTCCGCTTCCTACTCCTGCCGCTCTGGAAAGCATTGGGGTGGGACAGCTCCATTCCTTACAACTGACACATGCTCTGGTTCTACAAGGACGTGAGGAAGTTTGTGAGGCAGAACAAACTGGAGGGAGTAAAACCAGATCTGTGGAAGCCCAAGGTCATCTACAAAATGATCAGGGCAAAGGGCATCCTGGAATCGGTCCCAGGTCTCCACCCCAACACTTTTGAAACGGGTGGAGGAATGTGGCATCGAAAAGACTAACGAACAAGCACAAAGACATTGCTTGGCAGGCCGTACACGGGGGACTCCTCGTGAGAGCGGACAAGTATGAAAGTAGACTAAGGCTCCTAAGGCACTGCCCCAGGCGCAACCCAGTGGAGAAAACTGTTCTTCACCTCTTCTGGAACTGCCTCTTTGCGCAGGCCTTGATGCAAGCTCTGGACTCTGAACTAAAGGATTGTATACCGAGGAAGTGCATTACGTACTATTCAGTGTTCCACAGACTTTTTTCAGGAACACACACAGAGGACGCAATCAAAACTGGTTGGCGTCTAATGTGTTGTTTCAAAGACGTGTGGCTTAGTAAAGTAAAGTGGCTTTTAGTAAAGTAAGGTTCCGAGGGTGTTATACTGTATCTATAAAAATCAATGCAGTCAGCCTTAGCCACATTTGCAGATGGCTATCCTGCCTTCTAGCCTCAAAGGGAATCGTGGAGGTGGGAGAACTATTTGGTCAGCAGGAAAAGGCCATGTGTCAGTCCCAGAGAATAGAAGGCATCCCACTGGGGCCCTGATTGTGCCACCAGACTTAGCGGAGCCGGAAAAGGGTTAGCTGGGGGGGGGGGGGAAGTTGCTGCTTGGGGGAATATTTCCCATTGGCTGATTCATATTTCCAACCCACATGTTTTTTTCAAGCTGGCTCAACACACCCCCTGCCCTGACATCATCAGCCAGGTGAACCCTGCTCTGATTGGCTGCTGATAAGGTTCTCACGCTTTTGATTGGGCTGTAGGTTTCTGTGAATGAAACTGAGAGGTTTTAAAAACCCTTACGCAGCTCAGATTTTCAGATTCTCCAAGAGTAAAAAAAGATTCTCTCAAGATTTTAAAGTTTCCAAGCTCTCTCCAGAATCTAAGGTTTTTCAGTCTGCAGCAAGAAAGAAAAGGGCTGCTTCAGCAGAAAGGCCTGGAATATTTTCTGTTCTACACTTTGCAACTACAGGAAGTCCTCGGTTATCCGACACAATGCGTTACTCAAAATGGCGTTGTAAAGCGAAACGTTGTAAAGCGAAACACGTTTTCCCATAGGAACACTGTTTAAATGAAAGGTTCCGTTCCTGAAGGCATTTTTAACACTAAAATACACCAAATATTTTATGCAGGCAATAAGATATGCAGCACACACATAAATTATATAGTGTATATACTGTATTATATATATAATATAACATAATAAATAGTATATTATATAGTATAATATAATATTATATAGTATATTATTATATATACGCTTTGCAACGTTGTTTATGTGAATGTGTATATATATATACACACATACACAACGTTGCAAAGCGTCGTAAGTGCGTTGGATAAGCCATTTTGGCGTTGTAAAAATGAATATAGGTATGCATTCCACAGCGTTGGATAAGCCATTCGTTGTAAAGCGAAGCGTTGTAAAACGAGGACTGCCTGTATTAGGAATTCCACCTTTTATGCTGCTAAAATGTCTAAGTCTTTTTGGTGATGAGGGATAGAATGGGAACTTGTACTTGTTATTCCCACTAGCCATATGTCTCACTGTAACAGGGGACTTATCCCTGTTCACAAATGTGCCTCTAATCCAGCAGTGTGGTGGTTAACTGCTGGTAGGCAATTAACTAACACCATCTGGCTGATTACAGGTGGTAGAAAAAGCCTGCCTTTGAGACAGGAAGAGAGACTCCTTAGCTCTCACCTGAGCTGAACTAGGAGACAGAGCAGAGATTCCTTAGTCCACAACTGGGCTGAACCAAGGAAGGACAGATGTCTTGAGCGACAAGCTGACCACAAGACAAAGGGGACAAGATTCTAAACTTGGAGCCTGACATTGCCTGTGCACACAAGGGTGCGGTTCCAAGAGAGCAGAGAAGCTTCCCCTACAGCAGCCCAGCTAACAGATAAGACTTTTCGTATAAGACTATTATCTATGTCTATGTGTATTGATAAATGTCTCCATGATTTGGGGCTGGTAAATAGCTTAGCTAACCAACCCAGTCAGAGAGGGCTGAGCTACATGTGTAGATAGTCTCCAAAGCAGAGATAGGTATTTTGTTTGGCTTATTCTCTTATGTTGATTTTTGCTGTGCTTAAAGCGACAGGCACAATAAAGCCTTGTTTTAATTTCTCCATTGTGTACCTCTGCACATGTCCTCCTACACTCACACTCTGCAAAACCTGACTTTAGACTTTAACAAAACCACACAGTCTTATATACTGTATTACTAGAGCACAGCCCTGAACCCCTATACTGGGTTCAGGCCGATCTGGGCATTAACTGGGCCTTATACTAGGGACCTCTTTACCGGTTCACATCCCTATGCCCCTCTAAACTTTCTGGTCTGTGCTGAAGCAGGGAACCCCTAGTGGTGAGTCGCAAAAGTGTTTTCAAGGGGAGAGATTACCGAGACCATGTGTCTACATGCATCCAGGATTCCTGGGTACATTTTTAGGGGAAAGAACAACTCTGGGCCCTGGCTAGATAGATACAATCTGGCAACACTTTCTCTGCAAACCCCCCTTGAAACTCATATCACAGCAATCTCTGCTTGCTTGCACTCCTGGAAAGGTAAAAACATATCAAATACTTTATTACCGCACAATTACAGGTTATGCATGTACAACCCCTGAGCTCCAGAGCTGACACTCTACAAACCCAACACACGGATCAGGGGTAACCAAACGGGCTTAAACCTTTATTGGATATCTTGGCTACCCCCTACCGTCATACCTACCATTGCCGTTTACCAGGGGTGGCCAACTTCAGGCCTCGAGGGTCACCAACAGGTCTGGTTTATAGGATATCCCTGCTTCAGCACAGGTGGCATACACCAATACCTCGCCTGTTGGTGGCCCTTGAGGACTGGAGTTGGCCACACCTGCTTGATACTATCTGCATGCAAGAGAAATAACATCCACATTCTTCTACGGCCTGTATAGTATTATTGACAACAAGATATTCACACGTGGGAAGTGAGAGCTCCAAAATAAACTGTTTGACGATAATTTGCCTCCAACCATGCTTGAAAACATAGGCATTGTCCTAAAGCTTCCCTCATTTGGAACCCTCTTGTTCTCTGTGGCAGAATATTTTCTCACAAAGAGCTCTGGGTACTTTTTATTTATTTTTTATTTATTGCCTTCCTCTTGCTCCTTGTTTAGTCGTCTTTCTACTTCTGTGTTTCATTCCACTTTGGCAAATATTTGTACACTCAACGAAAGGATTATTATGTAAAGAGAGAAGGACTCTTTGGAGAAAGAAATGTGTGGGAAACACATTGAAATGATCCTATTGTGTTACATGGTAAGCGTACAGAAGAGGAATGCATGCTGTACAAACTGTCAGCCTATGGGAGAGAGGAAGGCAGTGAGACTGAAAATGAAGAAGTTGGGACACAATGTATGGATATGCAGCGTCAATGCGACAGAGAGGAACAGAAATCGCCATAACTTATAATGAGCTAAAAACAAGGAAAACAAGCACCAAAACCGAATGTTTGCTTGGGGGAAAGTGCACTCATACTGTATGCGGCTGTTCCAAAAAAAGATATTTTTTTCCCCAATCTCAGCTGTGAAAAAAAGACATTGACTTCAAAATATTTTTTGCACGTGTTTTGAAAAATGGCCCCCATTGTGAGTTCCTATAATTACATCTCAGACCCTATCTCTAGAACACTGAAATCACTGCTACGTTCTGCCCGTAGCTTGAAAAGAGCCCATAGCAAAAGCTGTTTGTATTGTACATTACATGACACAAGCGTCCACTCAATGGCACAAGGTGGGGTTAGTGTCCCACTGACCCCTAGCAACTCGGCTCTTTCTCCATTAATACTATTTTGCAGCCTATAAAAGCTTAAATCTAATTATGACTGCACATTTCTGTTTTTGTTGTCTTATGCTGCATGCCAGATATAGCACCTAATTTGTTTTATATAAGTGGGCATGTGGGACTGCTTGCATCAAGGCCAAGTAATATCTGCCTTACCCCCTCTCCTGAAGAGGAAGCAGTGGGCTCTTTTTAACCTAACACTTCAAGATCAATTCTATATACTCAGAAGCAGCAGTTACGGCTGTTTTTGGCAATGAGGAATTTGGTCCAAAAATGGCTTGACCAGGTGGCTTTTAAGGTGTACAGTATATAGACTTCACTGCTAAATCTCCAAATCTATCATCTTAAATTATGAAACAATCATTACAAGAGTAGAAATTGTGTTTTCTAGCTGAGGGTTCTCACTTTAGTATAGGATGCCAAACTACTTGGATTGTAAGCTCTTCGGAGCAGGGACTTATGATCCTATTGTTACTTTTATGTCTGAAGTGTTTATTGCCATTATGGGTTTTATTATATTATATTTATTATATTATTATTATATATTTATTATATTATTAGAATATATTACATTATTATTTATTATATTATTATGTCACGTGTATTACTGCTGTGAAGCGCTATGTAAATGGATGGCTCTATATAAATAATGATATACAGCACATACATATATACATACTGGATGTGTATTTAATAGGCGCAAAAACAACTAAAAAGGCAAATACTAGTTTAAGCTTGAAGTCACATCTAATTACAGCTCAACCCCGTTATAACGCGATCCGTTGCAACACGAATCCGCTTATAACGCGATGCAAGCATGGCTCCCAATTTTCATATTTATGAATACTTTACAACACGATTATTGGTATCTTAAATACTTTATTGTACAATGCATACAATTGTACATTATTTCTAATGCGATCTGCTTATAACGCGATGTGATTCTTTGGACCAAGCACAGCGTTATAAGGTGGTTGAGCTGTATTAGGTGTATTTGTTGCTGTATCCCTATAACAACGGCTATTTTTCTTAATTTTCCTTGGCAAGAAAGGTTCCTATTAAATATGGTATGATGCCGCTGGCCTGTGTTAGAGAAGATGTCAACCCAATTCATATGACTGGAGCTTAAACTTGACAAATAAAAGTACGTTCCTATGAAAAAGTCAAAGAATGGGTAATACAGTATGTTTAAAAAAAAGAAAAAAAATATATAGCAGTACACTATTGCATAGAGAGAGAATGCAAGATAGTAATATAATATGAGTTTATGGCTTTTTGCTCTGTGTAAATTGAGTTTGTATTAATATATTTATTAAAACAGCAATCCAGGTTTCATGTTAAAAAAAAAAAATTATTTATTTTTTGTGACATTATTGAAGCAGGGGGTCTCTGGAGCGAAACTGTGTTAATTTCAGCTCTGGGGACCCTCTGCTTCTGGAGATACCTTCGTAGGGGGTGCCCGTATGTCTGCAGGCAGGCAACCTGTGATCCTAACATAATGGCGACATTTAAATGTCCTGCGTCACGTGAGCCAAGACGAAGCCGTGATGTCATCAATTGCGGCTTCCTCTGGGCCCCGCGTGACCAGAACCTTTAAACTTGCCAGAGATATCGTCACCCCCTACAGAGGTAAGCATCTCTGGAAGTAAGGGGTGCCCGGAGCTGAAATCAACATGGTTCAGGGAGACCCCTGCTTCAATCTTGTTATTAAAAATAAATTAAACCTGGATTGTTGTTTTAACATGTTCTGTATTCAGGAGGACAATATTTCATCCTTATTTTAAGTGTTTTCTGATTTGCAAACTAGTATTCTCCTTTTATGGATAATATGGGTTTTGTTTGTCCCATTGTATAATTTTTAAGGTTTTAGGGTAATTTATCACTAAAATAGGACATAACTAAATTCATCTTCTTATGTTTTTTTTCTCACCAGGACAGCCCGGGTATCATTTTAGCCCCAATCTCTCAGGACATCTAAGAAGATGTGTCTTCTACTGATCACAGGTGATCTTAATGAATTATTCCCTAGAGCCTTTTAACTATGCTTGAACATCTAAAAGCAATTGGGTTGCCATAAAGTTTACAAGAAAAAGCAAAACAAAAATAAATATAAAAAGTTCAAATTACTGTAGTACCAGAAATGCAAATATTTCGGCAATTTTGTCGAGATGACCCCAGTTGCAATCAAACAGCAGAACAAAAGTAAACGGTTACTTAGCTTTTTGAAACACTGATACTATCTACGCGTCCTCTGCTGTCTTCAGCTCTTTGGAGACAACTGTTTAAAAGGACACTGTGATATTCCACGTTTTCAGTATCATTGAATAGGACAATTATACGAAGGGGTGAAGAACTCTCCTTAGCCGGCTTAACCATATTATCAGGTAATAGTAATGAAATGCTGAGTGGTGCATCGCAGATAACCTCATTATATGAATATCACCCACACAAGACTATACGGTATTTAAAGAGAGATACCCATAAATCAGAGGTTCACTTAGGAGTACACAACTATTAATTACTGTTAAGACTTATGTTAAGACTTATGAATACAGGTTAAGTCTTAAAGTGGTAACCTTATCCAAGCGGATGGACTTTTCTGCATTTTTTTAACATAGGATTGAAGCAGATGGTCTCCAGAGCTGAACCCCAGTAATTTCAGCTCTGAGGACCCCTTGCTTCCGGCTATACAGACCCCGTAGGAGGTGCCGGTAACCGCTCGCTAGCAGGGATCACATAATGGCAGTTTTTCAAAGCTCCCGCGTTGTGCGGGCCAATAGGAAGCCGTGGTGTCTTCTGGTGCGGCTTCCAATTGGCGCACGTGAAGCGGAAGCTTTAAAAAGCAGAAAGATACCGGCACTGCCTTTTGTAGTTAAGTATCTCTGGAAGTAGGGGATTCCCTGAGCTGAAATTAACGGGGTTCAGCTTCATAGTCCCCCTGCTTCAATTAATTTTTTTTTTTAAATTGCCTACTTGCATTGCTCCTTTAATAGTAATTAACAGTTAATTAACCTGCTCCTAAGTGAACCTCTGACTTACAGTATGGGCATCACTATTATTAAATATGTCCACCGAAGTCAACAACAAACGGCTGCATTCTTTTTTTTGAGGAATTCGTCAGCCACTTTGACGAATATAGATTAAACCCCTAAATGCTGCTGTGTCTATTAGTCATAAAATAATACCAATACTAGTAGAGTTTAAAAAAAAAATATATATAAGTAAATTGATTAATTACAGCTATTTCAAATAACTTGAGATAATCATTTTTGTGAGAAATAGGCTTTACGCAGACAACTTGAAGATAAACAACCCTGGTGGCGCCCGACTTTACAGAAATATTACACAGGAAGCTATACTTGAAGATGTGCTTGTAAACGGGTTCCTATATGTCTTTTCCCATAAACATGAAATATATAACTTATGCACAGACAAAAAACAATTGGTAGAGAAACTTTGGTGATATGTCGGTGGAGATATTTCTGGATCACATTAAAGTTTTTCTTTGTAGTCACATGAGAGACACATGTATTATCATATATATATATCATATATATATATTATCATATTGTAGTCACATGAGAGACTCACGTATTATCATATTTTTGTCTTGGCAGTAAAAAACCTGCCGAGATTGACAACGTAAACTACTATTTCTGTGTCAATACTCGGCATCAAAAGAAAACGTTTTACTTTTGATGGAAAAACAAACCAAAGATTATTATTATTTTTGCTTTGAAGAATTAATTTTCAGGAGTTTGTGACATCGGCCATTTCGGGTTCTTAAAAAGTCATGAAAATGAACATCTAGGACGAATGTTCATGCAAAGTATTTTTTAAAACAATTTAGCAAGATATCAAACTTCTTTAGAGAGGTGCAGTCACCCTAAAGTGACGTTTCGAAATATTTTTTTCCTGAGAAAAATGTGTTTTTATTCTATCCCATGAAATCCATTGTTATCAGATATTTATTGTGCTATACTCATACTGTATGTATTTGACGGTGGCATCAGAATGAGTGTATATTAAACAACAAAGAAAATAAGCAATTAAGGGAATTACCAGTGTACCTCTGGGCACACACTCTTATCACAAAAGAAGATATCATGAAAATCCCTTCAAGGCAACTGGTTAAAAACATGTTAACAGTGCAGATATAAAATAAAATAATAAATACATAGCTGGGAATCACTAAGCACCAATGCAGAGTATTTCACCCTGATCTGGAGTTTATTTCCATTGAATTGAATTTTTTAAGTTACGACTGGTATCCATAAGGGCGCTTAATGAATCTTGGGTTTTTTTAGAGGCCAATCAGGACTCTATGATAGGCCTGACCAACAGGTCAGGTTTTAAGGATATCCCTGCTTCAGCACAGGTGGCTCAATCAGTGGCTCAGCCAATGACTGAGCCACTGATTGAGCCACCTGTGCTGAAGCAGGAATATCCTTAAGACCTGAACTGTTGGTGGCCCTTGAGGACTGGAGATGGCCACCCCCTGACGTACATTAAGGCTTCTAGTCAATATCTTGTGAAACGGCCTTCCAGCGCTGGAGAAGAGTTAATCTCTCTTCAAATTATTAGAACTAAAATCTTCTCCAGCACAAGAAAGTGGCCGCACTAGAAAATAAGAGCTTTGTGCAATCAAAATGACCAATGGATGACACATGTTAGAGTATTAATGGCATTCTGTTACACTTTCACACTTGACTTTTTTGTGTGTTATGATATATAAATCATACCTTCTCCAGTAACGTTCCTGATTTTAATTTCCTTTCTTTTCTTAAGGTTTGCTAATGATGGCAGGTAGCGGACTCTGCTTGAACATTACTCCACACGACTCAGAGATTGTCCTCAATCTCTCCAGCAGCTTCTCATTGAATTGCTCTGCGGAAGCAGAGATTGTGTGGGAGCATGATGGTCATCACATCAGTGCACATCTGGAGACTAAAGATGGCCTCTTCACTAGTATACTCACCCTTCGTAACGTGACAGGCTATAACACAGGGCAATACTCCTGTTCCTACAACCATTCCATTAATGATGTGGATGCAGAGAAGAAATCAGTTTACGTCTTTGTACCAGGTTAGAATGTGTTTGTATCTTGAAATCTGTCTACCGCCCATAGCTTAAAAAAAAGAACTAAATATTCTCGACTTGGAGTTTCAGCCAAGTACATCATGGTGCTGTACGTTTGGCCTTAAAAAAAGCCTATCTTTACAATCCAATGGAAGTATTGCAAGAGGAAATGCCAGCCAGACTAGTACATTGAAAAGTTCTCACATTCCCTGTTATAAAATAAGACTGTGATGGCCGTATTCACTGAGCCCTGATAAGGGTTATCGCTCTTCATGAGTCAACTGATATTGATTGATAGTCAATGCAGGATCGCTGTGTGAAAACCCATATCAGACCTTAGTGAATCTCCACTTGAGTTGCAAATGATGACGGCTGGTGGTCACATTTCTTTATATCCATTGGAGACAGGGTTGACATCTCCAGTGAATGAGTAAAACTTGACAACACATTTTCATAATTGATGCAAAATCAGCTAGTTCAGAGTTTCCCAACGCCAGTCCTCAACGAACATATACAGACCAGGTTTTAAGGCTATCCTCTCATTAGCACAGGTGGCCCAATCATTTTGACTGAACCACCTGTACTCAAGCAGGGGTATCCTTAACACCTGCACTGTTAGTGGTACTTGAGGACTGGAATTGGGACCCTCTGAACTAGTTACCTACAGCAGTGGTGCGCAAAGTTTCTGCGCTGTGCCCCCCTGCCTGCCAGCCCCAGCGCTCGCCTCCCCCCCACCCTTCCCATTCATGTGACGTCACGTGACCCCGCAGCATCATTTGATGCTTGTTACCATGGCGACACGTCACGACCCTGCGGCGTCATTTGACGCTGCGTTGCCATGGCGATGCGTCCAGAAGCCGGCTGAATCCTGGTAAGTTGAGGTTGCAGAGGTCTCGCGCGGTCCCCCCTGCATTTAATTTAAATGTCTCGGGGAAGAGTGCGGGGGCCTCTGCAACCACCGCGCCCACCCCCAAAAAATCCTGCTCCCCCTGGGGGGCAAACCCCCCCCAGTTTGCGCACCCCTGACCTACAGTATGGTGCCTGACCAGCCCTTTATGTTTCCTTCCTGTGCCAAAGATCCATCCCTGTTGTTTTTGCCAATTGAATCAAACGAGGAGTATATTTTTGGAAAGGCAAACAGCAAATACACTATTCCATGTCGCGTGACCAACCCCAACGCCTCTGTGACTCTCCATGAGAAAAAGGTGGATACTGAAATTCCTATGGACTATGACAACAAGAAGGGATTCACAGGGCATTTTGAGGACAAACCCTACCAGTGCAAGGCAACAATTGACGGAAACGAGGTTTACTCTGAACCGTATTATATATTCTGGATCCAAAGTAAGTTCTGGTCACATCTTTACTTGTATGATTATAAAAAAAGAATGGTTGTATCAAAGTATATTTTAACTTGGTATTCTATATTTCATTCTAATATGAACCTTTATGTAACCAAAAACTGCAGTTCAAGCTGCCGTTTAAAAAATAAAAAAACCAAGCCATTCAATATGTGCATCAATACAATCTGCACACTGACAAGTGATTAGCTAAGTTGACGATCAATCGGCAAAGATTCAGCTCGAGGGCTCATTAAATCTCTGTTAGTGCAGCAGATGAGTACCCAAGATGCAAAGTTCTGTGTGGAAGATCATGTGACCAGGCAGTTACTAGATACATTTGGTGCACTGCTTGAGAGAGGGCAGGGCTCAAAAAGGGGTGTGCCAGAGCCTGTTTCAGAAGAGGAAGGGGATGTGATTTTGTAAATGGTTGCTATAGAAACAAAAATGCTTGTTATATTAGAATACATTAAAAATAAAAAAAATATATATATTTTTAAATGTTACAAGTATTTTCTCATAGTACAGAAGTTATTTATTTAAAAACAAACAAACAAAAAAACACATGTAGGCTATTGCTTGGTTTGCAGCTTTAACACAAAAGTACAAGTCAGAAGTGCTTAATCGAAGCCCAAGAAAAAAAAAATGACCATAAATTGCATACTTACGCATTTTCCAATTGCAGTTTCATGCAGGCCTTATCCTTCCTTCCTCAGCTTCCTTAATTAACATTACCATGGGCGCAGAGCAGAGTTTGGTGAAGAAAGGCGAGAATATCACAGTTACATGCACGGTCATGAAGAATGATCTTGTGAGCTTCAGCTGGGACTATCCTGGTAAAAATGTGAGTATCAAGTCAGCATCAACACTTGAAATCCTCTGGCACATTCCTTGATGTCCAGATTCCTCCATTTTCCCGGCTCCCCCGGCCGTTTTATCCGAATCCCAACAAAACACTGACATCAGCTTAGATGTAAAATGGCCACAGCATTTATTAAAATTACATCACACAAAACGTGGGACCCGTGGTTGGGGCACTAAGTAGCCATGTTACTCATTTGATATAAATTGGTTTGGTAGATGGATTCAACCCTAGCTGAAGATATAGATTTAAAGAACCAAAAGATACAGCAGATAGATAACGGGAATGCCCGCCCGATACAGACCTAAAAGGGTTGAGTTTGAAAAAGCCAGTGCGGATGTGGGAACAGTAGACCACACTCCTCCCCCCTCCCCCCCACCCCAGCCTCCCCTTCTCCCCTCCCCCCCATCTCCTTGTCTCTCTTATCTGTTTTCCCCCCATCTACTTTTCAACATACTATAAATACTGAACAGTACTAGTTGGTTCTCCTTTATCAACTGAATTAATGCCTATTTGCAGATGTTGTTATAAACAGGCAAAAAGTAACTATTCAAGAATAACACAATACAGGCATATCCCGCATTAACGTATGCAATGGGTCCAGAGCATGTATGTAAAGCGAAAATGTACTTAAAGTGAAACACTACCTTTTTTCCACTTGTCGATGCATGTACTGTACTGCAATCATCATATACATGCATAACTGGTGTAAATAACGCATTTGTAACAGGCTCTATAGTCTCCCCGCTTGTGCACAGCGTCGGTACAGGTAGGGAGCCAGTATTGCTGTTCAGGGCGTGCTGACAGGCGCATGCGCAAGTTGCCGTTTGCCTGCTGGGCGATATATCCTTACTCGCGAGTGTACTTGAGTGAGTGTCTTTAATGCCTGTATGTTTTTTACCCCACAATAATGATACTATTTTTAATCCATACATCTGAATGTTCCCATCGTTATACTGTTGGATATCTGTACTCTGTGAAAAAAAATCTAATTAAATATTTGAAACATAAAAATTTCATCACACAAACTTGCCAGCTAACATTAACATAATCAAACAGTTAAACCATACTATTCAAACAAATCATATCATGCCAGCCACTGACCACTACAGCTAATGTTTTGTATTACGTGTTACCATAACAGCCAAAAGTTAGCACAAGCTCTGCCGTAAGGCTATTAACATTGCCACTACCTTACCATGCCCAAACTGGGACCGAACCAGGTAAAACTCCCAACCAACTTCAGCTGGCAAGCAAAATCCCGCATACTGTGACAACAAAATAAAGTACATAACATACATAAAACATACATATATTCTTAACCTATTCCTTGTGCTCACGAAAATGGCTGCTGCTGCAGTCTGTAACCCAACTTTTCTCCTCAATGACCTATCCACCCATCAACTCACAACTAATTGATGATCAACCCATCCTTATTCAAAAACTTAGTACGTTGCAGGGTGCTCATTAAATCTCTGTTAGTGCAGCAGATGAGTACCCAAGATGCAAAGTTCTGTGGAAGATCATGTGACCAGGCAATTACTAGATACATTTGGTGCACTGCTAGAGAGAGGGCAGGGCCTTAGTACGTTGCAGCGTGTCATGCGCCCTTTCCTTAGATTCCATGGCCCTACTTTTTCTCAGCATATCATTTCTCTGGTTTACTTTTTCATCCTTTGTAACTGAGTTAATCAATCAAAACATTGAAAAATACAACCAGAAATCACAACAAAAAAACATAAAATACTTGAGATATTTGTCGAACTAGAATGGTTACATCTGCAATGCATGCATTCAATGTTCATGTTCTGTCAGGAACCTTCTGAAGTCAATTTATCAGCTTAACAGAATAGCGCTTACCAACCAATACCATTCACCAGACATCTGGAAGCATCAGACCACCCCTCCTCCACACGCACCCTGTTTTTATTACAAGGATGGGAACAGGGGGATCCCTGGAGCTGAAACACGTTATTTTCAGCTCGGCTCCCGAGATACTTATCGGTAAAAGGTTTCCCATTGTGCCACTCCATTTTGTTTCCCTCCTCAATGGGAATGGAATACTCTACTTTGATCAATAAGTATCTCAGGAACCAGGAGGTCCCGGAGCTGAAAATAATGAGTTTCAACTCTGGTGATCCTTCATTCTTTCCCCCCACCACAGTAAAAAAAAAAAAGGGGGGGATTAAAAAAAAATTAGTGTAGGGAACTGCTGCTTTAAATAAAGTAGCTACTGTAGCTGTTATCAATTTTCTTTAATGGTGGTCTGACTTCTGGAATAGTTTATCCGATTTCATCAAAGGCCCAGACTCCATCAGACGATGGATGTTCTTTATACAGTCTTCTGTCTTTAATTAAATCTGGTTTCACACTGTTTGCCTTCTCATTGTCAGTAACAGGAAAATGTCTTTTACTGTGTATTTTGTCTGAGAGACAAAAAAAAATACTTAATAACTAAGTCTGAACATTTGGAGGAACAACAAACACAAATTTGACCTGCCGGTCCCTGTGACAGCAGAGGGGGTCAACCAGATGTAACAATGAGGACCTTTTTACAAATAGGGTCATGTTATTAAATATGACTGAAATACTATATCTTGCTGTTCTTCCATTTAAATAATATATTTGAAAAAAAATCATATTTTTCATTTCTTCTGAACCGAAACATGTTTATTGAAATGATGCTTATTTGCCCCATGTGTAATATGACTATTGTATGCTTTTTGATTTTTTTTGAGCTGTATCTGAGTTGTTTTTACTGTGTGTATTCACATTGTATTGTTCTTCCTGTGCTTTTAAATAGGTAAGTACCAAAGAGGCAAAATAAACAAACCCCCTTTTAAAACGGACTTCCTTCGTAGGATTCAATTACCCTTATGGTAAACTTAGGATTCCTTGCAAAGTCCCGCTTCTCGGCGCCCCATTTTTCGGCGATACGGCGGTACCGAGAAGGGGGCTGCCATGTATGCGCAAGCGCAGAACGGGCCAGTCCAATGTCGCGCATGCGCAGAACGGGCCAGTCCAGGGTCACGCACGCTCAGAATTGGGGGCTTTGCCGATATTGCGCATGCGTAGAACGGTGCAGTGCCAGTCTGCGCATGCGCATGCGCACATAACAAAAATCGCCGGTTCCTCTTTCCGCCAATTTTTTGCTTTGCGGCGGGTCCTTAGAACGGAACCCGCCACATGACTGGGGCCCTCCGGTACCATTATCAGCTTCCTTTACAAAAAAATTAAACCATTTTCTATTTTGTTCGGGTTCCCATCTGTAGTTCTAATCTCTAGTAATTATTTGCTTTATCCTTTATCTCTGTGAGTAATGATGGCAGCATAATTAGTTTAAAGAAAACATCAAAAGGAAAAAAGTCCAGATCAACAATTTAACTGCATATACAGGCATGCCCCGGTTTAAGGACACTCACTTTAAGTACACTCGCGAGTAAAGGACATATCGCCCAATAGGCAAATGGAAGCTCACGCATGCGCCTGTCAGCACGTCCTGAATAGCAATACCAGCTCCCTACCTGTACCGAAGCTGTGCGCAAGCGGGGAGACTATAGAGCCTGTTACAAATGCGTTATTTACATCAGTTATGCATGTATATGATGATTGCAGTACAGTACATGCATCGATAAATGGAACAAAGGTAGTGCTTCACTTTAACTACATTTTCGCTTTACACACATGCTCTGGACCCATTGCGTACGCTAATGTGGGATATGTAAGTGAGGAGGGGGGTAGACTGGGCGCTTCTTAAGTGGTAATATAAATAACAATAAAATAATAAGTGCAAAGTGAATATACTTCAATTTGTGAAATAGAATGGAATAAAATTTCCTTCACCAATCAAACATAAAAAATATAATAGAAAATATATACAAGGTGAAGCAGCTCGACACCCTCAAAAGGGACTGTTCTGTGTCCCAATGGTAACAATTTCTTTTTCTTCTAAGAGAGGAGGAGCGCTGGTGTGTCCAGTGATATGTAAAATACACAAAAGAGCATATATAGTGCAGATGGTAAGTGATAGTGATATATCAATCTGTAGGCTCTTAACTAGTTGCACTCACAAAACTTCCAGATGTTAAAGATATGTCAGAGATTCTTCTCCCTCTGACTGGAGCCCTTGGATGTCTGGATGTTGTAAATCTCAGGAAATCCCTCAATATATGATGATGCCGTCAATATGTAATAAGAGAGAAATGCCACAATAGTGTACCCTATATGACCATTTGTATTAAATGAATACAGAATACGAGTAATCTCACTCGCATTTTCCATACAATAACACACGTTAGAGAGAACCGCCGATGAGTTGAAGGACCTCGCCGGTACAGGCTTCTGTGCGTCTCACTCGCGTCTGCCCCCTTTGCTTCCGCATACGTCACTTCCGGTGCAGCGTCACAAGTGAGGGCGGAAGATGACTCCTGACGAAGCAGTAGTGAAACGTGTTGAGTCTGCGTTGTAGGAGAACCAGAGTTTTGAGGAACTGGCAACCGGAGTTGAATTCTAAGGCAGGACGCTCTTCCACCCTCACCTGTGACGCTGCACCGGAAGTGACGTAAGCAAAGGGGGCAGACGCGAGTGAGACGCACAGAAGCCTGTACCGGCGAGGTCCTTCAACTCATCGGCGGTTCTCTCCAACGTGTGTTATTGTATGGAAAATGTGAGTGACATTACTCGTATTCTGTATTCATTTAATACAAATGGTCATATAGGGTACACTATTGTGGCATTTCTCTCTTATTACATATCGACGTCATCATCATATATTGAGGGATTTCCTGAGATTTACAACATCCAGACATCCAAGGGCTCCAGTCAGAGAGAGAAGAATCTCTGACATATCTTTAACATCTGGAAGTTTTGTGAGTGCAACTAGTTAAGAGCCTACAGATTGATGTATCACTATCACTTACCGTCTGCACTATATATGCTCTTTTGTGTATTTTACATATCACTGGACACACCAGCGCTCCTCCTCTCTTAGAAGAAAAAGATAATGTGGGGTATGCCTGTACAGCGGTTTGCAAACAGCATTTGTATAAAAAACATGTGAAGATTGTAAGAACACTAAAGGCACTGGAGTGGCAGCCCCCATGACACGGTGGCTACATGTGGGGCATCCAAGGAGTGAAGCCTAGTCTAGTCTAAGCATCTCTTTTACTTTTACAGATTGGCAAGACTGTTGACCCTGTCACTGACATTTTCTATGGACCTCATAGCAACCTGCGCTCCATCTTGACCATCTCCAATGCTGATCTCCAAGATTCCGGGACATACACTTGCACTGCGTCTGAAATATTCTCTGGGGACACGGACACAATGGACATTCTAGTCACCGTGGTCGGTATGATATCCACCTCATTATTTCTTTGCCCATCGAGCAGATTTATCAAAGCAAAAAAAAAAAAAAAGTGTGATTGTTGCTGCAATCTTATTCAGGCTTAATGCTAACAAGAGTGTTTGCCCTCGCGAGGCACAAACATTCCAACAATGTTAGAGTCGATAGAATACGATAGAGAGGTACGAACCCGCCGCGATTCGCTGTGCCCAGTTTCGATTAACGTTTCCAAAAAGTTAGAAAAACCTGCCGAGAATGTGATCACATTTTTGGCTCCAAAAAATTCTAGCGAAACAGCCATAATTATTAAACATGAATTATTACACTTTTTTTAAATGGCCTTGTGACTTTGTAAAAATTTTTTTTTAAGTGTGATCAAAGTTCGAAAGTAAAAGTCATTGAAATGAATCCAGCATGCAATGCCCTCCATTGAGTTTAAGAGTTAAGTGAACCTTTGGATTAAGGCAAATTTTTTCACCAAAAAACAAAAAAGGTGAAATTTGCAAAACTTTGCCAACGCGTGCGTAAAGTTTACACATTTGCACAGTCTGTGACATTGCTTGGGGTGTTGATAAACGACCCTTTCTCATTTTAACCTTTTTGTAAAATCTAAATATAATGCAAAAATTGAGGCAACAGTTCTGCATATACAAGTACGATTGGCATGTGATCTGCTTATAAACTGCCAAGGCCCCCCACATAACCAGATACCCCAAAACATCTCTATATATGAAGGTCCTGAGTTATTCATTTTACAATCTAAAGTTAACAGCTATTTTGGCCATTTATGTCAACAACTCTTTGAAAGTAGTTATCTCCATGTTGTGATTGGAGAAGGAATTGTGAAGAGAGGAGATGGGCAGATAGACCCCTTTTGGATAAGAAAGGGGGTCCATATTCTCATCAATTTCTTGACAAGAAGTGGGTAGAGCTCATGATTTAACTTCATTCAACCTTTTTCTTGTATACTGCCATTATAAGGCCTACTGAATTCAGTGCAGAAATGGGAAACTGAGATTTAACATGTAGAGTTGTCATCCTTTTGAACCAGTTTTATGAACTATCCTCTAACAGAGTTGTATTTACAATTTTCCCCAGAGCAAGGCTTTGTGAAGCTGAAGGGTGAAAATAGCTCACAGTGTGCCGACTTACACAAAAGCAAATCTTATGAAGTGGTCATTGACTCTTATCCAAAACCCACCATTGTCTGGCTGAGAGACAACATTACATTGACAGGGAATAACACCAACCAAATATCTATTGTTAACAAAAATATATCTGAAAACAGGTGAGCGTTTTAACAATACTGTAATTCATTATTTTTTCTTTATTCCTATTAACTGGGGATATATGATTGTGTTCTAGGGAAAAAAAATGGACACACTCCCTGTGCACTATTCAACAAAGGTCTAACATTTATTTATTCATAAAATGTTTAGGAAGCAATACATTGAGAGTTACTTCTCATTTTCAAGTATGTCCTGGGCATAGATTTATGATGACAAATAATACATGGTTAAAAATACATAGTTGCATTAAGAACAGGGTTATACATTATATACAAGACATTGCATGCTTGTAATGCTATGTAATAGTTACAGACCAGATTAAAATGTGAGATGACTTTAGTTTGGAAAGAACTTAGACTGGTGGTGGCTGTGAGTGTCTCGGGTAGATTGTTCCAGTTGTGGGGTGCACGGTAAGAGGAGGATGGTCCTGGAAGCAAGCATAGAAATACAATCATTAGCCAAATGGTGCACAGCCCAAACTCAATCATGTAATGTTTCAACAGGTCATGTTTGGAACCCCTTTCACACTCGGTCATTTGATGATCTATTTATTTTGTGATACCAACTGAAACAGAATGCTGCATAATAAAACACCACTGCCTATAATAGCACTGTTCATTTGAATGGGTTGTAAGGTGTCTTCAGGCACCCAAGAGGTAATAGCAGCAAGGAAAGGGTTCAACAGGCTACGAATATATATGCAGATCTGTTTGGGGTACTACAGTATAGAACTAGATAGAACCATTACCATGTATAACACCGTCTCACATTTACAGCCACAATGCACAATTACTTAAATTGGCTTGAATGTGTCTTCCAGCAGCAGAAGGGGTCTTATTGCAGAAGACCGCCTAGTAGACATGGCCCCAAATTTGTATTTTAAATTGGTTAGTGTGGACCTTTAAATAAAGCCTTGATGACATTTGAACTACCATAATATAGTTTGCATTGTAGTATTAAAGTTATAGTGAGAATATCAAGATATACCTGTAAGAAGAAAGTACATTTACAATTCAAAGTCATTTGGTTCTTTTACTGGGGGATCCATACATAAGGCACCACCCTAAACAATGCTGCCCAGAACTTCAGTGGCGGGCAGAACAAATATGACTCTTTATGCTGTATTTGCCAGGTACCTTAGCGAGTTATCCCTCGTGCGTGTGAAAGAACATGACGGAGGACTTTATACAATCAAAGTTTTCAATGAGGATGACTTTCAGGAGATTTCCTTCAACCTTCAGATTAATGGTGAGGTTTCTAGACTATATTAATGTAAAAGAAAACTTTTGATCCCCAGATATTCTGCAAACTGCAGCTGTCAACTACTATATACTGTATACGTGAACACCTCCAATCTTCATTACATAAGATATTCTGACCCGTGTTCAATTTGGAAGTAATTTCTTACATAGTAATGACTACTTTTCTTGTGAAAATATTAGCATGGGCATGTGTGGGGTGCATGCAACATCGTGATATAAATCCATTCGCTTTTTAATATGTCTAGCACTGCTGTGCTAGACATGTTATGGCTCACCAGGGAAATAAACATTAAACAACATTTTACACTGGCACAAAACTTCACCGAATAATGTTCCAAGCAATGTGGATAACTCTTGGCTGATTTACAGTGATCCAAGGTTTTAGTCTTTGACCCAATTTTTTTTAGACATTTATTTTAAATATCAGAACAGAGAACAACATGTTTTTGTAAAGAAAATGGACGGGAAGGAAGCTAATAAATTGCATGTTGAGCATAATTATTTGCATGCCATTACCCAGAATCCTTGTAGGCAGCCCAAATACTGCCTGACATGTTGCAATGGAGTTAATTACGCAGGTCTGGGGGACGGAGACACACAAATTAAATCATAGGTTATCTGCGTGGTATAGTACTTTTTACACTTCCTTTCAACCCTATGAAGCAACATTTTAACTTAATTATCCTTTTCATTAGGGATTGTCTACCGCACTTTTCCTGCACCACAGAAGCCCCTTAAAAAAATAGGTTCACGTGGGGAAGGGGGAAGCTAAAATAGTATTTTCACTAGTTATGATTTCTGTACTGTTCTGTCAAATAATGGCATTTTCTCTTTGGTGTAGTGCCAGCTGAGGTATGGTGGTTGGTAGACATTCACCCGGCGAGCGGTGGGCAGGTAGTGACATGCATCAGCGATGGAATGCCTATGCCAGAAATTACATGGTACACCTGCAGCGAATTGAAAAGGTAATGGAATGCTTATAGCATCCTGTTATTAGCCATTCTTAATTTGAGTTTGCATTCATTGGTATCTCACGCATGAGAATCATATCACTAAGTAGGACAAAGCAAAACCTTGCTGTCCTACAAAGACAGGGTTATCGCTTCTGCCACTCTGTATTTTAATTTCCTGAGGAAGAGAGAAAACGCGTGAAGGCTTGTCTTATAATATCAACTGGTAGTCCAAATAAACAAGGTATCACCTAATACTGAAATACGCATTTACTCTGCACTGTTTTATTAAATAAAATGTTTTACCAGGAAATAATACATTGAGAGTTACCTCTCGTGTTCAAGTATCTCCTATATTAAAGCCTCCCTCCTCCCCCCATCCATCCTATTTCAAAAGTCGTCTTCCTAAATGTAGATTCTTTTGTTGCTTGTTTTCATATGTCCAAAAGCCCTCATTTTATTATTAAAATGATAATAAAAACTATTATTTGTATTAAATAATAACTTTATTATTATAATAACTTTATATAACACTTTTCTCCAAATGGGACTCAAAGCAACTCTCAATTACAATATAGTGCAGTATGCAGCACAGTAGCAATTCTTACAGACACAGTCCCTGCCCACATGAGCTTACAATCTATTGTTTGGGTGCCGTACGCAGAGGGAGATGAAGTGACATGCTGAAGGTCATAATGACACTGGGAATCGAACCAGGTTATGCCGATTCAAACTCAGTGTTGTTGTTTACAGAGTCAGTGTCTTTACTCACTGAGCCGCTCCTTCACAGTGCTTCTTTGTTCTAGCAATGTTTGCTTAGTATAATACAATAAATATAGCTCTTTTTGTGGTCCCACCAGTCCTTTTCTGTTTACTGGGTGATTGAGCAAGAGCTCAGTTTGAATATAACATAGAAGGAACTAAGTTATATTTATATGATATATGTCATTTGTATGTGCTATAAAGAGGAATCAAATGGTGCTTAAGAGTCCAGCAAAACTGTCACTAAATTGTATAAATTGAAGTGTTTAAAAGAGCAGGCCCCCTTATCCCTCTGCCCCCCCCCCTTTGATATAGATGGGCTGCAGGCAGGTTTCCATAGGGTTGCTAGGTGTCCTATATTGAACCTTTTGGACACACTGTCCTGTAAAAGATTAGAGGTAATACTGGATATGTATGTGTCCTGTATTACCTCTCTGGATTTAGGGGGGCCGTGGGATTTCCCTGAGTAGGGCTGTTAGAGGGCTGGGCAGCTTCCCCCATCCTGATTGGTTGCATTACCCAGCAACAGCCAATCAGGAGAAGGTGTCTGGGGGTGAGGCCAAGGAGAGGAGGAAACAGCATGGAGTGGAGAGAGGTGAGAGAGGTTTGTGTGTGTGTGTGTCGAGCATGTCGCACCTTTCACCATTGTGTCCAGTATTTTTGGAGAAGCCATCAGGCAACCCTAGTCTCCGGAGCTAAACCACATTAATTTTAGCTCCAGGGACCCCCCACTAAAAGTGACAAAGGTTGCTTCTTGGTATGTCAATCCCTACATCATCGGAATCCCCCCTACTTCACAGTGGGTGAAAAAAAACCCTAGAAACTGCTCCTTTGAAGGATACATTGCTGCATTGGCAAACAAGTTCAGGCACTAAACCAGAGCATTGGAGAAAAGTGGTGGCAATGAGTAGAATCAACTACTTACGTGTGCAATTGAATCTTTATCTTTCCATTTTCTTTTCTCTGTGTTGCCTCATAAATACAACAGGTGTAACAATAAGGGATGGGAGCCATGGAAACTTCTGGATAACAGTTCGTCAGAGTTGGATTTTGAGATGAACCTCACTTCCACGCAGCCGCAGGATCGGAGGGCTTACCGTGTAATGAGCGTGCTTCACTTCCGCGGGCTGGAGGACTCCCTGGCAGTTCGCTGCTCGGGCCACAATATCCTTGGAAGGCATAACCGAGATGTCACACTTGTGCCACATGGTGAGTACACCTCATCAAGACGTGTTTGGCGACTCCTCAACAGTTAGGGTTGCCAGGTGCCCAGTATTGAACTGGACTGTCCTGCATTTGGACACTGTCCAGTAAAAAATTAGAGGTAATACCGGACATGTATGTCTATACCAGTATTACCTCTCTAGACAGTGACCTTACCAGCTTGGAGGGCCGCGGGATTTCCCCGAGCAGGGAGAGAGATGGGCTGTTGCTAGGGTTATGCAGGCAGTTAGGAGGTGGTGTCAGGAAACAGCATGGAGCGGTGAAGTGTGTGCGTGTGTCTCGAGCGTGCTGCACCTTTCACCATTGTGTCCAGTAATTTTTGGAGAAGCCACCAGACACCCAATCAATAGTGCATGAAGCATCAACTTACCAACACGTTTACAAAATATTGCACAATACCCCTGTCATACCCAGTTATAGTGTAAGGATTTAAGAAAGCTGGTGCTGTAATATGTTCAATCCTTTCAGGCCCTTATTTAACATACTTTATCATTTGAATGGGCTTGACGAGGCAATCTGAGAGGGCACATTTTGTTCGCAATTTTCTGTAAACATAGGATTGAAGCAGAGGGTCTACGGAGCGGAACCCCATACATTTCCGTTCCGAGGACCCACTACTTCCGGAGATCCTTACGGGATGCCAGTAGCTGCTCCGGCTCAGCTACCAGGGTTCAAGTGATTAGTCGCTTTTCAAAGCTCCCGGTCCATGCAGGCCAATAGGAAGCCGTGGTGTCATCCGGTGCGGCTTCCTATTGCCCACGTGACACGGGGTCTTTAAAAGGCAGAGGGATACTGGCATCCCCTACGGAGGTAAGTATCTCTGGAAGAAGGGGGTTCTCAGAGCTGAAATTAGTGGGGTACAGCTCCAAAGACCCCCTGCTTCAATCCTACGTTAAAAAAAATTGCAAAAAGGATTTGCTGCTTTGATGGCTCCCTTGACAGTAAGAGAAGGTTACATTACTGAGCAGCAGCCAATCAGGAAGTGGTGTCAGGCGCCTGGGGGTGTGGCCGTGTAGAGGAGGAAGCAGCATGGACAGTAGGGAGGTGAGGTTTGGTGCCTGTCCTGTGTATGTATTTGTTCTGTCATGTTGTGTGTGTGTTTTCTTTAACTGCCTCTGCCCTGTGTCTCCTGTGACTCTCTGCCCTCAGTGTCTGTCTGTCTCTGACTTGTGTCTGTCTCTGTCCTGTGTCTCCTGTGACTCTCTGCCCTCAGTGTCTGTCTGTCTCTGTCTTGTGTCTGTCTCTGGCCTGTGTCTCCTGTGACGCTCTGTCCTCTGTCTGTCTCTGACTTGTGTCTGTCTGTCTCTGCCCTGTGTCCTCTGTGACCCTGTCCTGTTGTGGGGTTGCCTCAGCAACTGAGCACTGTGATTAGGGGGGCCTTGCAGGAGAAAAGGTTGAAAACCATTGAAATAGGTCCTATATACTTGTGTGTATTAAAAAAAAATATATATATATATATATATATATATATAAATCAAAAAACATAAATCAAATAGTCAATATCGTTCTGTGGCTAACAAAATGCTTTTATTTGTGCGAGCTTTCGAGATACACTGATCTCGTCTTCGGGTGGTGTTACATATATTGAATATATATTGAATTGTATGTTTGGATTCCTTTTACATTTCAGTTTTGCCCATGAAGGTTGTCCTCATATCTGCTGTCCTAGTCCTGGTGGTGTTATTTATTATCTTCTTCACAATTCTCATCGGCTTGTGGCACAAGGTAAGAGAGTTGTTTTAGTTATACAGATACTTTCTGGCCAACAGAGGCATTGCGAATTATCTAAATATCTGCTGATCTTAAAGCACAACATATTTTTCATTATTGTTGTGAAATAAATATAACACTTTTAACCCTTTGTGAACATAAGCTACCCTTAGAAAACTAGCAACGAAAGCATGACTTACCCTGTACATCATATGGGCCCCAGGCGTGCCAGCCATCATGATGCACGGCCACCATCAGGGGGGGCGCCAGGCCAACTGTCCCAAGCCTGGGGGCCAAGATGGCCTGGCAGGCCAAACCACTTCCTCTATTGGCCTCTTGGCCAACCAAGCCTCAACAGGTAGCCCCCTCCTGCTCCATAACCCGGGGCCCGGTTGTATACTCCTGCCCTGGGAATTGTGGCCTGTCATGATGTCCAGGTTAAAAACTCAACTCAGCAGTGACAGGACAACACCCTTTGCCTGCTTGTAATATATGCAAAGAGAATCCATCAGAAAGATGCAGACTATGCTAGGTTTTATAACACTGCTTGTCATGTAATATCTGTCACAGTGGTTTCCAACCTTTTTTTGGTTAAGGAATCCTATGTGAAATTCTGAGGAACCCCCAACCATCTCAAATAGCAACTCTGTGATCAGATGCATTGTACATTCTTCTGTATTTGATACAATTTTCAAATGACTAGAACATTGCAGGGAACCCTTTAGGGATGCCCGGGGAACCCAAGGTTCCTAAGAACCGTGGTTGAAAAACACGATCTATCACCTATAATAAGCATCGGTACAAGAACTTTCCACTATAAGAACGGTGTACAATTATTCCCAGGCATTGATAAACCGGTGCTCCTAGAATAAAAACCTAATCGCAAGAGTAAGGTGACCATACTGTATGTTTAAAGGGACACATTTGTAAACATGAGCGGCCAAACCACTCCACTCAACGGCTCCATTAACCACGGATCAAGTGGAGCAAAGTTGAAGGAAGTCACTTTGCTGCATTGATGCAAAGGATGCAACATGATTCTCAATAAGAAATTATTATGACGCCTTATTTGCGACTCCATATAGTCTTACTGTCTGATGATTTCATGATAGACTATCTACAAAAAATTCAATTGGAGCACTAAATATTTTCTTTTTTGCTTCCTTATGCATTTAAAGTTAGGTGGATTAATATTCATTTAATACTTATCACTAGAGATGGGCGAATATTTTTGGCGAATTTGGATCCACAGTGGATGGGCTGGTTCCTTTGGATCCGCGGATTTCAGCGGATCAGTTTTGCGGATTTTTTATTATTATTATTATTGCCAACAACGGATTGCTCAATCAACGGATTGTATTCTACAAATCCGTCCACACGTTGTAAACAACAGCGGCTTTTGATTAATCCGTGCTGATTAAAACCGAACAAACGTGCATTTGTCGATTTTACGCGGATTTGGGGGGTGGGGTGGAAATGCAGGAAACGGATTGGGCCGGATTCGCTCATCTCATACAGCTTCCAGACTCACCTGACTCCTAAGGCCACGCTTATAGTCCTTGCTACGGCGACGCTGACATCACGCTGCGGTCGCTAAAAAATCAAATGTAATTGACTTCCAGTGATCGCGACCAAGCCGTCGCTCCGTCGCGCCGCTCTTACTATAAGCGCACGCGACGGATTCAATACATTTGTTTTGACGCGACTTCGGTATCGCCGGGACTATAAGCGCGGCCTGAAGGAATAACATATATGTATGTTACTCTTTGATGCTGAGGGAATTTACAATTTATTATTTCTACCAGAGTTTCTGTAATTGCCGATTCAAATGTCACGGTAATACAACCACACGAACGGCGAGGGCGTGTGTGAGGGGTGAGCAGTGTGATTGTATAACCGGGACATTTGAATCGGCAATTACAGAAACCAGTACAAATGTCCAGTTTTAATTTGCCTTTCTGACACAGAGGCAGGATCTCTAAAAACGGAACTGTCCCAGTCAATACGGTACGTCTGGTCACCGTACGCAAGAGGCAACAACTTCAGATAAGTGAATGGAAAATATACCGGTCACCGGTTAACTCTCAGCTTTAGATTTCAGCCAATATCTTTTGCGTGTTTGTGCATTTTTGGTGCCTTCCAGCTTACAATTTGCTATTCTTGTTCCACCTGCAGAAACCACGTTATGAAATTCGATGGAAGGTTATTGAATCGGTCAGCTCTGATGGACATGAGTACATATATGTGGACCCACTGCAGCTCCCATATGATTCCAGCTGGGAGATTCCCAGAGACAAGCTCATTTTAGGTAACAGCATACTGGCAAGGTCATTTGGAGATCATAGGGCAGTAATGGTACTAGGAATCATTGGGCTGAAAAATAGGGTTAATGAAAATGCTGTGAATGTATGCAATCAGTCTCATGTTCCAAGAAACAGCCATTTAACACAGTGCTTGTGCCATGGCCTTTATATGCTCCTTGCTAAAGCCTTTTTGAAACATAAAAATCTGGTTTTAGGAGACTATGCAGGTTATCCTCGATGTGAGACGTACATCTAGGGTCGTCACATTTATGCTTTTGTAATACGGGACGCCGAAATCCATTATAAAAGTGCGACGTCTAAATGACTGATGAACAATTTGCAATTGCTTGGAGCTGAATGGTATCTCCCGCTTGAGCGCTATCTTCTTTGGTTTCAATCCTCTCTGCTCTTGACCGGACGGGGAAAGACGCGCTGAACTAACAAGTGGCGGTGGGAGAAAAAGTAATGCCTATAGGGGTGGGTGTTATGGTATTAGGAGAAGACATGGCAGGGTCCTGACTTTATTTGAATAATTTAGTAAGGCGACATCTATCGGAAAGGGGAACTATTACTGTCACGTAGGAATCTATTACGTTTTTATGATTTAATTACAGTAACTTTATGTTCAGTTATTTCACATCAAGGCGCTAAAATACGGGACAATTATGCGTCCTGACTGATATTTCCGGGACAACAGGACAAGTCAATGAAATAAGGGACAATCCTGTATATATGGAACATATGGAAACCCTAAGTACATCATATAATCTAATATTTTCAAAATACATTTTAAAGCTGCAGACCAAGCAATATACTACATGTGTTTTTTTTTTTGGTTTTTTTAATAAATCCGTTCTGTACTATGAGAAAATACTTGTAGCATTTAAAAAAAAACAAAAAAAACTGTGAAGGATATAATGTAACGAGCATTTTTTGTTTCTATAGCAACCATTTACAAAGTCACATCCCCTCCCTCTTCTGAAACAGGCTTTGGCACACCCCTTTTTGAGCCCTTCCCTCTCTCTAGCAGTGCACCAATTGTATCTTGTGATACCTAGTCACATGATCTTCCCCACAGAACTTTGCATCTTTGGTTCTCTTTTGCTGCACTGACGGCCATTTAGTGAACCCTTGAGCCGAATCTTCGCCGATCGATCACAGGAGAACGGATCAATCGGCAACTTAGCTAATTACGTATCATTCGATGGATTGTATTGATGCACATATTAAAGGGGAAAATCATTTTTTTTTTTTTAAAGCTTGGACTGCTGCTTTAAAGCGATGTTGTTTGAATCCATAATATAACAGTTTTACTAAAAATATTACTAAATGTTTAATTGCCACTAACCATTAAGAGTATCTTCCTAGTAGTAAAATACAGTTATTGACATTGATCTATATGTGCACAACATCTTTCAAACAATCTGGTGCAGGAGCAGGTGGCTCTGACGTAACGTTCTTTACAAATCTCTCCCACCTAAATTATGTTCCAAATGTTAATATTCCTATACATATGTCTGACAAAGTATATAACACTTCCATATAGAAGTACATTGCATTTTTTTAATTTTTATTATTATTCCCGGTTTTAGACTAGCCCAAGTCCTGTGGTGCTAGATGGGCCAGCAACAATGCATTGTTAAATGAAATCAAAGTTACATTGTGTCACTCTCCTATTCCCTCTACGTGCTATTAGCCATATTGTACCTGGAGAAAGGTACATTTGTAGGCTGATAATTTATTATTGTGAGGAATGATTTGTTGTGATGTAGTTTGTGGATATCCTTCAATGGGCCAAAATACATTCAATTACAATGTACACAGCTGTCAAAACCTCACAGGCTTTCTGTTTTTGTCAGTACACATGAATAACTCTTATGTTAATCCATTACATGTATCACAACTTGCAATAAATATACTAACTTAAGAAAGGGAAAATCACAATATTTTTTTCCCCCGTATAACAATAAATGTAAAATACCCCAGTAAAGCACCAGCTTATTCAGTTTAAAAACCCACATTTGTTTTAAATGATAAAACCTCCCAAGTAGACCTTCTGTTTTTCAGAAGGTAATAATTCTTATCTTCATTGAATATGGCGCGGGACATGTATTTTTTCCAGATCAGTAACAGCTACTCCCTCTTGCCGGAGTCTCTGACCATTTGGGGATGATAGCATTAATCAGAATGGTCAGCGTCTCCTGCGCTCCCGTTGAATTTCTTTGCTTTCTGTCTTGTTGTTTAACATGGAGTCGCTCCTTACACAACCTGTTATGTGTTTAGCGTTCATCACTAGACACAATTCGACTGCAAACGGTTTTCAGCCTAAACCAGGGACGACCAACTCCACTACTCACGGGCCACCAACAGGTCAGGTTTGCAGGATATCCCTGCTTCAGCACAGGTGGTGCAGTCATTATGACTGAGCCACTGATTGAGTCACCTGTGCTGAAGCAGGGAAATCCTTATAACCTGCCCTGTTGGTGGCCATTGAGGACTGGACTAGGCCATCCATGGCCTAAACAATCCATTATTTTTTTTAACTTTAGTTTAGATAAATGATTTCATTGCTGTCTATTTATATTGAAGGAAGGAACTCAAGATCCACCCCATGTATGATTGCACACTATCGTATATTTCTAAATCTCAGTGGATTTGCTAACCATTTACTGCTAGAAAGACTGACAGCATGTTACTATTACCAGGAAGTTTTTTATTGGAAACTGCATAGGCAGAGAGCGCCCTCAAGTGGTTAGCTTGAAATAGGGCCTCTGGTGTTGAAATGTAGAGCAGGGGAGCGCAATTTTTTTTCCTGCGCCCCCCCCTGACGGTTGTCCCCCTCTCTTTGCGCCTTCCCTGCTTACATTGGCACTGACGTCTTGGCGCGTCACCAGGAGCCGACTGAACCACGATAAGCAGAAGTTTACAGAGGCCTTGCAGCTCCCCCGGCATTCATTTAAATGCCTTCGGGATTCGAACACCCCGCGCCCTCCGCAGCGAATCTCGGAGTCGTGACCCCCACTTTGCACACCCCTGATGTAGAGGATTATTCAGTAAAGACACAGTTCCTCTCTGGGCCCCCGATTCTTTTTACCATGTATAGGAAGCAAGAGGTCCCCCGGAGCTGAACCACATTCATTTTCAGCTCTGGGGCATTGCATCAACGTTAATTTGAACTTTGGCGACCCCCCTGGTTCCCTGGACACTTAACGAAGAAGGCACTGCCAGTACCTGATGGAGGTTTATATCCCCCACACCCCCATAGGAAGCTGCGCAAGATGACCTGCCTCGAATGGCACTATTGCAGTCTAATAAAAAAATGTGTTAGGCCGTGATTATACCAGAAATCACGCTCGACGCCGCGCAGCTTCAAAACAAAACTATAAAATGCAATGAAAGCGCACATACCAATCGCGACGGCAGCGCCGCGACGTGCTGCAAAGCTTCTGTCTCATGAAGAGATTTTGTTTTTCACAGACGACGGCAGCGTCACGTGATTTGCACGGCCAATCACAGTGTATCTTAAACAACGCACGCACACGTCTGCAACCCTGCCTTTCACCATTACAATCTAGCATACAGTGCTTTCATTGCAGCAATGGATTCTGGGAAATGTCATGCAAATGAGCATACCAAGTGACACGTTGTGTCATGCAAATGAGCACAACGTGTCACCTGGTATGCCCATTTGCATGGCTTTTCCCAGAATCCCTTGCTGCAGTGGAAACACTATATGCTAGGTGGTAATTTTGAAACGCAGGATTGCAGGAGAGAGAGAGCGAGCTCCCTGCAGTAGCGCTAAAAATTGCATGTGCATGTAGCACCGCGTCGCTACGATGACGTCACCGAATCGCTCTGCAGTTTCTGGTATAATTGAGGCCTTAGAGTTCACATTTAACCCTTTGAGTGCCCCAGGTCGTAGTCCCTTGTCATTGGGTCTGGCATTTCTTTTCTTCTTGTGTAGCGTTGACGGTGTACATAGAAATTTTTTTCAGTCATCAGCCCCTGCCCCGTAGAGCTTACAATCGTGTTGAGTTTTGTTTGGTGCTGGAGACAGAGGGAGATGCAGCAATTTGTCACAAGGAACACAAGGAGTTGACATCTGCTTTAAACGCCGTGCCATTGTTTTCAGAGTCAGTGCCTTCACTCACCGAGTCACTCTTTCAGCCCATTCAGTGGGCTCACTACGCAATCTGAACCGCAGGGAAATATATCCCTTGTGCACAAGTAGAGTAAATATGCTGCATGCATTGGTGCAATGAAATATGTGCAAAGGGGGTCACTTCGGTATTTTGGACAATTAATTGAAATATTTTGAAAATGTGGCCTAAAAAAGAAATACAGGCATACCCCGCATTAACGTACGCAATGGGACTGAAGCATGTATGTAAAGCGAAAATGTACTTAAAGTGAAGCACTACATTTTCCCCACTTATCGATGCATGTACTGTACTGCAAACGCATATACGTGCATAACTGATGTAAATAACGCATTTGTAACAGGCTCTATAGTCTCCCCACTTGCGCACAGCTTCGGTACAGGTAGGGAGCTGGTATTGCTGTTCAGGACGTGCTGACAGGCGCATGCGTGAGCTGCTGTTTGCCTATTGGGCGATATGTCCTTACTCACGAGTGTACTTAAAGTGAGTCTCCTTAAACCGGGGTATGCCTATAGACTGTATCTTTGCTTTCTCCACATATGGTTCAGTCAGGCAACAATCCCGCTATTTTGACTCATAGTTCCTGACATACTTACCAAGGACGTTACCGCCGTTACTATAGTAATGAGTATTGACAAAAATTATGAAACGATAATGATACCGCATTATCATTATGATACCGGTGGTACCAGTACCGTTTAATAATTATTGTCAATATATTTTGGCTTTTATTCTGAAACTTATTTAATGTTCAATAACAAAATGGCGAACGATAGATTCATCATCTTAGAAGTATCATTTTGTTTATAGTTTTGCAACATATGTTAAGAAAAAGCGTACAATGTAATTCTATCCCTATATACCAATAGGGACTACATAGTATCCACACACATTTAATATATCAACACCCTCTTACATTTCAACACCCACCAACACTATTGGTATTCACTCTCCCTCCACACACACCTTTTGTAAAGCGCTGTATACACTGTGGGCGCTTTATACATTTATATTTACACACACACACACTCTTACATCACAAACATTCAGGGACCATTTAACACCTAAAGTCATAAATCGCATACTGCACAGGGGGAGGGATAGGCTTCTTCAACAGATAACATTCCAGGCTGTTTTAAAGTAAAACCTTTCTTGCTTCATCTATTGTAACATCGCCGGAAGAAGAGATCTGTGTATCTCGAAAGCTCGCACAAATAAAAGCATTTCGTTAGTGTGACAGAGCAGCCTGTAGGCGAGGGCAGATAGATGCACAGACAGAGGGTTTCGCTTAACTATAGTGGTCTATTTGCCACCAAACAGCAACCAAAACATTGGGGCTACTGCCCCTTTAAGGCAAAACAAAATAATAAAATAAAATCCTATTCCCATTAGGGAAACTAACTATAACAAACATATGGAACAGTATTTAGGGAGTAATATAGAAACGCTTATGTGAATTGCAGGGATTCCTTCACAGAGTCTCTGTGTCACTCCTTCACTACTTTAGGAACGCCGGTTCTAGGGAGCAATCTTTATCCTGGGTGTGATTCCCAGCTGGACCCCGCAGGCCTGCTTCCTTCAGTCATAGGGTCCATAACAGCAAGACTCTCCTGGCTGGGAGAAGTTTAACTTCCTCTCTCTCTGTGGAGGAAAGCAGTCTCTCTGTCTCTGACAGCTTCCTGTCTTTTATCCCTGCTCAATCAGGAGTTGATTGTGCGCACCTTCCTGTTCAGGTGTACAATCCGACACCCGTGCAGTCTCCTGATGCTTTAGAAAGGGGAATTAACCTCTTCACTCCCTTACAGTTAGCCACAGAACGGTATCGAGATTTTGATTTTGTATATGTGTATGTGTGTATATATATATATATAATATTGGAGTATGATATGGCACTTATTAGGATGCCCTATTTTGCTATGATACACGATGTGACTTATATGATGCACTTGATGATTTCTAGCTCGATGCTCTCTGTACCTTTATGAACTACTGGAGTTTTAGTTACGGTATTTGTTTAACCGAGGGGCTAGAACATTTAATATAAATGATATGGCAATGTGACCCCAAAGTTACATATTATGAATGCAGGATTATATGGGGCCTCTGGCACACTTGTGAGAATAATTACTTTATTTCCATCATGCATATTTCTTCACTCTCTCCCACTCATCCCCCCCCCCCTCCATGTTACTCATTACTATCCAGGTAGTTACATATAGCCCTTGTTGTATCAATATTGTTTAATAACTAATGGAAACATATTGTGACTCTGGTTCTGAATGTATCAATCAATATATCGACTTACTATCTAGCGATTATAATTCTTTGTTTTACAACACATGACAAGAATGGTGTATATATACTATTTAGTGTTTCAGTTATTACTATGTCTTCTTTTTGCTGTGATACATTAGGCAACTTTTATAACACATATAAATGTTTTGTTCATTTGTATCTAGCATGTTGGCAATAAAAACCACGTATTTGTCATTATAACTCTGTGCCCAGGACATACTTGAAAACGAGAGGTAACTCTCAATGTATTCCTTCCTGGTAAAACATTTTATAAATAAATAAATAATGAGACTTATTGGCTATTCATTTCTTAGTAATACCGATGTAAAAACAGTATTTTAGAAATGTAGCAAAATTACTAAATATTCAGCACATTTTTTTTATAACTCAAATATTTTTTTATTTTGTGGGGGGAAGGTAGGGGGATACAGAAATAAAATAGGGGAGAGGGGGAAGATACATATGAATAATATGACAGATGTACATTTAATGGGTACCCACGATGGATAGGAGGGTATTGCAGCATGGTAACTTTGAATTCACTGGAGGCCCCCCTTCGAGGTCCAAGGCCTCACACATGTGCAGCAGGACTGCTGTAATGTGCAGCAATGACCAGACTGAGCACAGTGAGATATCCATGGGCCCCAGATGTTTGTAAATTTAGTTTGTTCATCCTCAAGGAGGCTCGTTAGCTTTTCCATACCCATTATATCATTACGTTTGTTACAGACTGCCTTTATTGTTGGGGGGATTAACTTGTTTCCAGTTGCTACCAATTTTGGTTTTGGCAGCAGAGAGAATATGTTTGATCAGCGCATCAGTGTGACGGGCTAAATTCTCAGCAGACCTAGTAATCAGGACTGATTCGATATTCCATGGCAGGCAAAAACCCACAGCCTGGAGAATTAGCCTTTTGATTTTTATTTCTTCCAAAACCCTGTGATCCTAAGACACGACCACCATATATGTTTGAATGAGCCCACGTTTCCGGAGTTCTGACAGCACAAAGGTGAGGTGGCCGTAAAAAAAGTTGTGTAATTGGGGCAGGGTGTAGTACCATCTGTGTAAAATGTTGAGATTAGTTTCTCTAATGGAGGAGCACCTGGAGGATTTAGCCATTCTCGCAAATATGTCACCCCAATCATCTTTCTCCAATTCATGCCCAATGTCTCTCTCCCTACTGAGTATATGTTGTATCCTTGCGAGTGTTAGCTGGAGCAATTAGAATTTGGTAAAGTAGAGCTATTGTCCCTTTGTGGTAAGTGGAGTTCATATACAGATGTTCAAATGTCGTCAGTGGCCTATAGATGTCATTCTTATCTCTACACGAGGTTTTGAAAAATATGCTTGGGGGTATATTTTACTCTGTCTGGATTTCTGTGAATGACTTCACTTTGTTCCTTGTAATCATATCTCCTACCCTAGTTATTCCTGACCTGCACCAGATCATAAAAGTACCTGTTTGGTGAGCAGTCTGGGTTATCTACTAGAGGTGTTGGGGGGGGGGGGGGATAGCATAGTTTAAATGTTTTTTTGTTTGCAGATAGTATCCCAAACTTTAAGTGAATGCCCAATAACTGGCTGTGTATGGGCCTGAGTGGGTCTCTTAGATTTTTCTAACCACAAGAGAACCTCCCATATTTGAATTTACAGCTTCCGTTTCCTCTATATCAACCTAAGGATTTTTTTTTACCCCTTGCTAGGGCCCAGCAGATCAGGTGTCTCAACCTAGCAGCTTTGTAATCACATGAGGTCTGGTTGGGCCAGACCCCCTGATATACTTGATTTAATCATGGTCCTCCTCTTAATTCTGGGTTTTCTCCTGTGCCAGATGAAATCGCTATTGCTACCTCCAAGTATAGGGACCTCCACTGGGAGAACCTGAAAGAGATATAGAATGCGCGGCAAGCGATTCATCGTAACCGAAGCTATACGGCCCGTCCAGAATAATTGGAATGAGTCCCAGTTTTGAGATCTTTCTTCAATGTGTTCATGATTGGTGGGATATTCATATCATAAACTTCAGTGTATAGTCAGACACTTTTTACTGTTTCAGAGAGCTTATCAAAATATAGCAACAGAATGTGACGGTACCCACCTAGTCTACCCGATTTTCTATCTGCTGTAGGACTTCAGACCCTTTTTGATCCTTTTCTTTTATATTTAAGACAGCTTTATGTTTATCCCAAGCATTTTTTAATTCTCCTTTTGTATTACCACCTCTGCTGGGAGGCTATTTCATAAATCCACCACTCTTTCTGTGAAGAAGTACTTCCTCACATTTCCCCTGAGCCCACCCCCCTCTAGCTCCAGAGAATGACCTCTTGTTCTAGCTCTTCTCTTTCACTGAAATATGCTTTCCTCCTGTACGTTGTTGAAACCCTTTATGTATTTGAAAGTTTCTATCATACCCCCCTCTCTCTTCTCTCCTCTAAGCTGTACATATTAGAGTCATTCAGTCTTTCCTAATAAGTTTTATGGTGTAGATAGACCCTTCAACCATTCATTTTAGTAACCCTTTTTTATATCCTTCGGAAGATATGGTCTCCAGAACTGAACTCTAGGTGAGGTGTTACCAGGGGCTGGCTGGCCAATTTTTGCCTGGTGGCAAGCATGGCTCACCAGCCCAGATATCACACACGCTATGCAATTTCAAAAGTGTACCAATTAATGTACACATAAATATACATGCCAGATATAAGCACCATACGCACCATATACACATATACATACGATACATACACCACATACATGCACAATGCACCCACATGCCAGATATGTGCACAATGCACCATCCACCCACGTAGCAGATACATGCACTATACACATATGCACATCATATACAGTACTTGCACACACAAACACACACACACACACACACACACACACACACCAGATATATGCACCATGCACAAACACACCAGATACATGCACCATGTTCACACACGCACACACATCCTAGATACTTGCACCATGCACACACATACAAGGTACATACTGTATACACATACACATCCGATGCACACATATACACATCAGATACATGCCCCATACATACACATGTATTATACCTATACAAATACATATTAGATGCATGCAATTTACACACACACACACACACATCAGATACAGACACCCTAAAACATACCCACATCAGATACATGAACTTTACATTCACAGATGCATCCACAATAAATATACAGTGGCGAGAAAAAGGTTGTGAACCCCTTATTATTTTCACATATTTCATATACAGTATTTAAAACCTAAAATGCTATTAGATCTTAATCTAACTCCTAATAATAGATACAGATAACATGATCAAACAAATGACACAAAAACATGATACTTTTTCAATATTTATTTATCCACAAATGATTAAACATTCAATATCTATCTGTGAAAAAGTATGTGAACCTTTAGATTCAGTACCTGGTGGCACCCGCTTGAGCAGCAATGACTTCAAGTAAGCGTTTCCTGTAACTGCTGGACAGTCTCTCACATCGGTTTTGAGGAATTTTGGCCCATTCCTTCTTACAGAACTGCTTAAACTCAGTGACATTTGATGGCGTCCTTGCATGGACAGCTCGCTTCAGGTTCTGCCACAACATTTTGATGGGGTTTAGGTCCGGACTTTGACTAGCCCATTCTAAAATGAAGAATGTCATCTTCTGCAGCCAATCTTTTGTAGAGCTACTTGTACGTTTTGGATCATTGTCTTCCTACATGACCCACTTTCGCTTCATCTTCAGCTCACGTACAGATGGCCTGCCATTCTCCTCTAGAATCTTGTAATAAAATGCAGAATTGAGGGTTAAGGGGTTAGGGGCCATTAGATTGTTTTATTTCATATATTCTTTCTGGCAACGGAGGACATGGCTCTGCATTATGCTGACAAGGACGCCCTTCATGATGACAGGGGTAAGTAGAAAGGTTTATTTACTTTATTTATGCTGCCTGGCTAATGTTTGATTTAATAATGGGCAAATGAGCTATTATCCATATCTGTACTGTATGTGTTGGGACGGTGGGGGGGGGGGGGGCGGGGGAGGTGTATTTATTGTAATGTCTTCCACATTTGTTTTTTTGCAACAGGATTGTTACCGCAGGCCAGCGGGGACCACACGAGGACCCCCGGACACCCACGGGGACCACCTGAGGACCCCCATACACCCGTGGGGACCACCCGAGGGTCCCCAGACACCCATGGGCCCCCAGACACCCATGGGCTCCCAGACACCCGTGGAAACCACCCAAAAGCTCCCAGACACCCATGGGAACCCCCCAAGGGCCCCCAGACACCCATGGGAAACACCCGGGGACCCCCTGACACCCATGGGGACCCCCGCCGGCCTCTGGTATTAATCCTACGTATAAAAAAATGTATGGTTTTATGTGGGGTCACGGGATGGGTTGTGTATTGGTGGTTAGTACATATTGTAATGTTTATTGAGGGCAGAGGGGGTGAATGAAGGGCCAAGTACCCACTTCACTCACCCCCTCTCCCCCAATAAGCTGTTGTTGTTCCTTAACCCCTTCATTGACTTACCGGTTAGCCGCTAAGGTAATGAAGTTGACTGTAAATCATTTTTATTGCATCGGATTGATGCCAGGTGTCTCCAGTGCTGATATTAAAGGATATCTGCGCCGGAGATTCCCGGCATCAATCCGATGCAAGGAAAATGCATTTGTTTTTTCTAAGTCCCGTCTCGCTGCTTATCAGCTGCTTCTCCCTACCTTCTTGCCATCTTTTCCTGGCGGGACGATTTTGAGAGGATCTCAATTCTAGTGCGGCGATTAGCCTTGATCAGCTAATCGGGGCAACTAGAATTGCACGAGTTTGAAAGCCTGGCGATAAGTAGCTTATCGCTGCTCGCTTGGCGATTTATTTATTTTTTCCCCCTAAGCAAATTTTTTTTCCGAAAAGGTCTGTTATCGCCGACTTATCGGGGCTTACTGAATCGCTGGAGGCCTTTTTGGCGAGAAGTGGCTTATCGCTGCTAGTGCATAGGCCTCTATATGTCTGACGGTGGATTGGTGGAGCCCCAAATCTTAGAAATGGTTTTGTAACCCTTTCTAGACTGATCAATAACTATATGGCTGACCCACTTTTCACGTTCCGCAAAGATCCTGGAAATGAACAATGTTTCCAGTCAATCCGTTCCAATATAGCATCCGTCACGGACAGCGCACTTGTAAGCATGTGACATGCTATATTGGGATGGATTGAGGGGAGATATTGTTACAAGAACATACAGTTACAATAAATGCAGACAAGTTTCTTTAAAAAATACATTTCCCTATACGTTATCACATGTCATAGGATCTTCGCAGAGATGTCACTGGTGTAGAAAATATGAAAATTCACATGTTTAATCCCAAAACACACCTCTGTTGAATTCTAATTTTCTATTCAAACATGCCAACTTTTATGCCCAGACCTTCTGCATTGAAATAAACATAAATCCACCCCGTTCCATCAATCAGCCTTACTGACATTTTTACGAATTGAAAGGGGGAATAAAAGCTTTTCTTGCGACGTTGAAATTCTGACTCAATATATAAAAGGCCTCAAACTTTGTGGCCATTTTACTGAGACACCTGAGTCATATCAATAGGTTCAGGCGAGTTTGCTGACTGTAAAAATACAAATTTTGACTGACTTGCTCTGAAGTTTGAGCGACAACTGAGTGTCTGTCCCTTGCCACTTCCTAAAAACATCGAGTGTTTGGCATCATTTGATTTGTTTCATTGCAACATTTACAAATATATATCTGTTATTCTTGCAAATAGGTGCCAGTTCAATGATCTCTTATATTTAATACAGCCTCCAGACTAAGTGGTGACCTGTTTGTCACCTCCCACTGTGATGTACAGAGGATATTTCAGGAATGTAAGAATTTCTTTGAGGCTGACAGCCCAGGATCTGGCTAACGTCTATAGCCTTCCAAACTGTACATTTTTCACTTTTAGTTGGCCATCAGTAATAGCCCCCAGGCTAGGCCCTCTTTATCAACACAGACACAGGAAGGGTCTTGACCTTTCGTAAAAATAATTGTTGTGTTTATAACACAATTTGTAACCAACGTTAGCCCCTGAAGTCCCAGATTGATTAAAATATGTAATATCCCTGCCATTTTTATTACGCTGACTAAAATACATACACATAAACACTTACTAACCTGGGGCTGGGGCAGAGAGGAGAACGGAGGCCAGTTAAGGGGAGCTCACAGGTGCCCCCACATGGCTGGAATCTGGTTCTCTAGCAGCAGCCCTGCCTGCCATGTGAATGCAGATCTCCCCCCCTCCCAGCAGCTACCGGCCCAGAATTACGAAATGTGAGCAACCTGGAGGGCAATTTCCCCTCTGCCCCCGAGGCCATCCTGCCTCTGGGTCTTACCAATGAGTGATCCATAAAATCCTCCAGGGTGTCAACCCTGTTGCAGCTTTTTGTGTCATTTGCACAATGGAATTTTACCTTTAAGACCATTTCTAATGTCACAATTAAAGAGTAATTGTCCCAGCACTGATTCCTGAGGTACTCCACTGGTGGTTACTTTCCCTCAACAGTCCCACCATAAAATGTCAGCTCACTGGCATTTAGATAGCTGATTCTACCCTACTTCTGTTTTTGCGAAGGGGGACTATGTTTCCACTTGTCCAATCACTGGTAAATAGTTTTATTGATAACATTGCCAGCATTCCCTTAAGACTAAGTTATTTGAAAGTATTTTTCTGTTTCTTCCTTAGGTCGAACACTTGGCTCTGGTGCATTTGGTAGAGTGGTTGAAGCTACAGCACATGGGCTAGGCCATTCCCAGTCAACCATGAAAGTAGCTGTAAAGATGCTAAAATGTGAGTTTTTACAGTCCTCTAGGTGTCAGAATAGCATAACTTTTTGTTAGAATTACGTTTTAACACAGTAAATAATGGAGGTGCTCTAAGCTGACAAAATTTTCTTTATGCTTTTAGCCTTTGTTATCGAATCTTCTTATTGAAAGAAAACTAAAGTTGTTCTTCTCTTTCTGTTCCTGTCATAGCAACAGCGAGAAGTAGCGAAAAACAGGCTCTCATGTCTGAACTGAAGATCATGAGCCATCTGGGTCCTCACTTGAACATTGTCAACTTGCTAGCAGCATGTACCAAAGGAGGTAAGTGTGTTCCTCTCTCCTAACTGATCATAATTGGCATCATTTACATAACAGTTTTCACTAAGAAGAGTTTTCGCATGGTTTCTTGAAACGCGGAAAACACCTACTTTGGCTCTTCATATTTTTATTCTGGAAGGATTCATTCTCATTCCCAGGTCAATGTGGTCAATGAGGTGCATTGACTAATATACTCAACGCTTGTATAACAGAGGAGCCAGAGGTTATATCACGGCTGAACTTGTTCAACTTTGATTTTAGGAATCTGGACTTAGGGAAAATAACTGCAATCAATGACGCTAAGATATATCATTTATCATATCACAGAGCAGAAAGGTCTTCTTAATACATATCACATTTGTACATACCAAGACTGCTATAAAGTATTGGGGATGTTTGGCCTGAAAATACCTACTCGTAGTTTGCATTTTCAAATATCAGCAGAGCTATAAAGTGTATTTATTTGAACATTTTAAATAGTAGTTAGGATACTGAGCCTTTTGTTACTTTTTTTTTCAAATACACAGGAGTGCAATCCTATGTCTTTTGTTACAGATTATCCAAAGAATGTTAGAATCTACAGCTGAAGGAGCTTGCTTTTGTACCTGAAATCTCAGTGCAATTAGCATGGCCACTCCTTCCACTCAGTATCTGTGGAGCATTGTCTCTTGGCTCCTTATTACTTGGACGTCTATCCCTTTCAGATTTTAAAATTGGGAGAGCTGGTAAAAAGCCTGAACTGGCTGAAAGTGTCCATGGAGCTTCCCATCATAATACTGAGGAACATTCAGTCAGTATGCGCTTTTATATCATCCATACTAATTACAAACCCTTGATGGGTGGACATCTAAGCTGATCAGTAGCTAAACACAAACTACATGTCTATCTCTCCCTTTGTAAAGTTGCTAACTGCAGTCGAGGAGAGGGACCCGCAGGGCAGAGGTAGGGAGTATAGTAACCGACCATTGACCTGGGATCTGGTGCCTAGATAAGCAAAAATAGTCAGGTTGGTTCCAAAGGTCAGGTTAAGAGATAGCAGCATTGTCGGGTCACGGTTCCAACGTTCAGGGAAAGAGACAGACAAATCGAATGCAAGACAGGTAGAGGTTCAGCAAAGGCAAGCGTGACAGGATAGCAGACTGGGTCTAGAAGTGCATGGAATGAGATTGCCTTACAACACCTTCACCACCTGCTTTTTATTGAAGACATCCCTGAAGCTGGAATAGCTTGCTGGGAGACCAGTCAAGGTTTTTTGCTCCGTGAGACGGATGCTCCCCATTTTGAATGACAAGAGAAGACCCAGGGTATCGGTCCCAAAATCCAGTCAATCTGTGGGTACGTAACCAAGGGATCAACAACATCAAGTTCATGGTGCAGGACTCCGACAATAGCCAAGACTTGAGTTGTCTCCTGAGAGATGATTCCGGATCCCAATGGTCTTCCATCGATAGTCGCAATGGAAAGGGGCATCGGTTTCTTATGGAGTGTAATTCCAGCTCTGACGGCAAAGAACTGGCTAATAAAGATGCCAGCGGCTCCCAAATCTCAGATGGCTTGAGTCGACACAGAGGAGCCCTCCGAACAGAGATGAATAGGAATCATCATATGACAGGAGGGTGGAGGAGTGATGGCGTTTACACCCAGAGGAGTTCCACCAATATCCTCTAGCCACTTTCATTTTCCCGGCTTATTCGGTCAAGTCCATGCCAGGTGACCCTTCTGGCCACAGTAGGGGAACAACCCTTCTGGCCACAGTAGAGGAACAACCCAGTAGTGCACCGGCATTGCTTCTCCTCTTCAGTATGATGCAATATCCCCAAATGCATGGGTTCTTCAGCATCTACCACAGGCTCACTCACAGATGTCTGGGAAATCGTGCCAAATGGATAGGCTTTCATAAAGTGACAAAGGCCATGCCAAAGCTTCATTAGACAGGAGAGCCATGATGAATTCCACCCAGGAGCAATGAGTAGAAAATTATTAAGGTTGTGTGTCAAACTGGATTTGGCTTTGGTTAAGGAAATCTCTGCAGGCAGAAGGAAGACCTCCAAAACAAACTGGAGTTGGAATCTTGAGTTCTTTTAATACCACGGCATCGGGCTGAGGATGCAGTAGAAGCCGGAGCCTAATTGGATTTGCTGAAATGCTTGCAGGGGGTCTGCAGCGTAGCGGTGATGGTGTCCAGCTTCAGGTCCAATGTAGCAAAGCAATTAGCATGGTTCCCAAGGAGCTGACCCTCAAGGGTCACGGCCTTCTCTATCTCCATCTTCTCTATTAATGTCCAGGACATACTTGAAAACGAGAGGTAACTCTCAATGTATTATTTCCTGGTAAAACATTTTATAAATAATTAAATAAATCTCTGTGTTGTCCATTGTGGTGGTGCGAGGAACATGTAACATTGCTAACTGCAGTCCAGGAGACGGACCCGTTGGGCAGAGGTAGGGAGCATAGTAACTGACCCTTGACCTGGAATCTGATGCGTAGGCAAGCTAGAATGGTCAGGCATGGTTCCAGGATCGTGGGCAGGGTGTGGCTGTCTGGATCGTGTTTCCAAATGTCAGGGAAAGAGATGGCAGCATTGTTGGGGTCAGAGTTCCAAAGGTCAGGGCAAGAGACAGCAGCGTTGTCAGGATCACAGTTACAAAGGTCAGGGCAAGAGACAGGCAAATAGAGTCCAAGATAAGCGGAGGTTCAGCAAAAGCAAGCATGCCAGGATAATAGACAGGGTCCCACAGCACAAGGAATGAGATACCTTGTTCGGGTAAAGGCTGAGTTGAGAGTAACTGGCTGCTATTTAAGGCCCTGGGGCAGGTACAACCAATTAACAACTACAGCAGGAGAATACCTTCCTGATTCGGTAGTCATCTTGATGAACCCAGCAAAGCCAGAGGAGCATGTCTATTGGTGCACATGGCGAATCCTCACATCCTTATATTGCTCTCCTATGATTGCTAAATAAATCTAACTCGTGTATCTATAATATTTTCTTGTTTTGATTGTCAGGTCCTGTATACATCATAACTGAATACTGTCGGTATGGAGATCTAGTGGACTACCTGCACCGAAACAAGCATACCTTCCTCCAATATTATGCTGATAAGGGGAGGAAAGAATCAGAGGTCTATAGTAATGCCTCCAGTGAAGAAAGGATGCAGAGGTACCAATTACATTCTTCTACTACTTTTCTGTTTTTCACACTTACAATTACACTGTCCTTTTAAAGAGTTAACTGAAGCGGGTGGATGTTTTTGTGGATTTAATTGTTTTTGGCAGAGGATTAAAGCAGGGGTGCTCCGGAGCTGGACCCCGTTAATTTCAGCTCCGGGGACACCCTCCTTCCACAGATACTTACCTCCGTAAGGAGAGCCGCTAGCCACTCTGATTCGCTAGCAGGGATCACGTAATGACTGCTTTACAAAGCTCCCGTCCTGTGCGTCAGTAGGAAGCCGTGATGTCCTCCAGTGCTTCATTCTATTGGCCCACGTGATGTCCTCCAGTGCTTCATTCTATTGGCCCACGTGATGTCCTCCAGTGCTTCATTCTTTTGAGGAGTGAATAGCCGTCATGCGCTCTGGCTTGCGCCGAATGGTGAACACACTTAATAAGTGTGAGTGGGCTGAAGGTAAGGCATATAGAGCATCATGGGACCACTAGGGAGGTCGGGGCTAAGGGGCAAAGAAAGCAATCTTACCCCTGTCAGCTCTTCCGTCCTGGGTCCTGTAGCTCCTCGGTAGCCCGTCCCGCAGCGTGCATCTGACAAGATGAGTATGAGGAAATGAAGAGGAAAGATCCGGTGCGACAGCAAACAGCCAAATGACGTCAGATCCACAGTTGAATACAGTAGCTTTATTGGTATGGACACAGACAGGTAAAAACAGCAGGCTGCAGCACAGCTTCCTCCTCTACGCGTTTCAAGCTCTGCTGGCGCTTCGTCTGGCCCACGTGATGCGGGAGCTTTAAAAAGCAGAGCGATACCAGCACCCCCTTCGGAGGGAAGTATCTCTAAAACAAGGGAGTCCCCAGAGCTGGGGGGTTCAGCTCCAGCAACCCTCTGCTTCAATCCTGTGTTCAAAAATAAAATGTGGCCGCTTTGATTGCTCCTTGAAAGTAAAAATAGATTAACTGTGTTTTATAGTATAGATATTGTAAAAAAAAAATACAGGTCAGTGAGCTCTGCCACAATGTTTCATGTCATCAGCTTGCTGATGCTAACGTATAAACCTGATTTATCCAAATCCACTGTCATGTCAGCTAAAATGATGCCAAAGAATTCAAAATCCTTAACAAGAAATGATGGCTTCCAGACATCTGGCTTGCAGATTTTTAGCCCTTATTTGGGAGAACAGAAAAAAAATATTATTTATGCGGCTTAAACAGTTGCCATGAATTGTGCTTTATATTATTTCTTAGCCCTCGCCAGAGGTTACTAAAACATTCCTTTGAGACTGTGCACGCTACAGTGAGGAATTTAATGTGCGCTTATACTTAGTATATGCATGTGGCAAGCAGACATGAACTTAAAAACCCAATGAACAATATATTTTTGAAAATTTATAACAAAAGATAAATGTGGAAAAGTAATTGTTACTTAGATCAGGGGGGTGCAAACTTTTTCCCCTGCGCCCCCTGCTGGATGTCCTCCTCTCCACGCGTCCCCTCCCTCCTCATTCTTACCTTGATTCCCGGCGTCTGGACGTCATGAAGTCACGTTGCCATAGCAACGTGACGTCACATGACCCGACGCGTCTCCATGCGCCGGCTGAATCACGGTAAGTGAGGTTTACAGAGGCCCTGCAGCTCACCCAGCACTTAATTTAAGTGCCCATCGGGAGGCGCGTGGGACCTCTGTAAACACTGCGCCCCCCGCTGGTAATCTCACCCCCCCCCCTGGGGGTCACACTCCCTACTTTGCGCACCGCTGGCTTAGATGAGTTACATCTATTTTTTGTATCGTCAATATACCTTGCTAAAAGGAGTACACATGGCAAAACTAAGCTCTGCCACACTAAAACTGAGCAAAGTATACAATGCAGAGTGTGCTCACGATATAGGGTATACTTTTGGTAGATCCCAGTGATCTATACAAAAATAGATTTATTGGGTACAAAATGTATTTCATTTAATGCACAAAATTTATCTAAAAAAAGTTTTGATTCCCTAAATTAATTATTATTAGAAAACAATATCCAGATTAACAAAAGAAAACCTTGCAACATGTACCCCTTGTGGCAGATCATTGTTCTAAAAAAAATCTTGAAAGCAAAACAAACATTTTACCATCAATATTCAATTAAGATATGTTGCCAAGAAAAATAAATTGATCTAAATGTTAACTATTTCCTGGGAGGGCATGGGAGGGTAAAGTGATGTGCCACAGACTGCATGGAGTGCAAGAGGCCTGAGCAGGAATTGAACCCAACGCCTCCACCCGCACCATTACAATACACCATCCCATAACATAATACTGTACAGGCAGTCCTCGGGTATCCACCGGAATCCGTTCTAGCAGTAGCGCTGGACAGTGAAACCGTTGTAAAGTGAGTCCCATGTTAATCAGTGGCGGTGAGCGTTGAATAACACATTCAGGTGTCGGAAAACGCATAGGGAGGCATTGTAAAGCGCTGGATATGCCATTCGTTGTCAAGTGAAACGTTGGATAGCGAGGACTACCTGTACAAACCAATCAACACACGCTATCAATTTGTTTCTAGTGGGTGCTTCATATGGTATCAGAGTGGTATCTAAACTGTCAGAAATGTTCCTTACAAGTATATATTTTTTCTTACTGGGTGATAATTAAGTGGTCCAGGGATATCTATGGCACACATTTAACTTAGAGTACCTGCTTTTTCAAATTCATCGATCTTCGCTTTCTTTTTCACAGTCATACCTCACTTTCCATAGAAAGTGATGGGGGCTACATGGATATGAGTAAGGATGACCTGTATTATGTGCCAATGTTGGGCCTGAAAGGAGAAATCAACTATGCCGACATTGAACCTTCAAACTACGGTACTGCCTATGAACTAGAAAATTACTCTCCCTCAGGTCAGTGGGAGATTTTTCACAGGATAATATTTATATGTCATGCAATATTATATGAAGTATTTAAATGATTTGCGCTGGCGCCACCGTTTCCTTAAATATTAACAGTGATAAAACAATATAAAACAAGATATAATAACCATGAAGTGATTACCCAACCGGATACTTCTCAACCTCTCCTGGAAATGTACTAATATTTCCCACGATAGAAGTCTTAGTTTGGATTGGAAAGGGAGCGCTCCAGTCAGTGACACATCATGTAAATAAAAAACATAAAAAACAATAATTGTGCAGCGTGTTAATTCAAATGTTGGTCTGATGTAGTTCTTGGCTCTTGGGGCAATTCTACTTACAGCAATAAAGAATATTTAAAGCCTGTATCTGACTTAGTCAGAAGTTGTGTAGATTGTTGGTATTGATGTTATCAATTGTTCCCCAGACTTTTCTCCCACCGTTTGGGCTTTTCCAGAGTTGAAGAGACTCAGAATCCCATGTAGCAGTATATAAGGGAAGAGATAAAAACCCAATGGTGCAGATTGCAGAAAACAATGGCTTTTATAAAAGTAATGGGTAAATGAATGTACTCACACTTTGTACATATACATTGTATACATAAAGGTATCTTTCGGTGTATAGTATAGATGTTTGTAGTATTGTATTTGCTCTCCCGATCCTCCTGTATGTCCAGCCGCGCCGTCGACAGTGGCGTCTGACGTCACTTCCCTCTCGCGATCGATCACAATTCATTCCCAGCTGATGCGACGTGCCGGAGGGAGGTCTGTAGGGGAGGTCTGTAGGGAGGTTCCAGCGTCTGGCGTCTTCTCGTGAAGGCAGCTGCAGCAAGGCTCTACGCGTTTCGCTGTTACTCACAGCTTCGTCAGGAGCAGTATAATGTGTCATAACTGTGTCTTATATTTATACCAGTATATCATTAATTGTATAATTGCTTAATTGCTCTGTCTAAAATATTTTTGATTAAAACTTGCAATCCACATTACCATTACTAATTTTACTCCACAGGTTTGCCTTTACATAGGCACAGATAATCCTGTGGTCCAAAAAAATAAATTTTATTTAAATCATTACACATGAATAATAATAGTTAAAAATACACACATGAACAACAAGAATAGATTTAAAATCGAATGGATAAAATGTATACTATATCACCAATAAAAATTGGTCTTCATGTAATTAATACTCTCATTAATATTAAGTAGTTGGAGGGAGGAATAAGAGGAAAAAGCACGAGGGAAAAAAAATGGAAAAAGGAAAAAAGAGAGTAAGTCAGAATTCTAAACATAATTAATTTGTCATACATAAGTGACAAGGACAAATATGAGTGAACATATAAGGGAGTGAGTTTTGCTAAATTACATAAATGGATATATAATATATAATATAGTCCCATAAAAATGCTTATAAAAATAAATAGCATATTTCTTAAAAAATATCCATTTATTTTAAAAGGATTCGTATATAGATAGTGAAATATCATCTAAGATATTTAATTATTAAACTAGAATATATCTAACTTTAAGTATATAAAACCATAGTGGATCTTAAAAGATCTAAAAAATTACTACAAATTCTTACATAAAAATATACAATTATCTGAATAGAGGTGTACAGAATAAGGAGCATATTAAAAAGACATAAGCGGATCTAAGCATAAATGTGGGTGGGCTAGCAGAAATTAAAATAATTGTAAAAATTATTAAAGTTAGTTACGTATGTAAAAAAGGTAGGATCTCAAAGTCTGAATTTAATCCATGTGGAATTAATGTATGTAATTTATGAATCCAGAACATTTCTCTTTTACTTAGATCTAATTCCCTGCTACGCCCCCTCCAATGTTGTTTTACTCTTTCGATGACAGTAAATTTAAGGCTCTCTGGATTAGACTGATGGTATTTCGCATAGTGTTTAGAAACACTATGAGTTAAAATGCCCCTTCTTATGTTGCTCAGATGTTCTATGATGCGGGTGCGTACGGGTCGTGATGTTTTCCCTACGTATTGTAACCCGCAAGGGCATTGAAGAACATAAATAACAAAATCAGTTGAACAGTTTATATATTGTTTAATTTTAAATGTTTCTTTGCTTTTAAAATTAATAAAACTTGTTTTATCTTTCATTTTATATTTGCAGGCTGTGCATGATCCACATCCATAAAAGCCTGTTAGATTTTTTAACCAGCTTTGATTATTATCTTTCTTATTCTTTAAAGCGCTTGGTGCTATTAAACTTTTAATATTTTGTGCTCTCTTAAAAATTATTTTTGGCCTATCCGGTAAGATTTCATTTAAAATAGTATCAGATTTTAAAATATGCCAATGCTTGCGTATAATTTTCCCTATATTTTTTGCTTCTTTATTAAAAGTTGTGAGAAAAACTATATCGTATTTATTATGTTCTAAACTTGAAGGTTTTTTCTGTAGTTCTAAAAGATCTTTTCTTTTTAAATTCTTTGCCTTTGTTAATGCCAGATCTAAAGTTTCCTTACTATAGTTTTTTTCTATAAAACGATTTTCTAAAATCTTACAGGCCAAAAATAATTTTTAAGAGAGCACAAAATATTAAAAGTTTAATAGCACCAAGCGCTTTAAAGAATAAGAAAGATAATAATCAAAGCTGGTTAAAAAATCTAACAGGCTTTTATGGATGTGGATCATGCACAGCCTGCAAATATAAAATGAAAGATAAAACAAGTTTTATTAATTTTAAAAGCAAAGAAACATTTAAAATTAAACAATATATAAACTGTTCAACTGATTTTGTTATTTATGTTCTTCAATGCCCTTGCGGGTTACAATACGTAGGGAAAACATCACGACCCGTACGCACCCGCATCATAGAACATCTGAGCAACATAAGAAGGGGCATTTTAACTCATAGTGTTTCTAAACACTATGCGAAATACCATCAGTCTAATCCAGAGAGCCTTAAATTTACTGTCATCGAAAGAGTAAAACAACATTGGAGGGGGCGTAGCAGGGAATTAGATCTAAGTAAAAGAGAAATGTTCTGGATTCATAAATTACATACATTAATTCCACATGGATTAAATTCAGACTTTGAGATCCTACCTTTTTTACATACGTAACTAACTTTAATAATTTTTACAATTATTTTAATTTCTGCTAGCCCACCCACATTTATGCTTAGATCCGCTTATGTCTTTTTAATATGCTCCTTATTCTGTACACCTCTATTCAGATAATTGTATATTTTTATGTAAGAATTTGTAGTAATTTTTTAGATCTTTTAAGATCCACTATGGTTTTATATACTTAAAGTTAGATATATTCTAGTTTAATAATTAAATATCTTAGATGATATTTCACTATCTATATACGAATCCTTTTAAAATAAATGGATATTTTTTAAGAAATATGCTATTTATTTTTATAAGCATTTTTATGGGACTATATTATATATTATATATCCATTTATGTAATTTAGCAAAACTCACTCCCTTATATGTTCACTCATATTTGTCCTTGTCACTTATGTATGACAAATTAATTATGTTTAGAATTCTGACTTACTCTCTTTTTTCCTTTTTCCATTTTTTTTCCCTCGTGCTTTTTCCTCTTATTCCTCCCTCCAACTACTTAATATTAATGAGAGTATTAATTACATGAAGACCAATTTTTATTGGTGATATAGTATACATTTTATCCATTCGATTTTAAATCTATTCTTGTTGTTCATGTGTGTATTTTTAACTATTATTATTCATGTGTAATGATTTAAATAAAATTTATTTTTTTGGACCACAGGATTATCTGTGCCTATGTAAAGGCAAACCTGTGGAGTAAAATTAGTAATGGTAATGTGGATTGCAAGTTTTAATCAAAAATACTTTAGACAGAGCAATTAAGCAATTATACAATTAATGATATACTGGTATAAATATAAGACACAGTTATGACACATTATACTGCTCCTGACGAAGCTGTGAGTAACAGCGAAACGCGTAGAGCCTTGCTGCAGCTGCCTTCACGAGAAGACGCCAGACGCTGGAACCTCCCTACAGACCTCCCCTACAGACCTCCCTCCGGCACGTCACAATTCATTCCCAGCTGATGCGATCGATCGCGAGAGGGAAGTGACGTCAGACGCCACTGTCGACGGCGCGGCTGGACATACAGGAGGATCGGGAGAGCAAATACAATACTACAAACATCTATACTATACACCGAAAGATACCTTTATGTATACAATGTATATGTACAAAGTGTGAGTACATTCATTTACCCATTACTTTTATAAAAGCCATTGTTTTCTGCAATCTGCACCATTGGGTTTTTATCTCTTCCCTTATATACTGCTACATGGGATTCTGAGTCTCTTCAACTCTGGAAAAGCCCAAACGGTGGGAGAAAAGTCTGGGGAACAATTGATAACATCAATACCAACAATCTACACAACTTCTGACTAAGTCAGATACAGGCTTTAAATATTCTTTATTGCTGTAAGTAGAATTGCCCCAAGAGCCAAGAACTACATCAGACCAACATTTGAATTAACACGCTGCACAATTATTGTTTTTTATGTTTTTTATTTACATGATGTGTCACTGACTGGAGCGCTCCCTTTCCAATCCAAACTAAGAATGCAATATTATATGACATTGATAGGCGAAACATTTTTAGGTGTAGAGGTATTCCGCATGCAAGGACTTTTTTGCTTTAACTATTAAGTGCATGGGGAATCATTGAAACATTTAAAACTAAAGCACTTCCTTCTGTCATTTTATGCGAGTTTGGACCAGTGCGCCAATAATTTAATTTCACAAGTTCCCACTGACTCAAGACAAATTATGAATGGTGTAAACAGGTAGTTCAAAAGTGGCCCTGTGAGGGATTTACCAGGGGTTCATGGAAGGAGCGAATATAAAATTATTCAAACAATGGTCCCTGTTAAAATATTCCTTTTTTGTTTTGTTATTTATGGTGCACAATAACGTGACATCTATAACGAGGGAAGATATAGGAGCTATGTTATATTCTGCACTGCTAAGCTCGTGCGTATTTCTAGCTCTCTCGTGTTTTGTCATTTGTTTGGCTAATTAAAATGAAAAGGTCTCTTCTTTTTACATTGCTCCCAAGCTCCTAGCATTACTTATTGTGTAGCCATTCACAAATATTAAGAATGACCTCGTGACTTAGTGACAGGCTGTCCCCATGGCCTGTATCATACTCCCAAAAATGTGTTTCTGCTCCTTTAATGACATTGTTTGGAAATTCTATATCCTCATACATCTGTAATTATTCGCAACCGGGTTGCACTAGAGATGTTATAAGTTTTTGCAAAACAGCAATGTGATACCTTTCCTTGAATTTTTAAGCTCCAGAGAGGACCATCAATTCCACCCTTATAAATGAATCTCCAGTCCTCAGCTTTACCGATTTAATTGGATTTAGCTACCAAGTGGCCAATGGAATGGAATTCCTTGCTTCCAAGAACGTAAGTAGACAAATTTCCTCTTCTAACACATCTAAATTCTGTTTTATATATATATATATATAGCAAATGGAAATATTACTGTATGTTCATTTGCATGTCTTAGACAGGTCTGCAACCCTGTCTTTCACCATTATCGCCCAGCACACAGCACTTCCACTGCAGCAAGGGATTCTGGGAAATGACATGCAAATGAGCACAAAGTGCCACCTTCTCATTTCCCAGAATCCCTTGCTGCAGTGGAAGTGCTGTGTGCTGGGCGATAATGGCGAAAGACAGGGTTGCAGACCTGTCTAAGACATGCAAATGAACATACAGTAATATTTCCATTTGCTATATGCTTTACTGTGGAGGGTTTTTGTAACTTTTTTTACCCACCATAATATATATATATATGTATTGATGCACTGGATTTGTCTTGTAAGTATGGAGGCTCCTTGGCCGCTGTAGCAGCCCTTATGTAGATAGACAGTAGCGAATTTCCCATTAGGCCCGGGCCTAGGGTGGCAAAATTTGGGGGTGGCCAAAATTTCCGCTCCCATATGCATTTGCCGCTCTCTGAACTATCGGACCTAATGGAAATGCACTTAGCTATGTCGCCGCGTCCTTGCTGTCGACCCTGTCACCAAATGACCATGGCAAAGCGACGCCTTGCACCGTCACGTTGATGATGTCCACGGCGTAATTTGACGCTGGGATTCCAAAGGAAATGGAGGGGTGGCAGCAAGGAGGCGGTGTGTGAATTTTCAAATCCACCGCTGTAGATAGGGTCACTGGCATCATAGAATTCACTGATCTATGTGATGCAGATTCCAGGCAGAGCTCACTACAAGATTGCAATACAGTGCTTTTAATGAGGGGCTGCAGCTTCAAAGAGTCTCCGCTGTATCTGTGATTTAATACACGGTAACGTTTTTATCTTTAATCTAGTACTGCTTTCTGTGATTGTGCTGGTTTGTGTGTGTATATGCATTGGTCTGGATTGCTTGTGTTTTATGACATAGACATAATTATTTAAACTCTTTAATTGCTTTAACACTTTTTGTAATCACATACAACATGGGTCACCTGTTCTTCTCTCTCAGCCCTTCCCACTTGATGGGACGGATTTAAAATGTTTGCTGTGTGCACTTGTTAAGTTATCTTGACAAAGGTTCCAATGGGAACTGAAACGTCGATCACCACATTAAATATTTCTTTAATGACAGTTCCAAGAGTGCTGGAGCTATTTTTGAAATATATATATATATATATATATATATATATATATATATTATACCAGTTATTATACAAGCCTGTCACGGTGAGATTATGGCAGGCTGTATAAGTCACACATAAATATATATAACAGTTGATATATATTTATCACTGGGTCTGAACTGGGACGAGACTTAGATATGATAAAATATAATTTATTCCTTGATAAAGGTGAACACACAATAATGTACAAATAACAGGCAAAATATAGACACTTACTTTAAAATTAGGACAAGAAAGCCATCAGGATGCAGAATGGGCCATTTCTTGCAAAAAGTGGCACTGAGTGCTCATTTGCATGTCATTTCCCAGAATCCCTTGCTGCAGTGGAAGTGCTGTATGCTGGGTGATAATGGTGAATGGCGGGGTTGCAGACCTGCCTAAGACATGCAGATGAGCATACAGTTATATTTGCATATATATATATATATATTTGCATATATATATATATATATTTGCATATATATATATATATATTTGCATATATATATATTTGCATATATATATATATATTTGCATATATATATATATTTGCATATATATATATATATATATATATATATATATATATATATATATATATATATATATACATATATATATACACATATATATATACATATATATATACACAGTGTTCGACAAATCACCCAAAAATCTACTCGACACCGAGTCCCGCCCCTAGTCCCGCCCCCAGCCCCGCCCCCAACCCCGCTTTAAAATAAAATATATAAATAAAATACATTTAATAAATTCGTAGGCAGAACAACATTTGTTTTTGACATAAATATTTATTGTATTACATTATACTACAATTAGTCCTTGTTACGTGTGTGTGTGTGTGTGTGTGTGTGTGTGTGTGTGTGTGTGTGTGTGTGTGTGTGTGTGTGTGTGTGTGTGTGTGTGTGTGTGTGTGTGTGTGTGTGTGTGTGATCTAGAAATAAAAGCCAGATGTGAATGACTAGTTTCCTGAACCCCTTAACCAGTGTATGGACGTCCCCGCCTGGGATCTTACCTGTTCCGTAGTCCCTCAATATCCAGGTACCCTCATTCCCGCATTGTTATACATTGGAGGGGATGTGTTCCCTACCTGTCTTCTGAGTTAGGGGGGGGTTCCGATGTCTTCCGTGTGAAGCTTGAGTCATATCTGGAAGGAAAGCAGTATAGGTTATTTCGGTGTAGTATAGGGCAGTTAAGATATATAGGGTAAATAAGAGATCCAGATCCAGAGTGTGAGACAGACATAGAGTGTGGGTGAGAGACAAAGAGAGGGGGAGAGAGAGAGGGTGACAGAGAGACACAGCGAGAGAGGGTGACAGAGAGACACAGCGAGAGAGGGTGACAGAGAGACACAGTGAGAGAGGGTGACAGAGAGACACAGCGAGAGAGGGTGACAGAGAGACACAGCAAAAGAGGGTGACAGAGAGACACAGCGAGAGAGGGTGACAGAGAGACAGAGCGAGAGAGGGTGAGAGAGAGGGTGACAGGGAGAGAGAGAGGGTGACAGGGAGAGAGAGAGAGGGTGATAGGGAGAGCGCGAGAGAGAGAGGGTGATAGGGAGAGCGAGATAGAGAGAGAGAGGGTTACAGGGAGTGCCAGAGTATGTGGGTTAGGTGGTGGGTGACTGACTGACTGACACTTGGGTGGTTTGACTGACTGACACTTGGGTTGACTGACACGTGGGTGGGTGGGTGGGTGGGTGACTGACTGACACTTGGGTTTGACTGACTGACACTTTGACTGACTGACACTTGGGTGGGTGGGTGACTATGGGTGGGTGTCTGTATTCACACACACTGTCTCACACTGTCACTGTCACACACTGCCATACAGTCACACACTGTCACTCACTCTGTCTCACACACTCTCAAACACACCCGCATGCAGGGGGGCCTCGGGACGGCATGGGAGGCCTCGGCACGGCAGGGGGGCCGCCACACGGTAGGGGGGCCTTCACACGACAGTACGGGCCGCACCACTGTCACACACTGTCACTGTCTCACACTGTCACACACTGTCATTGTCTCACACTATCACACACTTTCATTGTCTCACACTGTCACACACTGTCATTGTCTCACACTGTCTCACACTGTTACTGTCACACACTGTCACTGTCACTGTCACACACTGTCACTGTCACACACTGTCATTGTCTCACACTGTCACAGTCTCACACTGTCACAGTCTCACACTGTCACAGTCTCACACTGTCACAGTCTCACACTGTCACAGTCTCACACTGTCACAGTCTCACACTGTCACAGTCTCACACTGTCACAGTCTCATACTGTCACAGTCTCACACTGTCACACACAATGTCTCACACTGTCACTGTCACACACTCACTGTCTCACACTCACTGTCTCACACACTCTCACACACACCCGCACGCAGGGGAGGTCTCTATATGGAAGGGGGGTCTCCGCCCGGCAGTGAGGGCTGCCGCACAGAAGGGGGGGCCTCCGCCAGGCAGGGGGACGGCCACACGGTATGGGGAACCTCTGCATGGCAGCGTGGGCCGCCACACTGCAGGGGGGCCTCCGCCCGCCATGGTGAACTGCTGCCCAGAAGGCAGGGCCCTCCACATAGCAGCGCGGGCCGCCACTCAGCAGGGGGGCCTCCACCCGGCATGGTGAGCCTCTGCATAGCAGCACGGGCCGCCGCTCGGCAGGGAAGACAGGGGCCTCTGCATGGCAGCGCAAAGCCACATTGCAGGGGGGCCACAGCTCAGCAGGCGGGGGCCGAGACACTGTAGGGGGGGCGAGACACAGTAGGGGGGGCCGAGGCACGGTAGGGGGGGGGCTCCACATGGCACGCGGGCCGCCACACGGCAGAAGGGGCGCCGCCCGGCAGGGGTGACCGCCGCAAGGTAGGGGGGTTTGCCGCAGGGCACACAGGCAGGGAAGGGACACATGGGAGGAGAGGCAGGGAAAGGAATGAAAACATGGCAGTGAAGGGAATGGACACATGGGAGGAGAGGCAGAGAAGAGAATGGAGGCATTGGGCTTACCTTCTTGCTCCTTGCAGCAGGATCCAAAGGGAGGGGCCACGGTCACAGCGCGGGCTCACATAGAGCAAGGAAAATTTCAGCGCGAGCAGGGAAAATTTTAAAAAACAAACACGTGTGCTGCTTGGGCCAATAGGAGCTCGCCCAGATGTTAAATCTACTCGCCCCGGGCGTGCAAATGTATAGGATTGTCGAACACTGTATGTATATATATATATATATCCATGTAGAGGTATCAGTACCGTGTTAGCCGAGCTTCAATAATCAAAAAATAAATAGATGATACCATTCTGTGGCTAACGAAATGCTTTTATTTGTGCGAGCTTTCGAGATACACTGATCTCTTCTTCCGGCGATGAACATCGCCGGAAGAAGAGATCAGTGCATCTCGAAAGCTGGCACAAATAAAAGCATTTCGTTAGCCACAGAACGGTATCATCTATTTATTTTTTGATATATATATATATATATGAAATTTTTTTATGGTTAATGTGTGTTACTCCACAGTGTGTTCATCGTGACTTGGCAGCAAGAAATGTGCTGATCTGTGAGGGGAAACTGGTGAAAATTTGTGACTTTGGACTCGCCAGAGACATCGTAAGGGATTCCAACTACATTTCCAAGGGCAACGTAAGTTTTTCTTTTTCGTATTCCACAAGGTTTGCTCTGGTGTGACTCTGTTTCCGTTTTTATTCCAATGTGAAATTTATTTTCTTAAGTGGCATTAAAAAAACAACAAAAAAAAAAAAAACAACTTATAAATGCTTTCAGAAATTACAAGATTTACAATAATTTGAGAAAAAAATGATGCCATCATTTTATGTTCCCACACAAAAATGTGCCCCATCCTGCTTCAAAAACAATCTTCAAATTGTTTCCCCTTATAACGGAAGTTTCCATTTACATCTGCTTTTTTAAAGAGACAATCCAAGCGAAACTTAAAAAATATATATATATATATAGTTTTAATATATGCAGCCTTTGATTACCTTTATTGAAAACGAATTACCTAGGCTGCCGATCGATTCGTTCTCCCGTAATCAATAAGCAAAGGTCCTGCTTCCAAGGATTCACTAAATGGCTGCCTTTCAGTTTCAATCAATCTCTCGGTCAGTGTAACTCAGCAGCTACAATGTATTCTTATATTACTAAGGTAACAGTATCTATTGTTAAAGTTTGCAGCTCAAACTGCTGGGGGAATGTTGGCAACAAATTATCACAACCAGTAAAGTGTTGCAAAGATCTTCGACTGCTGGGGATGTGTTCTATAGAAATTAAAGGATGCTCAGTATATTAAAAGTCAATAAAAATGGCATTAAGAGTTGAATTTAAAAAAAAATGTAGCAAGTATTATTTAATACTACTGAACTGATTTAGTTAATTAAAAAAAAAAAAAAAAAAACATGTAAGATATTGTATGGATTGCTCCTTTAACACAAGTCGTTCCCATCATCTCTGTCTCTTCTTCAATAATTCCTGCCCAAACCTACCTGTCAGTACATCAGAAGAGCACACCAAGAGGTTACATTGCAAACAGTTTTATTCCACAAGCATTTCGGTCCTGCAAAAACTGACTTTTTAAAATGTGACTGCATAGGGAAAACAGTATAAATATTCACCACCCTACATATATAACGTGTCCCCAGAGGAAGGGACAGACAACATAGGAAGTGGATTTATTCCAAAATCCGGTAGTAATGGTACTGTATCGTTCCAACAGCAAAAGACAGCTCAGGTTCATAAAATAAAATTTTAAATGATAATCCAAAATATCATAAAAGAAGAAATAGTGTAGCGAAGTCATTTAATCACAGCTTACTGGTCTTCAATCCTCGAGGTAGCCTACAAAACCATCATCATAGGTTAAAATAAAAACTACCTAATAAAATAGGCATACACAATACCGTAATGTTACGTACGAGACATGTGCGAAGGCCTTTACGTTTGTATGATCGGGAAGACACCCGAGTGTAGGGTGTCCTCCAGATGCTTAGACAAATTAGAAGATTGTGTACTTAATAGGACCAAGTATATACAAAATGTTAAAATAAACCATGGAAAATTATATTGCATTAGCTCCCAGAATGTTTTTCATTGTGAACATCCAACATTGAACCTTCAAAAACCTGAAATATATGCGGATAGTTGTATCTACTGTCACAAAAACAAGATGAGCAAATTATTTCTCCAGGGATATTGAGTGAGAACCCATCATCAAAACCATTTATTTTCTTGTACTGTATGTGCGTGAACATTATACTGTCTAACCCAGGGGAGCGTAAACGTTTTAGTTCGCGCCCCCTCTGTGTTTGCTCCCCCTTACCTGCGCGCCCCCCCCTTCCTTACCTGCTCTCGGGCTCCACGCGTCATGACGTCATGTGACGCGTTGCCATTTGACCCCACGCGATGTCATGGCGACGCGTCACTGAAGAGCCGACTGAGAGCAGGTAAGGGAAGTTGCAGAGGCCTCGCGCCTCCCCCGACATTTAATTTACATGCCTGGGGGAAGAGCGTTGGGCCTCTGTAACCGCCGCGCCCCCCCCTAGAAAATCCTATGCCCCCCTGTTTGCTCACCCCTCGTCTAACCCACCTATTCAGCATCTCTCTCTCCCCTCTGGCACAATCTCGTCATCTTTCAACCATGCCTTTGTCACATGCATGCTACAGAAGCTCACTCTCCACCCAGCCTCTCTTCATAGCACCCAAGCCGTCTCCTTCCTTATCTATCTGAATAATTTTATAGGAGTGAAGCCAGCACATTGTCCACCTTGGATTAAAATGAACAAAGGGCAGTAACATCGCCTGATGTTTACATTTGGGGGTTACTTACCTTAGAAAAATCATACAACTGACAAACTTAGTTTGTTCATATGGTAAGATTATATTTTGTGGAACTTTCTTTGCCTGCTCCCCTTTGTGTCAGTATGCTGAGCAGGGCCTATACCAGGGATGTCAACTCCAGTCCTCAAGAGTCACCAACAGGTCAGGTTTTAAGGATATCCCTGCTTCAGCATAGGTGCCTCAGTTATTGACTGAGCCACTGTGCTGAAGCAGGGATATCCTTTAAACCTGATCTGTTGGCGGCCCTTGAAGACTGGAGTTGGCCACTCCTGGTCTATACTCTCCTTTCACAGGAAACATCCTCCTCCAATTCTTCTGCTTGGTCGAGGTTGAAGAAACATGTAAATAATAGGAATTACATTTTTAAGGGTCCCTGCTAAACACTTTAACTTATAGAGGAACCAGAAATGATACTTTGAATTAAAAGGTTGTTTAAATGTGTTTAAAGGAACCAGGACCATTGTTCAGCAGAGGCAGCCTAAGTGCTGTATGTTCTGTAGATAATGACACCAAGCAGAAGTGGGGCTGGTTCCTTCACCCCTACACAGAATGTAATGTTTAGGTACATCTCCGAATCCAAGAAAGTACAAAGTATTGATTTCTGGAGTTTAAATGCATTAATTATGTCAAACTTATGCATGTTCCTGGCCAAGACGTTGGTACATATTCTCATTCCTTATTTAGCTTAAAATATATGCAACTTTTTAAAGCAGAAGTCTCATATTTCACAATTAAAGCATTCACCACCCTGTTCCCTCCCAAATTATTATAATTTTTTTACCTCAGAAAAACCCCAGTTGCCGGTAAAATGTATTATTTATTTATTTATGGCCTTAGTGTCACCAGCAGAAAGTCGCAACATCAGCAAAAACAAAACCACCGCTTGTATATTTGATTGGCATTGACTTAACGCCATGCTAAGTTAGTACTGCCTTGTGTTTGCTTCAAATAATATGGTGCTAAGCCGGTCTTACCTAAAGGTGGCGTTACTTCCATCCAAAAACTCAAAAAGGGGAAATAAAGAATGCACACCAGTAAATTAATTTGCAAAAGAAAAAAGCAATAACTTCCATCCATGAAATATGAGTTTTGCTGGAGATAACTACTGTATTAAAGAAGCAATCCAAGATGGTGACATTTAAAAAAAAATATATATATATATATATATATATATATATATATATAATATATATATATATATATATATATACAGCATTGAAGCAGGGGGTTTCTGGAGCTGAAACCCATTAATATCAGCTTTGGGGACCCTCTGCTTCCAGAGATACTTACCTCCAAAGTAGGTGTTGGTAGTCGCTCCGGCTGAGCAAGCAGGGCTTTAAACTTTAAAGCTCCCGCGTCACAAGGGCCAATAGGAAGCCGCACCGATGACATCACAGCTGCCTTTTGGCACGCAGGGCGTAAACGAATTCAACAGCGGACATACAGTGTTTTGTGAACCCTGGCAGCCGAGGAGAGCACCTAATTCAGAGGTAAGTACCTCCAGAAGCAGGGGGTCCCCGTAGCTGAAATTAATGGGGTTCAGCTCAGGAGACCCCCTGCTTCATTGCAATATATTATTAAAAATAATTTGCAAAAAAAATCAGCAGCTTGGATTGCCTCTTTAACTTAGGTTAGTATCTTGTTAAGTCATTAACAGACCCCTGTGGCTCTAGCCCTTTGTTTCATAACAAGTAGAATATAATTCCCAATTGCTGTGATTCCTTGAGCCTTCTGCTTTAAATAAATTATTGAGTTCATTTACTATCAAATTGTTGTTTTAAGTTGGATATGTAACTTGTCTGTCTTTTCCATCCCAGACATTCCTGCCCCTTAAATGGATGGCACCTGAGAGTATTTTCAACAACCTGTACACAACGCTAAGTGATGTTTGGTCCTTTGGAATTCTCCTTTGGGAAATATTCACTTTAGGTACAGTATGCACGGTTTTCTTGGCAAGACCAATAAAGACATCAATGAAAACTGAAATGCTTCAAAAGCACGTTTCTGTTCCTATCATAGGATCATTAAAATTAATATAACACACACCTATGTAAAGACATCGCATATTCCTATATATATGACCCATAGTATGTGCCACTGCGTACAGTACTTGTCTTTTGGACAGGTGAATTGTTATCAGTAGAATGTTCAGAGTTGAGAGTTCCGCTGTCTGTCACTTTCTTCCACTTGATTAAAATAAAGTCATTTACATGCAGTTTTCATGGCAAAAGTGGCCTGTTGCAAATGATGCAATTTGTCCTTGTCCTCGTCACCAGAAGTAGAAGATCCCATGTTCATGCTCTCTATTTCTCTGTCCAGGGCTGTATCCAGGGCTTAGGGGCGTACTCAATAATGGAGATGTGTGAAACTCTCCAAAATGCATTTGCTGAATTTCTAGTGTTTTCCCCCCAAATTTGATTTCTTGCAAAATGTTTCTCCAGTCCTCCAATGGCTAATAATGTCACAAAATAAGTAATCACCCAATTATAATCTGAAGTTTAAGCAAATCTAGTGATTTTAAAGGAATTTTGCAAGCAAATCTAGTGATTTTAAAGGAATATTAAAATTAGCATTTTAAGAAAAATTGCAATGCACATCGAGTTAATACTTGACATAAAAAGCTTGCAAACTCTGAATACGTCATGATTTTTTTAGGCTGAAAAGGGAACATTTTGTAACCTTGGGGGAAAGTTTTGCACATCACTACTCAATAAGCTCCAAAGTAAAAATTCCCAATCAAGTTGTTGGCTGATCCCAGCTTTGGTGCTTCTTGCATAAGCCCCTATGGGGTAGATGCATTATGGGCCAGTACAGGTTATTTCACCCGGTCCTGCTTTAACTGCCATGCAACTCAATGACAGGGGCTTTAATTGCCGTATACAAGGTCCCTGGGATCTGGTACTGGCTCCCACATTGGGTGTCTTACTTCGGAGAACAGCATGTTATATCTACAAGTTTAGTTCTTTATCTACTAGCCTATGTGATCTGTATTTGATTACATTATTTCCTCATTTGATGCGTTACTGTATTGCCACAGGTGGGACACCCTATCCTGAACTACCAATGAATGAACAGTTCTACAATGCCATAAAACGAGGCTACCGAATGTCAAAGCCCGCCTATGCTTCAGATGACATGTAAGTTCAAACCACTCGATGGATAACTATGCTTTTGAAATAGCTACCACCATTGGTTACAAATAATGAAATGCTCATTCAGCGGCATAGCTGAACATGCGCGGGCCCCTGGCCAAAATGTTGCCAGCTGCTCGTGTGCGATCCGCACTTGCTCACTGAGCAAATGCACGATCGGCACTTGCCGCCTGCTCATGCATTTGCCGATCATTTATACGCAATTGGAGCTTTCCGGTCACGTATGCTCATCAGTCACCGGCAAGGGCCGATCACGCATGCGCAGTAGGCGAGCAGCTCAGCAGATTTGCGCATGCGTAGTCAGCGACAAATATTGTCACCCTATAGAGCGGGCCCCACAAAAGCTCGGGCCCCCGGGCAATAGCTACGCCGCTGCGCTCATCCTACAAAAGCATGAAACATATTATGCGCATTTACTAAATAATTTCTATATCTTAAAAATATCAACTTCATTGCTTGAATGTTTCTCCTTTGCAGCTATGACATCATGCAAAAATGTTGGGATGAAAAATATGAGACGAGACCAACTTTTTCTAAGTTAGTGGTACTCACAGGAAATCTTCTGGTTGATGTCTATAAACAGGTATGACGTGTACTAGTTCTTAAGAACCCTGTTTGATTCATTTCCATGCACAACAGGGATGAAACCACTTAGTAGAATTCGAGTATGAAGAAAGCGAATGCTGGATTTTTAATAATCATACTTATGTTACCTGTGGTTACAATATGTATTACAAGTCAGTTGAAATGGTGTTGAATAATGACTAATAACTTCCTCTTCGATGCATTCTGCAGAGATACCGACAGGTGGATGAAGACTTTTTAAGAAGCGACCACCCTGCTGTGGTGCGTGTGAGGCCCAGAGTAACTAAAATCAGCAGCTCAGAACCCGCAGGAGACTCCGAAAACACAGCCAGTAACATTCTTTACTCTGCAGTGCAACAAACTGGCAATAATGATTACATTATTCCACTCCCGGATCTTAAATCTGAGGATTCTAATAACATACTTAATGAGAATTCCGAAAGCCGACCAAGGTAAGAAAAACTTTTTCAAAATAGAATTCAAATTAGAATTTGAACAATGTTATTTTAAAAGCAGCATTATCTGCGGGTGGGGGGGGAGGTGGGGGGAGTAAATGATAGAATCCTGTGCATGCTCCACTGCATAAGAATTTGGGAGTATCTTTAATCTCCATACAAAAGATCATGAAACTACCCAAATCTTTTTATTGGGAGGAAAAATGCAGTCACAAGAAACAAAAAAGTCTAACTTTAGCATGGTGCTGGCCTCGTATATATACTTCAGTATCAAAGACAGCAGTCCTGTTACATTTCTGTACGTTGCTAGTTACTGTCCAGGAGGCAGACCCGTAGGGCAGAGGTGGGGGAGTACTGACCGACCCATACCTTGGATCTGAATTGTAGTCGCGTACAAATGGTCGGGTTCGATTCCGGGGTCAGGGTGCGGCAGCGTAGTGGAGGTCACGCTTCCAAGGTCAGGGCAAGAGAGAGGCAGCTTAATCAAGGTCACTGTTCCAAGGTCAGGGCCGGGGAGAGGCAAGGGAGTCCAAAGGAGGGCAGGGATCAATAGAGGCAGGAAAGGCAGAAACAAAAGCACTCTACACTGTCAAGGACTGATCAGAAGTGAAGGTCTTATAAAGGGCAAGGTCAGGTGCAATCATTGCTATTTCAACCAGAGGTTGGCTTCCTGTACAGACGGCCATCTTGGTGCACCCGGTGGTGTCAAGAAGCATCCGTGTTGGTACAATCCTCACAAGTCCTTCCCCAAAGTTTCCCTATTAGCATTTACTAATTACAGTAGTAAGTAGTGCTTATCAGCAGTGAATAGTATTTGCTGTAGCCAACGTTCCTGTGTCTTTGTTCTTCAAAAAATCAAAGCATCAGAGCAGCAGTAGGCAAAGTAGCCAATCACAGTGCATCGGGTACCTCCATAAAATACCTGAAGGATTAGTGCTTAGAGCAGGGGCGCGCAATCTTTTCCTCCTGTGCCCCCCTGCCGGCTGTCCTCCTCTCCACACGCCCCCCCCTCTTACCTTGACTCAGACGTTCTGGGGTTATGATGTCACGTTGCCATTGCAACGTGGCGCCACATGACACCGCGTTGCCATGGTGACACGTCATCAGAAAACGTCTGAACCAAGGTAAGAGAGCGTTACAGAGGCCTTCGCCGCTTCCCCGGCATTTCATTTATATGCCTACGGGAAGTGTGAGGGGTTTCTGTAACCCCCGCGCCCCCCACACGTAATCTCGCCCCCCTGGTTTGCGCACCCCTGGCTTAGAGATGTGTGCTTAGAGTGATAGAGATGTGTGCGTAGAGATGTGTGAATGTCTTTCAAAGTTCTTCACAATTTATTTGCAAAATTTCACGAAATGTTGCGTTTTTTCACAAAATTTGAGGCAAAACACACATTTCTACTTCCAATCAAAAGAAATAACATTAAAAAGAATTACAAAACTTATATGGTGCATTTTATATCCACAGCTCAACATTACAAGAAGGCAATACATCTTCTACAATTTCCTGTGACAGCCCTCTTGGACAACCGGAACAAGACGTAGAAAATGAGCTCTGCCAAGAGGATGAGCAACCAGATGTAGAAGAGAGCTTCCTGTAGCCATCACTATTCAGATGCGCTTAACAAAGCTTGTTAGCACTTACATGAAACTGAGGCATTGTGTACACTTTGTACGACGTTGACAAATGATCAAAGATAAAAGGTGCTGAGCATATCTTGAGAAGGATAAACATTTCAGCACTAAGCAATGGCCAATCAAAGCTCTGACCAGGATGAAGGACAGACCAAAGAAATGAACTTCAACAAACAGAACAATCTCCAGTTATGTACGGTTTACTAAATGTTTGTCTCTTATTATTCTTTATAAAAGTTAATGATGAAATCGTTTCACCATATTAAAAGGTACATGACTGTACAGATGTCAGCAGGTTATGAGAACTTCCCAGACAGAAATACTTCCCTAAAATTCATTTTGAACATGAGCCCGTGCACGTCGTGTTAAAATCAGCGGTACCATTTGTGTCAGTGAGGGATTTGGCAAGTGGCCATTGGAACAAGTGTAGGTTTTGGGAGAGGAATTATTTGATGCACGTATTCTAATGACATGTACTACGGTTCTGCACTTCCCATTTTCTGCTTCCAACACATTCACTCTGTCGGAGGTGGTGTCATTTTATTTGGCAAACGCAATACAAATTTTTTCATCTAAGACAGAAGTTGGAAGACGGCATAATACATTGCACATAATACTGCGGAATATGTTGGCTCTTTACAAATAAACGATAATAATAATGATGATGATAATAATAATAATAATATCATTGTCACATTCATTAGCTCTTTTTGCATGGTACACTACATATGCTGGGAGTCATAGATGCCCAAAGCTACATCCAATATGACAAAAATACACAGTGAAATACCTATATATACTCTTGAAAAAGGGTAATTTAGTTTAACCCTTTGACCAAAGCGTTTTAAGCCTGCTGCCACATCAAGGCATGACCTTTAGCAGGTCCTAACACTACCTGAGTTAAAATTCTTATTTACCTCTATAATTAGAGGAAGAATGATCAACATTGGATCTGTCACAACTCAGCAGAATGAAACTGACCTGCTAACTTGGAAAGTGGGGAGGGGCGAGCTTAAACACTTGGGGGGAGGAGCCACTAGCCTCCAAAAACAGCTGAGACCAGCTGGACAAGGTTAATAAACACACAGATACCAAGCAAGTCCTGAAAACCCCCGCTTCTGGGCATGCCTAAATGTATACAACAAGAAACAAAGAAGCCCAAAGTTACATCCAATATGACAAAAATACACAGTGAAATACCTATATGGGTATCTGTGTGTTTATATGCCGGGAGTCCCCAAGGTCCAATGCAGGCTATTGCACTCCGATCCAGACAGCGCGATACCCTTCATGAGAACTTAGTGCAGGGGTGGCCAACTCCAGTCCCCAAGGGCCACCAACAGGTCAGGTTTTCAGGATATCCCTACTCCAACACAGATGGCTCAATCAGTGGCTCAGTCAATGACTGAGCCACTGATTGAGCCATCTGTGCTGAAGCAGGAATATCCTGAAAATCTGACCTGTTGGTGATGGCCCTTGAGGACTGGAGTTGGCCACCCCTGCACTAATGAATGTGCCCCTTAGACTCCCAAGTTTCTAATTTTAAAACATGAACATACATGCTCCTTTATATAGAAGATTAATAGTTAACTTGTAGTATTTCATAAGACCTTCAAATTAAATTGTGAATGCCATGCATTTTCTACTGAAGGTGTTTACAACAAAACCACACTAAAAGCACCTCAATTACCAAGACTAAAACTTGGTATGGGAAGTCACTGAGAATCTTATTTGATGCCTGGTATCAAATAATGGTGCCTGGTACTAAATAATACTAACACTGTTAGTAAGTGACTATTCTAATTGCTAAATATTGTACATATAAATTCTTCTCCCAGCCTAATTTACAATCTATTGACTGTAAAATATATGACTCATCTTTTGTTTATGTTTGGCAAGCTACAGGCACAGAATTCTCCATTTGAGTCATTATTTCCTTGCATACTTCCTAAAATACTAAAATACACTAATGTATGTGTACAGACACTGTGGAAAACCCCTTTATACATTTTAAACATGTTTTTTGTGCCATTATTTATAGGGGAAATAAGTAAATCCAATTGTTTACCAATTTATAAACATAAAATAGTCAAATGTGCAATGGTACTTAATATGAAAAAGTATATATGTGTGTTCGATATAAACTGTATATATGGGGAACGTCATTTTTTTTTTGTACATCAGTATTTTTGTAATAATCATTTTCTTAATAGAGGGCAGATGTCGTTTTTGACTATTATTTTTTATTTACGGGATTTATGGATGAGCAAAGTCACACAAGTTATGAGAAGTGACAATCAGCATAGAATAGAGAGAGTCCCATTCCAAGGCCCCAATTTGAAGTAATTGACCATGTCTTCGCAATAGTCCCTGTAATAATGATATCTGTGGCTTAGCACTGCCAGGACAATAGAGTCCAAATGGGTACTCCAGTGGACTTAAACAAAATAGATTTTATTTATGCAATATTATCGTTTCGCCTCCCACATTTGTCTTGATAAAGGCCCGTGCGAGGGCCAAAATGTTGCCATTGCATACATAAAGTACGTTTTGGTTAAGTCCAGTGGAGTGCCCGTTTGGTTTGTGCCATCCTTGTAGTACTAAGCCACATATATCATTATTATAGTGACTACTGCAAAGAAATGGTCAATTACTTGAAAACAAGAGGTAACTCTCAATGCATTGCTTCCTGGTAAAACATTTTATAAATAAATAAATAAACCGTATTCGGGTAAAGAACAGAGCACCTGTTGCAGTTTTGAGAGTCTTCAGAGTGCACTCTGCAATGCTCCTTTGGTATGGTGACATCTGTGCTGGGTTCTAGAAATGTACAGCCTTGTGTGAATAAACAGCCTTATATTAAAGTGTAAATGGGAACTAAGGAAAAAAATCAGAACATGTGGTAACTTTATAAAGTGCATTGTGTTAAACAGCTGGCGTTGCCTAATTCTGACTGATCAGAAAGATTGTGCAATGTTCCCCAACAATCAAACCCCTTCCTTTCTAACGAAGTAACTGTCTTATTGGCTTTCTTAAGCAAATCTAACTTTATTAAAAGCAAACATTGGGTTGTGTTTGTATATTTGGAAATGAATTACAAATTGCAATTCTTAGGGGTCTCAGAATGAGGGAATGTTTGTTAACCAAGTGTTTACTTTGCCTTTAGCCCACCCTGTTCTTATAAGAAAACCCATATAGATAAGGTCAGGGTGAGAGTTGCTCTCTTATGGAGCATACTCTTGTTAAATGCCCAGTGACATCACACAATAGGTAGTAGTTAGATTAAATCAACCCCTCCCAAGTCTTAAAATCACCATGATTACAAACCAACTTAAAAAATATAAAAATATTTACAAATTCTTATACTGTAGATGAAAGATTTTGGTAAAAAAAATAAGGCATCACCCCAATGTAACCCCATAAACATACTGTATCACTGCCATTAGTACATTTCGGTCCTACTGTATGATGGATTGTCCTGTTAATCATTCAATAAATTGGCATATAATTGTGTATATCTTGGGCTAAGTATGTTTAGTGTTACATTTGTGAAACATCTTAGGAAAGAAAATATTTTTTTATATGGGGTTTTAAAAACCAAATTAAGATAATGGGGTAATTCCGCAGACAGGCATGTCAACTCTTTAATACAAATTGCACTCATTATGTCTAGTCTCATTTTGGGTTCAGAATGTATATTTAATATACACACATCTATTTTCAGTTGTATGTACATATGAACCCCTTTTTGTCTCGTATTTAAGAGAACTTTATTTAAACTGTACTGTGATTTTTTTTATATATATATATATATATATATATATATATATATATATATATATATATATATATATATATATATATATATATATTTTTTTTTTTTTAAGTAATACAAGTTCTTATGAGACTAAAAAGGCAGCAAACCTTTTTCCAAAACACAATCAGGAATTCTACCACTAACACCTGCTGGGCAAACCCCAATTTACATGTTCTAAACCTAAAAATTGGCAAAAAGTTAACCCTTTCCCCAGAAACGACACTGATGAAGGGAATAGACTACAGCTAATAAGTTCAACAATGCATGGAATAATAATATATACTCTATGTATATCAACCTCTAAATTGTATTTCTATATATTTTTAGAGTAATAACTGTAATTATAGTCATGCAAGATTTATGATAATAATTATTATCTATGCACATTTTTTGCTGCAAGTCAGTGTTATATTTTTATGGCTGAGTTGTATGTATGAATATAAAGCACTCATTACATTCTAGTATAATTTTTATTCCTGTAATGCTTTTGTGTGGCTGTGTGTACACGAGTTTTTTTTGGTCACATGTCAAGAATAATTATTTTAGTGAATAGAAAGAGAATTATGATAGCTTGGATTTATTGATGATGTGTAGTATGAATATAAATGCAAGTGCAATAAAAATTCATGCAGTGAGAGATGTTTATCTAGAGTAAGACAATAAGGCAAACACATAAATATTAATAACAATAAGTAGGATCAGAAATCTCCAGGCTTCTCTGAGACTCGTTTGTCTCTAACAGTTCCCTTTTCCTGGGAGCAGTATTTCAACAACCCGTGGATATTGCCAGTAAAACGTTTTATATTAAGGAAATAAAAATACCCCTTGTGAGCACATTCTCATGTCTTAGGCAGGTCTGCAACCCTACCTTACTCTATTATCTCTTAGTATACAGTGCTTCAACTGCAGCTAAGAATTCTGGGTAGTGACATGCAAATGAGCACTCGCAGTATGGCACTTTTAGCTTCTTGTCCATTTTAACATGGACCCTTATAAGCTGCCGTGTTACACAGCAAGTTCAGCACAGCCTGGGTTAATAGCCAGTAAACCTACTCACAGACAGATGTTTCGACCTTTTGGGCCTCACCAGTGTGAGGCTGGTTACTGGCTTTTCAATGTGAAGCTGGAAGTGGCTACAACCAGGCACAAAATAAGTTATGGCGAGTAAAAACATTAAGGAGAAATCCAAAATGTGCTGAATTCAGTTTTAAACTTCCAGGGTTTAATTCTATATCCGCCAAAGTGGACAAGAGGGAATTTTGTCCAACACTGGCTAAATGGAGCCACTTTGGTGGATATAGAATAAGCCCCATAGCCATTGAGAATGGCAGATCTACAGAAACATTGGAAATAGTGACACAGCAGCACCTGTATAAATTGCTCTGTAGCTTCTTTTGGGTCATTACTTTTAAAGTGTCTATAATAGCGGGATACTCAGAGGGGGCGGGGGCCAACTCAAGTCCTCAAGAGCCACCAACAAATCCTTTTTTCAGGATATCCCTGCTTCAGCACAGGTGGCTCAGTCGTTGACTGAGCCACCTGTGCTGAAGCAGGGATATCCTAAAACCCGACCTGTTGGTGGCCCTTGAGGACTGGAGCTGGACACCCCTGCTCTAAACCCACGGACTGAATTACCAATCAAGCATTTGTACTTAACAGGTATAACTTTCTATCTTTCTGAGGGAGACTTTTTGGATGCTTAGAATGCAACTAGATAAAAAAATAATGAAGGTACCAAAGATTTTAAATAACTGGGTTTACATCTGTGTTTTTTTATATAAGTTGCATCAGGAATACGTATATGATGGATATATTGTTTTAATGCTGTAAACGTTTTCGTGTATTTTTTTATAAATGAAAGATTTTAATTAAAAAAAAAAAGTTTTTATACCGTTGATACTTGTTTTCTTTTTTTGTTTTTTCAATCAGGTGTTGGAACTTTTGAAGGAAATTGAAAGCAGCAAAACATGTAAAAAAACATTTTTTTAAATCAGTTCTGTAGTATTATATAATACTGAATTTTTTTAAATGTTATTATTCAACTCAATGCCATTTTTAATGAATTTTAAGGCATCCTTTGATTTTTATTGCAGGTTTTAGCCCACCTCCCAAGCAGTGCAAGATCTTTGCAACACTTGTTTGGGGTAATTTGTTGCCAATATTCCCAGCAGTTTGAGCTGTAAACTGTAACAATTTGATAAGGGGTCTTCAACCTTTTTTTGGTTAGGGAACCCCAGAATTCGATTTTGACATTCTGGGGAACCCCAACCCTCGCCCCCTGTCCCTTGACCCCTCCCGCTGACCCACCCACCCCATTGCCCCTGTCTCTCTCCCCCCCCCCCCTACGCTCCCTCTCCCCCTTGCGCACACTCTCCTATTTACACCTACACACCCATTCCCAATTACACACCCATTCCCAATTACACTCCCACACTCTCCCATTCACACATACTTGCACACACACGCTCACTTACACACACACACACACACACACACACACACACTCCCCCACACTCCCACAATCTCCCACTTACTCCCACACTCTCCCACTTACACACACTCACTCCCACACTCTCCCACTTACTCCCACACTCTCCCACTTACACACACACACTCTCCCACATATACACACACACACACACACTCTCCCACTTACGCACACAAACACTCAGACCTCCTGTCCGGACCAGTCCAGGAGTGAAACTCTTGGAATGTATCCCCCTTTGCTGCGAGAGTGCACGCCGACCGGAGCAGGCAGAGAGGATAGAAATGAGCTATCAGCTGCTCCTGCTGAGCTCGGGAGACGCCGGGTCACTGCTGTGCAGGGGTGCTGCCAGGCCCCGGTCCTGGGACAGCTGGGAGAGTTGTCCCGGCTTTCCCCCCTGGCAGCCGTGGAACTCCCGAGGGGTGCTCGCAGAACCCCGGTTGCAAACCACTGCAATAGATAATGTTACCTTAGTAATATCAGGATACCTTGTAGCTGCTGAGTTACACTGACTGAAGGGTTGATTGAAACTAAAAAGCAGCCATTATGTTAGGCACAGAATCCGAATTTTAACAGATTTACTGTATAACAGGAGCTCCAAACTACTCCCAGCTTAGGTAAGAATGTAGCATTATACATTGTCACATGCTTTACATATACAAATAATTTTAAAAGAAAAGGGAAAAAAAAGGGGGGGTTGATGTAATATTGCTGCTTTAATGTTTTGGTCTAGAAAAGATTATTCACGGAAAAACGCAACATTCTGCAGAAAACCAGTGACCTAACATTGTTGTTGCTACACTTTAGATACCCACTTGTGACACTGTGTTCCAAAGAAGATACATTTTAAGAATCTTATGTCCCATGAGAATTCCAGTGCCTGTTCCTCTGCTTCATTGTGCTTCTAAACTGTATAATGATGCGACATATGGCGGGTGCATTTTTAGTGCAGACAAAATCCACCAAGTTTGAGGTGGCAGAAAGATTTTGGATTCATTGATGTGAGGGTTAAAGCAGCAGTCCAAGCTGCCGTTTTTTCTTCTTCTCTGTAATACGTGCATGAATACAATCCACACAATGATAAGTAATTAGCAAAGTTGCCGATCGATCCGTTCTCCTGTGATCAATCGGCGCAGATTCGGCTCGGGGGTTCACTAAATGGCTGTCAGTGCAGCAGAAGAGGACCAAATATGCAAAATTCTGTGGGGAAGATCATGTGCCCAGGCAGTCACTAGATACAATTGGTGCACTGGTAGAGAGAGGGCAGGGCTCAAAAAGGGCTGTGCCAGAGCCTGTTTCAGAAGGGGAAGGTGATGTGACTTTATAAATCGTTGCTATAGAAACAATAAATGCTCGTTACATTAGAATACATTAAAAATATCATTAAGAGTAAGGGTAAAAGGGGACGATAGACAGCACTCTGATGGTGTTAAATATATGCAATTGCAGGGTGCATGGAACAAAAGGGGACCCTTATTCCCCTGTATAGTACTAACAAATCTACGTAAGTACCAGCACTCACTGTCTAATAGCCTCAGTGGCTCTGCTCCTTCAGCTGCTCGTGTGGAGTGCACTCCACACGAGCAGCTGAAGGAGCAGAGCCACTGAGGCTATTAGACAGTGAGTGCTGGTACTTACGTAGATTTGTTATCATTAAGAGTAGTTTATTTTTAAATGCTACAACTATTTTCTCATAGCACAGAACTGATTGTTTAAAAAAAAAAAAAAAACACAAGTAGGATATTGCTTGGTCTGCAGCTTTAAAGCATCAGTTCATCCTACTTCGATTTTGTGTAACTGCTATTTATATTTTCAGCTCTGGGGACCTCCCGGTTTCCAAAATACCAGTAAAAGTCACGTATTTCAGTTCCCTCCAGTGGAGGCAAAATGGTGGTTTAAATCACCAGAATAACGTGGTTAGTCACGCAATGTAATTCCTGTTGGCCTACTTGACGCAGGGGATTTAAAAAGCAGAAAGTATCGGCGCTACCTTTACCAGTACATACATCTGGAACTGGGGGGTTCCGGTGAGGAAAATAATAAGGTTCAACTCCAGAACCCCCAGTGCTTGGGGGTTGTTTCTTTTCATTTTTATTCTAACCGGGTGCTGTCACAGAAAGTCAGATGGTATAATTAGTTATTGACTGCGCTCGTGCTTGAGAGCGGTGACGTCACCAGCTCTCCAAGCATGAGCGCCGGGTGTCCTGCCTATTTCGCAAGCACGCGCGGGGGGGCATTGTGGGTAAGTTGAGCGCGGTTGAAAGTCTCTTTTTTTTGTTTACGCATGCGCCAAGCGTGGGTGAGCGTCCGGGCCTGCGCACGAGCGGGCGCGCACCACGTGAGCGGGGATGGGACAAGTTCACTTGCCGAAACTAACCTCGGCAAGCACCGCACACTCTGCACGCTCAGCGCTAGCGTGGTCGCAGCCTTATGGGCTCAATTATTAAAACACATTGATAAGTAGTATATGCAAGGCAAAAGAAAATGAACTTTTGCACCTTTTTTTACATTTTAGACATGAATCTACCTGAACCGTATGAAGTTTGTTAGTCAAGTTTCTTACAGTTTATGCAAATCATTAATCAGTGACAGTCTGTCACCTCCATTCTGCCTGAGTTATTTTACACAAAGGCATAAGAAAAAGATGCATATACATATTATTTGATACATTCCATAATGTGCATTGCTTAACTCTCCCCTAACGCATCCTATTTCCACTCTTTGCCATATTTCAAGTTATTACACACAAAACCACGTACTGTAGGTGCAAAAGAGCCTTGATACATGTAGACTAAGAGATGATGGATGCTTCAAACTTCAAACTTCATGCACAAGAGCCCCAGTTTAATCTAATAAAACAAATCTCATGGAATTCCCCCCCATCCCATATTTATAAATAAAGGCTGGCAGTAGTCTTGCATATGGGGACTTTCCTAACTGATACCCATAGTACAGTGTTTCTGAACAAAAGGAAACTGTTCCTAGGGTTGCCTTATGCTGAACTAAAGGGTTCCCTTTGAAAGACAAGACCACCTTTAGTGCGTCAAACTGTGCCACCACCTCCCGCTTAGCTCAGAAACAGGTCTGCATTCTAATCCTGCTCCTGGAGTCACCAAAGGGGAGGTAACTCACCAGCTGAAAAAGAGGGGTCTGCAATTCAGACCTCACAGTGGATCTCCACAAGTAGAAGAAACTTGACAGCTGATTGGCTAAAAGGCGCTCTGCGGTCTCTTTGTGTATTGACGAGCTCAGCCCATATTTGACAAGCTCAGTCCACATCTGCTTCCATCAACTTGGTTGGTAGAACCAGATGTGAACATTCATATCAGTAAGGATAGATTATTTCTTAGTGAGGGGAAATTACAGGATTTTGAATCTACTAAACATTTTATGTGTCTATAAAACGAACACATAAGAACATTGTAGAACTAAATTCAACCTATCATCATTGTCTTATGAGGTAAAACCAGGTCACCAATCCTTTCACTGCTTTTATTATGTACCCCGGTACGTCATGGGGGCCAGCACGACATGAACCTTTATGATGTTCCTGGTATGTCATCATATTAAAGCTCATTGGGCTGATCGGGGGACAACACTGGAAGTCATCGGAACAGAAGTAGAGCTCCCTCCACTTCCGTTCATGTCACTGGAGGGTGAATGTGGGCGGTTCCAACCGTGTACAAATAAAAAAATACATATTTATATATATATTTCAAATATGTTGGAAAAAACTGCAATTTCCTATTGACTTACAAAGGGGCTCCACGGAGGAGGGAGTCTTGGGGTTGATAGCTAATATTTTTTGCTTCATATTACCTGGTAATCAGACTGAAAAAACCACACCTGTGAAATAATCATCTAGAGAAAAAGAGGACAAGAAACGGGATAAGAGGATCCAGGTTGCAGTGCTTACACAGATTGCCAGGAAATATAATGCACCGATATTTATTTGATAATAAATTCTATGTTTAAGTACCACCGTGGGTCACCTATTCTCCATGATGAAGGTCCTACAGATGTAGTGCCCGTTGTTGTGTGCTCTAGTGTGCAGTAAAGTGAAGTGAAGTTGAAGAGCCCTGGCTTACAGAGTCCCTATTGAGAATTATAGTATACAGGGTTAACGTAGTATTACAATTCGGGTGGAGTTGTGGTTGGTCTAGCGTAAGAGTCACACACACACATACTGTATATATATATATTTATATACATACATATTTTTTTTTGTTATTGCCCAACTGAAGTTACGCAATAGCTTATGTCAATTGTGTAACTTTTGTGGCAAATGTAAAACAAAATAATGTTTTCAATGTGGTGTGGCAGATTTGGCATGCAACAACACAATAAATCGCCCAAATCTGCAAATTGAGCGACCAATTGACTCTACGACATAAATATTGATACAAAAACAATGGGTGGTGCTCTAACACTCCCCTAAATTATATATATCCCAGTGAAAGAAAATGTGACACAAAAATATCATGTGATAAACCAAAAAGGTTAAAAACATACAGTACAAGTGCAGTGTGACTCAAACCTATAACACTCAAACAGTGATAAGTGATAAGTGAGGTGTTTAAAATAAAGTGTCAGAGGTGTAAACCTCCACTCAACTCTCATAAACACTGTTTAAAGATTGGAGCGGTGTAAGTGTAAGTGAAAACCTCCAAAATTCCTACTCACAATGGAGCAGTGGGTAAAGGCATTATCCCAATCAGTGGCAGTGCTATCCCTGTCTTGGGTAAGATGTCAGCTGTTTCTGGTGGATCTCAGGAAAAGAGAACAAACGATAGCGCAGACGAAAAATGCAAACAATGTCATTTCATAAAGGAAAACATTAAGATTCAACGCTTACAAAAGATCAGATTCTTATGGGCATTACGAGTAGACAGTGTCCCGGTATATGATTGGGATAATGCCTTTACCCACTGCTCCATTGTGAGTAGGAATTTTTTGATGTTTCACTTAAACTTTTGTTCATTTATTTAAGCCATATTGCATGTAAATTTCTCGCTCTTTTTTCTTTTTTACATGGTGTATGCCACCGCTCCCCTTACGTTTGGAGACTACTACATAAGTATGTCTGAACACTTAGGCCTGGATAGATCGAGCGCCAAATAAGGAACAAATCTGGTATTATTAGCACAGAAAATGCAATATTTTTATGGTGCAAAACATCAACATTGCACCGCTAAAAAAATAACTCATTTTTTACAGCGACCGATAAAAATATCGAGACCAGCATCAAAATGACTAAATGTCACACATTTAATCATGTTGTCCTGATATTTATTGGAACAGAGGACCCTACTCCAGGCTGCCGTTAGCCCCATCTTGCCTATGCATACTATATAATGGCCAATATATTGGACATATAGACATAGGCAAGATATCCTAAGCCAACATGGAATAGGTAATACAAATGAAAAATATTACAGTACATGTTAACCCCTTAGTAGTCCAAGTGGTCAGCTAGTCATGGGTTCCCACGACTAGCTGATCACTAAGGGGTATGAAAGGCGTAAATATAAAACATAAACTACACTACCAACCCTCCTTGGCTACAATAGTGGCTAGTGAAGCATTGCCTTGCAATGCTTAACTAACCGCTACGGCAAACAAGGTGTTAACCCCTACCACCACCACTCCGGGGCTCATCACCCTTCACGGGGCAACCATTTGCCTGTTTAAAGTTCCGATTTCTTAAAAGTTTGGAACTGCGGGCAGGTTTTATAGTAGTGACATACTGTGACATACTGTGACATACTGTGACATACTGTGACATACTGTGACATACTGTGACATACTGTGACATACTGTGACATACTGTGACATACTGTATATTATAGCGACAAAGGGAACAGAACATATAAAGATTGCAAAATAGGGAAACCTATTCTTCATTAAAGAGGGACAAGCTCATGCCCCGTCAACCAACTCTTATCTGCTCCAGTCCTGATGTTTAACTCTTATGTATAAGCATTTGGAGATTCATAGCTCATGATAAAAATGACGAACATGACATATACAGGGGCGGATTTACAAAACCGCCGCCCTTAGGCACTTACCTGGTGCAAGCAAGCAGGAGAAGGTAAGAACTTTACAGAGACCCCACTCTCTCCCCCAGCAATCAGTGGGGAAGAGAGCGGGTCCTCTGTATATGAGGGGGGGGGGGATGGGAAATTTGTCGTCCAAAAATGTTGCCCCCCACTGGACACACACACACATACATACATACATACATAGTGGTTGACAAATCACCAAAAAATCTACTCGCCACACAAAAAAATCTACTCGCCACCTAGTACCAAACGTGTACTGCTTGGGCCAATATTTACTCGCCCAGGGGTTAAATCCACTCGCCCCGGGCGAGCAAATGTATAGGTTTATCGAACACTGTATATATATATATATATATATATATATATATATATATATATATATATATATATATATATATATATATATATATATATATATATATATATATATATATATATATATATATATATATATATATATATATTGATATTGTGATGCCGACACCACATAGGAAAGCTAACTACACATTTCAGCAGCAACCCTTACTAACCCGGCTGCCAGCTAAGCCAGTTGTCAGCCCCAAAACATGTACATTGCATACAAAGTCTCTGCAGATAATAACAAAGCGCTTGCCTTATCTTTAGTCCTTTAAGGTCCTCTGCAACCAGACATCACTGCTTCAGCACAGCTCTCTCAGCAGTGTCTCTCAGACTTCTTTTACCAGCCTCCATTAGCTGGGGAGTTCCTCTGTCTCATCCCTTCTCTGGGATAAACTGTCTCTCTGTGCCTTGCAGCTTCCAGCCTTTTAAAGCACTTCCTGACTATTCAGAACAGGTTGATTAGCTTCATTAGTTATCACCTGAATAGCCTTTCCAAGGAGGATTAAATTAACTCTTTGTGCCTGGTGCTCTGGCGCCATTTCATTGATGATGTGTTTTTAATTTGGAAGGGAGGAGAAGAAACGCTAAACGCTTTCTTTGATTTTATTAACACAAACACAAAAAAATTGAATTTTACCAGCACTTTTAGTTCTAACATGATTCATTTTTAGATTTGGAGATATATGTAGAGGACAATAATATCAAGACCAAAACCTTTTTTAAGCCAATTGACAAAAATAATTATATTCTGAGAACCAGTGGACATTTGCCACATTGGATGGACAATGTGCCACTGGGACAGTTCAATAGACTTAAAAGAAATTGCACAGATCAAGAACAATTTGTTAAACAGGCTGATTTTATTAAACAAAGATTTCTGGATAAAGAATACGATGAGAGGTTATTGGATAGAGCGATTGTAGAAGCTGGCAGCCGCAATAGGAGTGAGCTACTGAGACCTAAAAGTAAAAAGAGAAAAGAACATTTAGAGTTTGCATTCATTACGGGCTATAATAAGGAATCTAAAAATATTCAGAAGATCCTGAATAAACACTGGGATATCCTGAAAAATGACTCTATACTGGGGAGTGTGGTTCCAGAAAGACCCAATGTTTTGTTTAGAAGAGCTGACAATTTGAAGACTAAGCTGGCGCCCAGTGCACTAAGAGAGAAAAACCCAAGTAAGAATAATTGGTTGAGCCAAAACAAGGGGTTCTATGGGTGCAAAACTTGCAGGGCCTGCCAGTTCAAATCTACAAATAACGCAAACTTCTGCACCAATGTCACTAATGAATGCTTTACTATAAAAACAAGTCTTACCTGCAGATCAGACCACGTCGTATATTTATTAGAGTGCCCATGTAAATTACAATACGTGGGCAAGACTGCAAGACCCATTAGAACTAGGATCCTAGAACACCTCAGCAGCATTAAACGACAAATAAAGACCCATAGTATTTCTGATCATTTCTCCACAGTACATCAAGGAGATGCAACAGGTTTGACTTATACAGTAATAGAACAAGTGAAACAACACTGGAGAGGGGGAGACAGAGAGAATGAACTTCTGAGGAGAGAATCCTTTTGGATCCATCGTTTAGGAAGTCTCACCCCAAGGGGATTAAATATGGAGCTAGACATTTTGCCATTTTTGAAATAAATTCATTTGTCTCTAATGTGGTTTTTGTCTCCCCCTTCTTTAGGAGTTTTTGTCATCCAATTCCCTCGGTATCTATCCAATAGCCTTTATACTCTGTGCATTTCAGGTTTTTTGTATGGTAGTAAATGTTTTTTGTATGGTAATAAATGTCTTTGCATGTTAGAAAGTGTTATATTAGCTCCATGATTATATAATTCACCATCATCCAACTGTAGGTGTTTAAGAAGATTTTTTAGGATTTTACAATTAATTTGTTAAAGTTAATTTGCAAGGTTGTTACAATTTTATAACTAACTAGCTGAGAGACCCGGCGTTGCCCGGGATGTAATTTTGGGGGGGGGGGGGCGTACGACAGGGTTAGGCTCCCCCCCCCTTGACAGCTAGGTGGGTGACTGAGTTGACTGAGTGTGTGGGTGACTGAGTGGGTGGGTGGGTGACTGAGTGGGTGACTTTGGGTCGGTGACTGGGTGGGTGACTTTGGGTCGGTTTGACTTTGGGTCGGTGGGTGGGTGACTTTGGGTCGGTGGGTGACTTTGGGTCGGTGGGTGTATGACTTTGGGTGGGTGACTTTGGGTCGGTGGATGGGTGGGTGACTTTGGGTCGGTTTGACTTTGGGTCGGTGGGTGGGTGACTTTGGGTCGGTGGGTGACTTTGGGTCGGTGACTTTGGGTCGGTGGGTGACTTTGGGTTGGTGGGTGTGTGACTTTGGGTGGGTGACTTTGGGTCGGTGGATGGGTGGGTGACTTTGGGTCGGTTTGACTTTGGGTCGGTGGGTGGGTGACTTTGGGTCGGTGGGTGACTTTGGGTCGGTGGGTGGGTGAGTTGGGTCGGGGGGTGGATGACTTTGGGTCAGTGGGTGGGTGGGTGACTTTGGGTCGGTGGGTGGGTGACTCTGGGTTGGTGGGTGGGTGACTTTGGGTCGGTGACTGGGTGACTTTTTCAGGGTCGGTGACTGGGTGGGTCAGTGACTGGGGTCGGTGACTGGGTGGGTCAGTGAGTGGGTAGGTGGGGTCGGTGAGTGGGTGGGTGGGGTCGGTGAGTGGGTGGGTGGGGTCGGTGAGTGGGTGGGTGGGGTCGGTGAGTGGGTGGGTGGGGTCAGTGAGTGGGTGGGTGGGGTCAGTGAGTGGGTGGGTGGGGTCAGTGAGTGGGTGGGTGAGTGGGAGACTGAATGGGTGGGTGAGTGGGAGACTGAATGGGTGGGTGAGTGGGAGACTGAATGGGTGGGTGAGTGGGAGACTGAATGGGTGGGTGAGTGGGAGACTGAATGGGTGGGTGAGTGGGAGACTGAATGGGTGGGTGAGTGGGAGACTGAATGGGTGGGTGAGTGGGAGACTGAATGGGTGGGTGAGTGGGAGACTGAATGGGTGGGTGAGTGGGAGACTGAATGGGTGGGTGAGTGGGAGACTGAATGGGTGGGTGAGTGGGAAACTGAATGGGTGGGTGAGTGGGAAACTGAATGGGTGGGTGAGTGGGAAACTGAATGGGTGGGTGAGTGGGAAACTGAATGGGTGGGTGAGTGGGAAACTGAATGGGTGGGTGAGTGGGAGACTGAATGGGTGGGTGAGTGGGAGACTGAGTGGGAGAGTGGGAGACTGAGTGGGAGAGTGGGAGACTGAGTGGGAGACTGACTGCTTGGGAGACTGACTGGGTGGGAGACTGACTGGGTGGGTGAGTGGGAGACTGACTGGGTGGGTGAGTGGGAGACTGACTGGGTGGGTGAGTGGGTGACTGGGTTGGTGAGTGGGTGAAAGTGACTGGGTGACTGGGTGGGTGACTGACTGGGTGGGTGACTGGGTGAAAGTGACTGGGTGACTGGGTGGGTGACTGGGTGGGTGGGTTTACTGGGTGGGTGACTTTGGGTGACTGGGTGGGTGACTGGGTGGGTGACTGGGTGAGTTTTTGGGTGACTAAGTGAGTGGGTGGGTGACTGAGTGGGTGACTGAGTGACTGGGTGGGTGACTGAGTGGGTGGGTGACTGAGTGGGTGGGTGACTGAGTGGGTGGGTGACTGAGTGGGTGGGTGACTGAGTGGGTGGGTGACTGAGTTGACTGAGTGGGTGGGTGACTGGGTGGGTGGGGATGACTGAGTTGACTGGGTGGGTGACTGGGTGAAAGTGACTGGGTGACTGGGTGGGTGACTGACTGGGTGGGTGACTGGGTGGGTGGGTGGGTGACTGAGTGAGTTTTTGGGTGACTAAGTGAGTGGGTGGGTGACTGAGTGGGTGGGTGACTGAGTTGACTGAGTGGGTGGGTGGGTGACTGGGTGGGTGGGTGGGGATGACTGAGTTGACTGGGTGGGTGACTGGGTGAAAGTGACTGGGTGACTGGGTGGGTGACTGGGTGGGTGACTGGGTGGGTGACTGGGTGGGTGGGTTTACTGGGTGGGTGACTTTGGGTGACTGGGTGGGTGACTGGGTGGGTGGGTGACTGAGTGAGTGAGTTTTTGGGTGACTAAGTGAGTGGGTGGGTGGGTTACTGAGTGGGTGGGTGACTTACCTTGACCCCGTGGCATCTGGCTGGGGCAGGAGGTGAGTTCGGGAAGCAGGGGGGGGGGGGGGGGCAAGAGTGGCAGGAGACCCGCGCCGCGCTTCCCCTCCAACCGGGAGCCGACGCACGTGAGGGGGAGTCCCGCGCCGCGCTTCCCCTCTCTGGTAGCGGCGCACGTGAGGGGGAGTCCCGCGCCGCGCTTCCCCTCCGTCCGGGAGCCGGCGCACGTGAGGGGGAGTCCCGCGCCGCGCTTCCCTTCTCCGGGAGGCGCACGTGAGGGGGAGTCCCGCGCCGCGCTTCCCTTCTCCGGGAGCCGGCGCACGTGAGGGGGAGTCCCGCGCCGTGCTTCCCCTCTCCGGTAGCGGCGCACGTGAGGGGGAGAGCAGGAGGCCCGGCCCGTGCTTCCCCTCTCTGGTAGCCGCGCCGCGAGGGGGGAGGAGCCTGGAGTTTGCTGCTGAGCAGGAGGGCCGCGGCGCACGGTGAGGGTGATGGTGCGGCTGGGGATGTTGCGGAGCGTGGGGATTTGGATGAGGTGGGGGGAGAGAGTGAGGGGCACCGGGAGAGGAAGGGGGGGGGGTGTGTGTGGAAGGTGAGCTGCGGTCCAACTGACGGGGGAGAGTGAGGGTGTGTGTGTGTGTGTGTGTGTGAGGGTGTGTGTGTGAGGGGTCGGGGGTGTGTGTGTGTGAGGGTGTGTGTGTGTGTGTGTGTTTTTTTTTTTTTTGCCCGTCACTCTGCCTCAGGCCAATGAGAGGTGCGGGGGCGGGCAGGCCAAGGGACCAATGAGATTGCCGCTAGGGACGCAGACATACAGTGCTTTCAGAAATATATAGTAGATTTGTATAAACTGTCTGTAATTATGGTGAGTCTGCCATTCCAGATCGTATATCCCCTGTGATAATTTCAGTGAGTTAATATGTTTGAAATTATAGGCTGTCCAAATTGACTCCAAATGTATCACTATTTATATTTATATTCCCACAAATATTCAATCCCTATCCTGTACACCAAGCATCCCCCTAACTATGCATTTACCATCATGTATACTGAGATTTTAACCCCATGTGTGCATATGAGCAATTGTATTTGTACTATCCACCCCAGTAGCACTTTAAGGAATAGCATACACCTGTTGATTAATTAGATCACCAAGATATAAAAGCATGCAATGTGTCATGAGACTCCACACTCCTGAGGAAGAAAGCAGTTGCTTTCGAAACGCGTAGAGTGGGAGTCTTATTCAGAGAGGAGCATACAGCAGAGGAGTTGCAGGAGGATCCAGCCCTCACCGAGCGACGAAACCGGAAGTGACGTCACACGCCAGTCGGAGCAGTCTAAACAGCTGACCGGAGGCTGAGGCGGAGGAGTGGGGGAACGTTGCGGGACGGTGAGCCAGCTGGCTAAAATCTTCCTACACTAATGCAGTGTGATATGCCCGTTTTTTATTGTTAGAATGTGAGTATAATATTTTATTGTTATAAAGCTATTTTTATCTTGAGTGATCTGCGCTATGCCAGTTTTTCTCTCTACATTGGGGTACGTGATCCTGGGGACCTGATCCACTTTGATGACAACTGCATCATCCACTTACCTCTGACCGTTTGAGTCAACCCTGCCTTTTTGACTCTTACATCTTGTAAGTAGTCAATTCATTAGAGCCAAGTCAATTGAAGGCTTTTTTCACATTGTCATTTTTGCTGCACTTAAATTTATTTTTGTTTCCTCCCCATGCTCCCCGTGGATTTTGTGTGTTTTGCTGTTACTGTGGGGGAAGAGTGAAGACTACCCCTTCCAGTGGGTTCCAGAGCAGGGGGTGAAACTGTATTTACTTAAATTTTATCACATTTTTCACTTAAGTTTTTGATTAGTCACTTATTATTAGTGTCTACTTTTTATTTGTTTGCACCTGTGTTCACTTTACCACTATACAATAGCACAGCTGATCACTCATAGTGGGACAGGCTTTGCTTGCTTTTTACTTCAGTTGGGTGGCCATTTTAAATCCCCGCATTTATTTTCAAACCCACAGTTTCCGCTGCTTGGTGCCTTAGGGACTGCCCGCATTAAACTCCACCATATTGTGATGCCGACACCACATTGCAGTCTCTTTTGTCCCAAATGAGGCAGGAAACACTGTATTTCTCTATACTTGGGGTTTATTTACAGGGATAAATAATATGAATAGGCCCACCGTCCCTTTGAGAAAAACCAAATAATAAAATCAAATCCTATTTCCTTTAGGAAAGCTAACTACACATTTCAGCAGCAACCCTTACTAACCTGGCTGCCAGCTAAGCCAGTTGTCAGCCCCAAAACATGTACATTGCATACAAAGTCTCTGCAGATAATAACAAAGCGCTTGCCTTATCTTTAGTCCTTTAAGGTCCTCTGCAACCAGACGTCACTGCTTCAGCACAGCTCTCTCAGCAGTGTCTCTCAGACTTCTTTTACCAGCCTCCATTAGCTGGGGAGTTCCTCTGTCTCATCCCTTCTCTGGGATAAACTGTCTCTCTGTGCCTTGCAGCTTCCAGCCTTTTAAAGCACTTCCTGACTATTCAGAACAGGTTGATTAGCTTCATTAGTTATCACCTGAATAGCCTTTCCAAGGAGGATTAAATTAACTCTTTGTGGTGAAAAAGTCCAATAGCTTCCCCATTCAGCCCCTAGAGGACAGCGATGGCACCACAATATATATATGGTGAAACACACAGAAATATCGCTCAACACTACAAATCAATATTGTCCAAAACAACTGTCAATAAGTCATCTATTAATCAAACTCAACAGTGGTGCTAGAAGGTTGAATTAATATGGAAACAACAGAGAGAAAGCAACCTTATAAAAAGCACACGGACATAAATTAAAGTGTGACAAAAGAATTTTATTAAGGTGAGTTAAAACAGGGGATAAGATTTAAAAGAAGAGGGGGGCTCAACGCTACCAAACAGTGTGGACCTGAAGGCAAGGGTCTAAACATAGATCCAATACATGACATGCACAGGACACAGGGGGCTCATAATAAGCACACCTGTATTGTAAAACCTACACTGGAAAAGTATATATATCTACATTGAAAAAATCACCATATAGACATGTTCAATAGTTGCATGGAGTGGATACAATAGAGCTACTGGTAGTAATGTGAAAAATACTTCACCACACAGTGTAGGGGTGTCACAGGCAGAAGGTAGGTCAAAGCTCTGTGTCAGATGTAAAGAGGTAGGGGCCCCCCTCAACAGACTCCCACTCCAACGCGTTTCGACCAGAAACTGTCTTCTTCGGGGAGTGGTGAGGGGAGAAAAGAGCCAGCATTTATAGGGGAAGCATAACAGCTAAGTTCGCGCCAAACAGATTTAAAGATTACAGGCAGCTGTGAAAAAGGGGAAGATCTGCAAACAAGGCAGCGTCATGGAGTCCGTGGTATAGGAATTCAGCACCTCATTGGGCTAATACGGTCATGTGATATCACCCACATCTGCCTATATGTAAATTAGGCCATGACGCATATGACGTCATCACGTTGTGCGCGTCATAGCGCACGACTGTCATGGTGACCGCCCACAAGAACCCAGGGCGGTTACAAGTCAGAAGAAAGAGGAGGAGGATTACCCATAGCGTTGTACTGCCTGTTGTTTCCTATAGCCGGATCGAACAGTGGTGCGCATGACGTCATCACGTGATGCGCGTCATAATGTGCGGTTGTCATAGCAACCGCACTAACAGGGAGGGAATAGGGAAACCTATTCTTCATTAAAGAGGGACAAGCTCATGCCCCGTCAACCAACTCTTATCTGCTCCAGTCCTGATGTTTAACTCTTATGTATAAGCATTTGGAGATTCATAGCTCTATCTACTATATATTTCTGAAAGCACTGTATGTCTGCGTCCCTAGCGGCAATCTCATTGGTCCCTTGGCCTGCCCGCCCCCGCACCTCTCATTGGCCTGAGGCAGAGTGACGGGCAAAAAAAAAAAAAAACACACACACACACACACACACACACCCTCACTCTCCCCCGTCAGTTGGACCGCAGCTCACCTTCCACACACACCCCCCCCCTCCTCTCCCGGTGCCCCTCACTCTCTCCCCCCACCTCATCCAAATCCCCACGCTCCGCAACATCCCCAGCCGCACCATCACCCTCACCATGCGCCGCGGCCCTCCTGCTCAGCAGCAAACTCCAGGCTCCTCCCCCCTCGCGGCGCGGCTACCAGAGAGGGGAAGCACGGGCCGGGCCTCCTGCTCTCCCCCTCACGTGCGCCGCTACCGGAGAGGGGAAGCACGGCGCGGGACTCCCCCTCACGTGCGCCGGCTCCCGGAGAAGGGAAGCGCGGCGCGGGACTCCCCCTCACGTGCGCCGGCTCCCGGACGGAGGGGAAGCGCGGCGCGGGACTCCCCCTCACGTGCGCCGGCTCCCGGACGGAGGGGAAGCGCGGCGCGGGACTCCCCCTCACGTGCGCCGCTACCAGAGAGGGGAAGCGCGGCGCGGGACTCCCCCTCACGTGCGTCGGCTCCCGGTTGGAGGGGAAGCGCGGCGCGGGTCTCCTGCCACTCTTGCCCCCCCCCCCAGCTTCCCGAACTCACCTCCTGCCCCAGCCAGATGCCACGGGGTCAAGGTAAGTCACCCACCCACTCAGTCACCCACCCACTCAGTAACCCACCCACTCACTTAGTCACCCAAAAACTCACTCAGTCACCCACCCACCCAGTCACCCACCCAGTCACCCAAAGTCACCCACCCAGTAAACCCACCCACCCAGTCACCCACCCAGTCAGTCACCCACCCAGTCACCCACCCAGTCACCCAGTCACTTTCACCCAGTCACCCACCCAGTCAACTCAGTCATCCCCACCCACCCACCCAGTCACCCACCCACCCACTCAGTCAACTCAGTCACCCACCCACTCAGTCACCCACCCACTCAGTCACCCACCCACCCACTCACTTAGTCACCCAAAAACTCACTCAGTCACCCACCCACCCACCCAGTCACCCACCCAGTCACCCAAAGTCACCCACCCAGTCACCCACCCAGTCAGTCACCCACCCAGTCACCCAGTCACTTTCACCCAGTCACCCACCCAGTCAACTCAGTCATCCCCACCCACCCAGTCACCCACCCACTCAGTCAACTCAGTCACCCACCCACTCAGTCACCCACCCACTCAGTCACCCACCCAGTCACTCAGTCACCCACTCAGTCACCCACCCACCCACTCACTTAGTCACCCAAAAACTCACTCAGTCACCCACCCAGTCACCCACCCAGTCACCCACCCAGTCACCCACCCAGTCACCCAAAGTCACCCACCCAGTAAACCCACCCACCCAGTCACCCACCCAGTCAGTCACCCACCCAGTCACCCAGTCACTTTCACCCAGTCACCCACCCAGTCAACTCAGTCATCCCCACCCACCCAGTCACCCACCCACTCAGTCAACTCAGTCACCCACCCACTCAGTCACCCACCCACTCAGTCACCCACCCACCCAGTCACCCACCCATTCAGTCAGTCACCCACTCACCCACCCACTCACCCACCCAGTCAGTCACCCACTCACCCACCCAGTCAGTCACCCACTCACCCACCCAGTCAGTCACCCACTCACCCACCCAGTCAGTCACCCACTCACCCACCCAGTCAGTCACCCACTCACCCACCCAGTCAGTCACCCACTCACCCACCCAGTCAGTCACCCACTCACCCACCCAGTCAGTCACCCACTCACCAACCCAGTCACCCAGTCACCCACCCAGTCAGTCTCCCACTCACCCACCCAGTCAGTCTCCCACTCACCCACCCAGTCAGTCTCCCACTCACCCACCCAGTCAGTCTCCCGCTCACCCACCCAGTCAGTCTCCCACCCAGTCAGTCTCCCACCCACTCTCCCACTCAGTCTCCCACTCACCCACCCATTCAGTTTCCCACTCACCCACCCATTCAGTTTCCCACTCACCCACCCATTCAGTTTCCCACTCACCCACCCATTCAGTTTCCCACTCACCCACCCATTCAGTTTCCCACTCACCCACCCATTCAGTCTCCCACTCACCCACCCATTCAGTCTCCCACTCACCCACCCATTCAGTCTCCCACTCACCCACCCATTCAGTCTCCCACTCACCCACCCACCCAGTCTCACCCAAAACCACCCACCCAGTCACTGACCCCACCCACCCACTAACCGACCCCACCCACCCACTCACCGACCCCACCTACCCACTCACTGACCCACCCAGTCACCGACCCCAGTCACTGACCCACCCAGTCACCGACCCTGAAAAAGTCACCCAGTCACCGACCCACCCACCGACCCAAAGTCACCCACCCACCCAAAGTCACCCACCCACCCACCAACCCAGAGTCACCCACCCACCCACCGACCCAAAGTCACCCACCCACCCACTGACCCAAAGTCATCCACCCCCCGACCCAACTCACCCACCCACCGACCCAAAGTCACCCACCAACCCAAAGTCACCCACCCACCGACCCAAAGTCAAACCGACCCAAAGTCACCCACCCATCCACCGACCCAAAGTCACCCACCCAAAGTCACACACCCACCAACCCAAAGTCACCCACCGACCCAAAGTCACCCACCCACCGACCCAAAGTCACCCACCGACCCAAAGTCACCCACCCACCGACCCAAAGTCAAACCGACCCAAAGTCACCCACCCATCCACCGACCCAAAGTCACCCACCCAAAGTCACACACCCACCGACCCAAAGTCACCCACCGACCCAAAGTCACCCACCCACCGACCCAAAGTCAATCCGACCCAAAGTCACCCACCCATCCACCGACCCAAAGTCACCCACCCAAAGTCACACACCCACCAACCCAAAGTCACCCACCCACCGACCCAAAGTCACCCACCCACCGACCCAAAGTCAAACCGACCCAAAGTCACCCACCCAGTCACCGACCCAAAGTCACCCACTCAGTCACCCACCCACCCACCCACCCACTCAGTCAAGTGTCACCCACCCACACAGTCACCCACACACTCAGTCAACTCAGTCACCCACCTAGCTGTCAAGGGGGGGGGAGCCTAACCCTGTCGTACGCCCCCCCCCCCCCAAAATTACATCCCGGGCAACGCCGGGTCTCTCAGCTAGTCTATTATAAAAATGACGAACATGACATATACAGGGGCGGATTTACAAAACCGCCGCCCTTAGGCACTTACCTGGTGCAAGCAAGCAGGAGAAGGTAAGAACTTTACAGAGACCCCACTCTCTCCCCCAGCAATCAGTGGGGAAGAGAGCGGGTCCTCTGTATATGAGGGGGGGGGGGGGATGGGAAATTTGTTGTCCAAAAATGTTGCCCCCCACTGGACATATATATATATATATATATATATATATATATATATATATACAGTGTTCGACAAACCTATACATTTGCTCGCCCCGGGCGAGTGGATTTAACCCCCGGGCGAGTAAATATTGGCCCAAGCAGCACACGTTTGGTACTAGGTGGCGAATAGATTTTTTTGTGTAGCGAGTAGATTTTTTGGTGATTTGTCAACCACTATATATATATATATATATATATATAGATATATATAGATAGGTTCCTTACCGAGTAGATCCAGGATCCCAAGATCACGAGGCAAGAAGGAGACAGCACACTCAAAGGTACAAAAAGCAGCGTGTATTCAGTAGAAAAACCGGCACATAAACCCGACGTTTCGGTCCCGAAACGTCGGGTTTATGTGCCGGTTTTTCTACTGAATACACGCTGCTTTTTGTACCTTTGAGTGTGCTGTCTCCTTCTTGCCTCGTGATCTTGGGATCCTGGATCTACTCGGTAAGGAACCTATCTATACATTACCTGTATGGGACAAGCACCTTTTTACCACATATGTGTGTGCCATCTGTTTATTTTTATATATATATATATATATATATATATATATATATATATATATATATATATATATATATATATATATATATATATATATATATATATATATATATATATATATATATATATATATATATATATATATGTGTGTGTGTGATCATTTTGTAATCTGTGACACCATGGTTCTCGAAATATAGACTGCTGTCCTCCGACTATGGTCAGGACATGCCAGTATCATCGCTGACCACCCAATTAGAATGATTATTTACAGATCAGTCAGGTACATTAAACACCATGTATTCCTTTCCTTGCTGAAATAACTTGCCATTCTACATGTGCTGCAGGAATCTTTCACAATCAAGTTTTAAACATGAATTCTGCCTCCTTTCAAGGAAAAAACCCATGATACAAAGATACACTGAATAAATCTTTCTGCAAAAGCATATGAGATGAAAGCAGTGTTATTCTCCCATAATTATTTTATTTTTTTACCAGGATGTAATGTACAGTAGGTATTTTCAGTTCTGGGCACCCAAGTCACTTACTGGTAAAAAAAATAGCACCTTTCAGTCTCCCCAGGAAACAAAATGGCAATTTAACCCCTTTGGTGCCCTGATGATGTATAGTGTACATCATTGAAAGTGTCACTCCAGAGGCCCTTATGATGTACTCTCTATGTCACGGCCATTTGGTCGTTTTCTTGGAGCTATCCGCGCCCGGCATTCACATGGAGCAAGCAGTGAAGGAGTGTACCCTCCTCTTCCTTTTCACTCAGAAAAGCGGTCATGTGATCTATTAGTGGCAGAGGGAATGTGGCCAGGAACCACTGCCACCGAACGGCTTAAATCTCCGGTGTTACACGGGCAAACAGGAAAAATGTAACACTATCCGTTGTGTCTTCCTATTGGCCAGAGTGACACGGGGGACTGAGATTTCCAGGAAGTACCTATGCTACATTTACATGTATGTATCTTGGGAACTAGTGGGTCTCCGGAGCTGAAATGTATGTGGTCCAGCTCCGGAAAGCCCCTGCTTAAAAAAGGAGTCTCTGGAGGGGGAACTGCTGCTTTAAGTTCAAGTTTGCACTAAAACTGATGCTCAAAGAGGCATTCTGAAAATGGGGCTGTAATTATTACTTATTTATCAAACTCACACGTTAACTTGTTTCCGTTCGCAATTTTGTCATGTGAGCAATGAAAGGAAGTCCAGGTACCCATTAGAATGAAATGCAGCAAGCTTTGTGTAACAATAATAATATTTATTTGTTATGAAGCCTTTATAGTGTACACCGCGCTGTATTTAGAATTTTGCAAGCACGAGTCACTCTCCTGTATAGCTTAAAGCTGCAGTTCAGTCTTTTTTTTTTTTTTTTTATTTATTTTTTTACTTCATTAGTTTTATGTGTGCAATCTCTAATTACCTAAAGAACTGTATAGCTGCAGGTCAATTTGTTCTCCATGTATTGATAGGTCGAAATTTGGTGACATAATTAGTGAAGGGATCTGTTTATATTCTGCTTGTCTGTCAGTGGAAGCTCATGAATATTCATGAGCACTCCTGCACTGAAATGTGCTAGAGGGAGGGCAGTGCTGACAAAGGGGTGTGCCAGGGCTTGTGACAGGACATGAAGGGGCAGTGCCTTAGCAAATGGCTGTTAAAATAGAATACAAGAAAATTGGTCTTTCAAAGTTGTTTTTTTAAAAACAGAAAATGCTAAAAGTATTTTTTCTTACTACAGAACTGATTTATTAAAAAAAACACACATGCAGGATATTGACTGAACTGCAGCTTTAAATTCTAACTTTGGCGCCCGAGGTCCAGGGAGATATCATTGGGTCTGTGTATCAAGAAAGTTTGGTGCATAATATTAGTATTATGCGCGGAAAAAAGTCTTACGGCACCTATAAGGTGACGGAGAAAACCAACGCAGAAAACCGTCAAGAAAAGTAACGCAAGCCGCACATTTCTTAATATATAGACTTACGGCAATATGCAAGTGTCCCTCCGCTTAGCCTCTCCCACTTGCTCCATCATCATCTCGTGCAGATATTACCCGCAAATGATGGAACTAGGATTAATACACCAGATTCAAAATACTAAACAAATCGGCAGGAAGAAGGACCGGAGGGTCCGAAGCATAGCCCCAAAGACCTATAGCCAGGGGCAGCGTGATGCCTAGCAGTCGGTGACACTGCGCTGAGCCCTGCGGTTACAGAGGCCCGCACTCTTCCCCACAACAATTGCGGGGGGGAAAGCCGGGGCCTCTGTAACTCTCTAATCTTGTCCGATGGCATCTTTCCCTGCATGGTCCCGTAATTATGGCTCCACGACGTCAAATGGCCATGACAGTGGGACGTGATGTCGCAACGCCATGCGGGGTGGTATTGCCATGAAAACGTAGCGCCTCGTGGCTCCATGACAGCACGTGACATCCCATTGCCATGGCAATGCCACGTCATTTGACGTCGTGGAGCCTCAATGACGGGACCATGCATGGGGACATGCCGGGAGGAAAAGCCGCCAGATGATGCCTGCATATGATGCCGTCGGATAAGGTAAGAGCTGAGGCTCCGCACATGTCCCTGCACCGAGCACCGTAAAGATGTCAGCCGGCCCTGCCTATAGATCCTTCAGCTGATGATCAAATCTATTATTAAACACAGGGCCGTTAATGAATGTTTCACTATTTTGCCAGTTCCTTCCTGGGACCCTTTAGCTGCTATAGAGGATGCTCTGTGAGGATTGGAATGAGATTCCCCTGGTGAGACGTTCCATTGTAGTTGTTTTTCTGATTATTTTTTATTTTATTTTTGCACCAATTTTTCTGCACAATATTTTGACACAGTTTTCCTATTTAACTGGATGAACACATGGACTGTTTATTAAGGACTTTTTTTTTTACTGTTATCATTTATTTTTTTTAAACTGTAGAAGGTGTCAGGGACCCCTTTTCCTTTGTGGGGAAGACTGTCCAGGGACGGACATAGCTTGTCTCAACTATACCAATTTGTGCAGCATGTTGAATCTGGCTGTATGCCTATAAAGAAAACAGTTTATATTGAGTGCCATTTCCCTTTCCTTGGTCTTTGTTTACTACATAGATGCAGCCTTGTGTCTAAATAAAGACTTGAGGCTTATATTTGTGCTTCGATACATAGAGCCTGCCCAAGGTCACAAGAAAAGCTTCTGCTTGGGTTTCAGCCAGGTTCACTCACTTCAAAGGCATTGACATTACCATTAAGCTACTCATTTTCTGGAGCTACTACTTCTCCAGAGCTACTCCATCCCCCAGAGCTACTCCATCCCCCGCAGCTACTACTTCCCCCGGAGCTACTCCTTCCCCCGGAGCTACTCCATCCCCCAGAGCTATTCCTTCCCCCAGAGCTATTCCTTCCCCCGGAGCTACTCCTTCCCCCGGAGCTATTCCTGCCCGAGGAGCTACTCCTTCCCCCGGAGCTATTCCTGCCCGAGGAGCTACTCCTTCCCCCGGAGCTACTCCATCCCCCGGAGCTACTCCATCCCCCGGAGCTACTCCATCCCCCGGAGCTACTCCATCCCCCGGAGCTACTCCTTCCCCCGGAGCTACTCCTTCCCCCGGAGCTACTCCATCCCCCAGAGCTATTCCTTCCCCCAGAGCTATTCCTTCCCCCGGAGCTACTCCTTCCCCCGGAGCTATTCCTGCCCGAGGAGCTACTCCTTCCCCCGGAGCTATTCCTGCCCGAGGAGCTACTCCTTCCCCCGGAGCTACTCCATCCCCCGGAGCTACTCCATCCCCCGGAGCTACTCCATCCCCCGGAGCTACTCCATCCCCCGGAGCTACTCCATCCCCCGGAGCTACTCCTTCCGCCGGAGCTACTCCATCCCCCGGAGCTACTCCTTCCGCCGGAGCTACTCCATCCCCCGGAGCTACTCCTTCCCCCAGAGCTACTCCTTCCCCCGGAGCTACTCCATCCCCAGAGCTACTCCTTCTCAGTGCCTGCAGATGTACAGTAGCAAGACTTAACTGTCCCCAGCACCGTGAGGACAGTATCTGTGGGGGGTCCATGCTTCTCATTGGGACCCCCTGCAGCATTAATCCCACAGTGCCTCAACCAATACGGTCGTGTGACAATGTGCAGCCGCAGCACCGAAGACACTAAGTCTGGGGCCATGGTGCTTAGCGATCAGATTGCCTTAAGTCAGTGATCGCGTCCACGTGGCGCGTGCGGGCGGAAGCGGGAGGGGGCGCGCGTTGCACAAGTTGAAACTGATTTCTTGGCGCGACAGGCCGGTCACGTGAGCGGTTTACTCAATGGGGGTGAACCAGCTCCGTGACGCCCCTAGGCACGCTCCCCATGGCACGGCACGGCGCATCTCCACTGGCCACAAAACGCACTCGCTTCACGCGGGTGATGCCATGGCTGCGCACGCCTCCACACGGGCGAAGGCACCATGGCCCCAGCCTAAGTGTTGCTACATCATTATGTGCCTGTAATATCATGTTTCTACCTTTCCTGGGGCAGAGAACTCCAGTAGCTGTGAGGTGGTCCGAGCGCTTCTAGTTAACAGCTTTGTGCCAAAGGGAGATAGAAGTAGAAATAGAGACAGAATTTGAGACCTCTTACCTCATGGATAGGAAGTTTTATAAATCTCACCCCAGTAATGTGAACTGTGTATAAAAGCGTTTATTATGGACCTATTTAAACTAGGAAAACGTATTAAAGCCTTCAGCAATAGCATGGCCTGCAATGCATTTCAGAGTAATGTGTTTCAAGCCCATTTCGCAGAGGATGGGCTAATATGTATTTTTCAGCATTATTTGAAGCTCACTAGCTTTTTAAGTTTTGGTATAGGCAAAGTAAGCAATGGTGTAACATTAGAGGCAAGCTCTGTATCCGTGCTCAGAAGAATGCATACGCCATGATGTACCATGTAATATTTCCGGATATAATATAAAGTAAGCAATGGGCATTCATTTCTTGCTGACTTACTGGATGCACCATATCCTAAAAAATGTACTTGGTGTTTGGCCAAGAGCTCACGATTTTCACTACACAGACCTTGACAATAGTGGGTTATAATGAGGTGATTGTCCTTTTTTTTTCCACAAATCTTTTTATTAGGTTCATTATCAGCATACAGACGATCTTCTTATACATTTTCTGTTAGAGACAAATTGTATCATCTATGGGGCTTATGCAGAGAGGTACTGCTTAAATTCGCCGCAGGATTGGAATTTATTGTAGTGCTATGCAGGGTACTCCGGTAGCGCGGTGTTCATGAAATAGCTAAGTAGGCGAGTTTCACTTGGCGTGAAACTCGCCATTCAAAGCCGCGCGGTATTTGCCGACAATACAGCCAACTTTAGTTGGCGGGCAAAATTTCCACTGAACGCGCCATTTAGTAGCTCCGATTGGCGCGTTCATGCGCATCGGAGCTACTGGAATCGTGCGTCTTTTAACAGTGGCGAACTCACGCTTCTCGCCACCCGTCTGGCGAATTTGACTAGTCCCTCCAAGTTTTCGCCACTAACTCTTTGAATGCGGACATTTTTGCCGCAAACCTGCCGAATTTCACCTTACCGTAACTCTCTGCATAAGCCCCTATATTCTATAAACAATGTTCACATGTTTTTTTTTTTTTTGTTTTTTTCAAACATTAATCATATCTAATGTAACTTTGCACTCTAACTCACAGTCTTTTTCAACATATGGGCGTTCAATTTTGACTTTTCCAGTTTTGGTCGCCTTATGCCCCCCTTATGTTATTTCCACGTTTACTATATTTTTCAGATTCAGGGCATAACTATTTTAACTTTGAACTCTAACGTAACTTGTCGTGTTGGTACTTTCATTCTTTTCCTTCTCTCCTTCCCCCCTCTAGTGCTTGTTGTCCTATCCCGTTCGTTGTCCTCATGTCTCGTGATTGTCCTTTTGAGAGAAGGGGGGTAACTTGAAACAACCATCTCTGGGAAAAATAATTGAAAAACATTACTTTTTGTTTGCATATTCTGAGTTTGCTTCAAATAAAGGAGTTGGTTTTTTTTTTTTTGGGGGGGGGGGGGGATAGGGGAGTGAATGGTCCCCCAAATTATTACATCTTAAAGACTCCCACGTGTTTTTAAAATGTTTTATATCAGTTTGAAGCAGGGGGTCTCCAAACCTGCACCGCGTTAATTTCAGGTCCGGGGACCCTCTGCTTCCTGAGACGGGGCTATCAAATTGGTGGCTTAAATGTCCCGTATCCAGCGAGCCAATAGAAATCTGTGACGTCATCCCTTGCGGCTTCCTATTAGCGCATGTGACACGGGAGCTTTAAACTGCGCAGAGATACCGGCAGCACCTACAAGTGTAAGTATCTAGGGAAGCAGGGGGTCCCCAGAGTTGGAATGAACGTGGTTCAGCTCCGTACACCCCCCTGCTTCAAACCTATTTTAAAAAAACCATAATGTGTCACCAGGAGTGCACTTTTAAGGCCCTCGAAACGCTATCTCTGCACCATAATAGTGTTTTGCATTCTTCCAAATACTCTTTATATCACATAGAGATGGGTGAATGTGTTAACATTCAAGCCGCAAATTCTTTGCTAGTTTTTTTTTAACAAAATCCGATTTGCAGACGGGAACTTGTAGGCGGTTTAAACAGTTACAAATTAGAGAGAGAGGAGAGAGGAGACCTATTTTAGTATAGTCCCAGGTGCTATAGACTGTATATCCCCTGAAACAACACTTGCGCTCTCTCTCTCTCTTGCTGTCTACCAGGTCTGGGGCAAATGTCACTTTTAAAACCCAAGCTGCAAAGAAATGTCATATTCACTGTGAATTCGAATGTCGGCCAAAGATTCGCCGATAACACCCAATAGACTTCTTACCTGTGTGGTTGGCGTGTTTAGCATAGGGAGACTTCATATGTATTCTGTGGATCAACGTTAAAAATCTATAGTACCTACTCCTGTGCTGGAGGTTCCAACAACACAATTACTAAGCTGACCTGTACCACAGTCAAAGCTATATATTTTCCTTGCACTCCTTCTAGAAGCCGTCTTATTTTAGGCAAACCATGCACAATTTCCACATTTGTGGTCAGCAATTTAGAAAACAGAAGTTCCCAGACAAAACAGTTGCATCTGAAATTCTGTTACCCATCAGAACACTTTTCTCCCTACCCAAGAGGAGGTCTCTTTCTGCCTTCACCAGACTCTTGCTACATTGTATAAGATAACAGATCCTTCCCCATACGAGTGGGAAAATGAACACAGCAGTACTGACCCTGCTGGTTATAACAAGCGTCAGATATGGTAGGTTCCTGAGCTCATCGCAGTTACAACTATTGCTTGCGCTAGTAAACTTATACTGATGTACAGTACATCAGAAAGGAGTATGTTTAGAAAAAGACATTAAAATAGAATTGTATAATTGTCTGAGAGTGGGACTTAAAAAAAAATAGGTTTAAGGGGAAAAAAATAGGTTTAAGAAAAAAAAAATGAAAAGCAATAACTGGGAAGAATGTTTTATTTTTTTAAAATTGCTAAAGATACTTACATATAAATGTGTATTATTTGGAAACACAAAGGTTTAATGCTATTAGTATGAATCCTGCGAAACACGCAGTGAGGACAAAAGAGGACAGCACACCGCCCAAAAATGATCGGGCTAGAGAAGTTTAGAATATAAAAAGAATGTATTTAAGCCGTCTAAAAGGGGGCTCGCAGACCTCTAGCGCTTTTCGCAGCGTGGGGGGCTTTATTAAGAAATGTTAATGTTATTAGTATAATGCATATAGGGGTTTATTCTATATAGTCCAAAGCGGCCGAAAACTCCCTTTGACTTGAATCCGAGTTTTTGGCCGATCACGCTGCGTTTGAACACTTTGACTATGTAGAAGAAAATGCCAACGTTGCACAGAAGCGGTAATTTTGCAGTCAGTGCATCTACGCTATTCCTTGCCAAGGAGTGTGGTGAGTATTTATTTCTCAGTAACGCGTGTATATATGATATAAAATGATACTTTGGGGCATGGGTTCTCAAACTTTGCCGTAATGCGAACTCCTGCAGTGTTTGTAATTATCTGGAGGACTGAAATTGTACTTAACTCTGTTCATCAATGTATTTATCTGTACATATACAATATTTAAAAAAAAAAAATATTGGATCTGTATTTAAAAAACAGCTCTTAGGCTGCGTCCCCGCTAGGGCTGAGCGGGCGGCGCTTGCGGCGGTTACTTACATATATAGCTATATGTAAGACCCCGCTCACGCTGTGCGCACGCGCTCATGCGCGGGCACACACTCACCCGTGCTCGGCGCTTAAGTAAACAAAAACATTTACTTTCCCGCGCGCTCAACTTCCCGCAATGCCCCCCCCCCCCCTCCCCCGCGCGCGCGTACATGCAGTACACCCGGCGCTCATGCTTGGAGCGCTCTCCAAGCATGAGCGCGCTCAGCGCCAGGGACCATCACTAAAATCCACCACTGCTATAAAAACAATCTGGTACATTAGTTTGTTAGAGGATACATGGATTGTAGAGAGAAGGGGATATGATGAACCAAATCAACAGCCTAGGGCAGGAGTGGCCAACAACAGTCCTCCTGGGCCAACAACAGTCCTCGTGGGCCACCACTAGGTCAGGTTTTAAGGATATCCCTGCTTCAACACAGGTAGTTCAATCAGTGACTCAATTGTTGACTGAGCCACCTGTGCTGAAGCAGGGATATCCTTAAAACTGACCTATTGGTGGCTCTTGAGGACTGGAGTTGGGAACCCTTGGTCTTGAGCAGGGATGCACAAACTTTCCTCCCTGCGCCCCCCCTGTGTGCACTCCCCCCCCCCTGTTCACGCCCCCCTCCCCGGATGTCTCCGGCATCAAATGACACCGCAGGGTCACGCGATGTCAGGGTGCCATGGCAACGCGACGTCTCATGGCCCAACAACGTCATTTGACGCCGCGTTGCCGGAGACAAGGTAAGTGAAGTTACAGAGGCCTCACAAGATCCCCCGGCATTTAATTGAAATGCCTGGTGGAAGAGCGCAGGGCCTCTGCAACCACCGCACCCCCCTGGCCTAGAGCATTGGTTCCAAAATCTTTCCGGTGAGACCACTAGCTACACAATATTTTAGGACTAATGCATTTGCCCACGGGTGAGTACATGTGTTTATACAGGATATTGATTGCCCGCCCCAGAAACCTGGCACGGTGCAGGGATCTGAGAAGAGGTTTGCAACAAATGGGCATTTAAAATTCCTGTACGCAGCATTTATTGCTAGCAATCCTGAAGGGACAGCGTTCACTTATTATTCACCACTAACGCAAATGAATTGCAGTGTTTTGAAAACAACGGTGCTTGAGATTAGGGTGAATGGGAAGGACGAGACCGTATAATATTGCATGTGTCTATGGGATGGGCGTACTGGATTGGGAGAAATCTGTATTTATTAAAACACTGCCTCGTTATAGAACTAATCCATGTTCTGTAGGTCAGTGTTGATAAATATTACAGATGAAGAAGAGACTCAGGGTAATATAATTAGTTTGGGATTGGGAGAATCCTGGTTTAAATCCCAGTGGCAGTTTCAGGTGACCATAAGCAGGTCTTTTGTAAGAGAATATATGAAATGGTTTAAAGTACAGTGGTTAAGTAACATCACAAGCTATATAGGATCTGGATAAGCTGATAATTTTTCTTTGCTGTCAGCCTGCTCTACTTAAAGAGATCAAAAGAGCTAAATAATTGACATATGTACAGTTCACAACGTGCAGCCAGGCAGCCTACTTGTATAAAATAGTGAGTTACAAGACATAACTAGTCAGTTTAGTTACATGAATTAAAATGTAGTCACTCTGCATCGGATGTCCTTAAACACTTCAGTTATGAATAGGGTCATTCATTTAGTATTTTAAGAGCTGCAACCCTCATTCATCTGCAAAACAGTGCTGCCACCTCAGATAGTTACAGTATCAGTCAGCTGTAGTGTGGGCTGCAGGAGAGGACTCGCATGACTCCTTCACTACAGTATGTCACAGTTCAACACTTCATGTTTTCTGATCTGATATACAATAACAAAAACTAAACCAATGTCAAGTCAGGCTATTCAGGACAGAAATGGAAGATAAGGGTGCAGGGTGCATTTATATAGCTGATAAGGAAAATTATCTCCAGACACAAACAATGGGACAAAGGTTACACAACAGCCAACAGTGAAGTCGTGTTCAAAATTACCAATAGTTACCGAAACAGAGAGGAAGTGGGGGGTAAACATTTCCCCTTTAAGTTAGATCTCTGTTGAGCTTTCCATGTTGCACCATATCACCAGTGAACCAACAGCCTGTCACGACTGTTTGGAGCACTTTGCTAGGTATATTGGAGTTGGGAAACAGTAAATACTCTAAACTAGGGGTAGCCAACTCCAGCCCCCAAGAGCTACCAACAGGTCAGGTTCAGGACAGCCCTGCTTCAGCACAGGTGGCTCAGTGTCTCAAAGTGAGCCACTGATTGAGCCACCTGTGCTGAAGCAGGGATAGCCTGAAAAACGGACCTGTTGGTAGCTCTTAAGGATTGGGGTTGGCCACCCCTGCTCTAAACTACGTAATACATTTTCTAACAAACATTTGCATTTGTTATAGATGAGTTCATCGGCTCTTCAGATGAAGATTTAGGCCGCGTTTATAGTGACGGTGACGCGACCGATGACGTCACCCGTCGCCATTGGCAAACGTTGTATTTCAAGTTTGGGAGACGTCGCTGGCGACAAGGCCAGTGACGTCACCAAGGGGAAGGCAGAGTGCAACAGGCGCTCTGTGATTGGTTTAGAGACAGTCACATGTTAGCGACTGTCTCTCCAAAAATCAAATATCAGTGACTACCAGATTTTTGGTAGCACTGTCGCTCCGTCGCTTTGTCGCCATCACGTGCACTATAAGCGCCGACGACGGAGACAATGCATTTGTTTTGACGTGACGGTCGCGTCGCCGTCACCATCACTATAAGCGCAGCCTTAGAAGCCATACCTGATACAACTTCAAATACTATGAACTTCTCCATAGTGATGTCTAACCAGTTGTTCACTGAACATCACACGTGCTGGCACTCTGGAGATCACATTCACCGCTCCACTGTCCTTGTATGAGAAGCGCTAAACAATCAGCTCTGAGGAAAATATTTGAAAATGTCACTATTTGGATATTTAGTGTCGGGTGTGTTTTCAATGAAGGAGTTTGTCAAAAAAAATACAAATAATTACTTATTAAGGTCCCCAAAAAAAGCTACATCTGCCACTTAATAGTGTTTTGCAAAATCCTCTTCAAATAACACCACAAAAACAGTACGGTCACTCTGGCCACAAGTAGAAAACTGTTGTCATGTGTCAATGAAGTTGCAGCTTTTGATTGGCCACCAGAGCAGAGGTTGCTCCGGTGGTCACGTATCCATCAGACAAGTATTCTTAGCTGTAGAAAGCAAACAGAGAAATCTATGGAACTGGAGGCTCACATAAGCTAAGAGGATGCCCCAATTCAAGTTAAAAATAACTTAAACAAATAATAATTTATGACCATTTTTTTTTTAACGTTATAACATGTTGCTGCCCAGTGTGAAAGTTGAGATGGTTTACAGGACATGTATTAATCAGTTCCGAGTTTGATGGGTCAATCCTGCAAAACAGAACATTTCATTTCCCTAGAATGCATTATTACCTTTCCTGACATTATTATACGTAAGTGTTTTAGGAGGCAAGAAAGAAGCACTCACAATTATAATCCTGCCAAGATGTGGCCAGGTCTGTCGGAAACTTTCTCAAAATGATCTTAAATCCACTGAAAAAACACCTTGTAAATATCCATGTGAGTCGTGGCTTTTCTTGTTTCAAACATAAGTGTTTTAGAGCAGAGGTGTTTAACAATATCACATGACATCTGATAATGATTTGCACAGTAGTATTAATGGGTCTCTTTTATAGGGAGACTTTCTTAAACAGGTTTTGAGGGAGGGAAAACTGATTTTGGTAAATGTCTAGGCTGGTGTATTGCTGATTTCCATACATTGTGTACCTATGTAATTAGCCATGATGTGTGTGTGTGTGTGTACTGTATGTATGTATGTATGTATGTATATGTGTGTGTGTGTGTGTGTGTGTGTGTGTATGTGTATGTGTATGTGTATATATATATACTAGCTGAGAGCCCCGGCGTTGCCCGGGATGTTTGTGGTGTGGGTGTGGCATTTGGGTGAGGAGTGGTCAACGCGGCCCATGTGCGGTGGTAGTGCTGCTGTGGCTGTACTGATGGTGATTGTATCGGTGTGCTGATTTGGGAGGGTTTGGTGCTGATGTGGGGGTGCGGATGTGGGTGTGCCGATGGGGGAGGTGCAAAGGTGCCGATGTGTGGGTGCTGATGGTGTTGATGGGGACTGGGAATGGCGGGGAGCCGAGAATGCCAGTGTGCTGGGGGGGCATGGGATAGCGGTGTGCTGATGTGGTGGTGCTGGGGATAGTGTGTGTGTGAATACGTGTGTGTGTGTGTATACACACGTGTGTGTGTGTATACACGTGTGTGTATACATGTTTGTGTGTGTGTGTATACATGTTTGTGTGTATACATTGTATGTGTGTGTGTGTATACATGTGTACGTGTGTGTGTGTGTACGTGTGTGTGTATACACATGTATACACATGTGTGTATACACATGTGTGTGTAGACATTGTGTGTATGTATATATTGTGTGTGTGTATACATGTGTGTGTGTGTGTGTGTGTGTGTGTGTGTGTGTGTGTGTACATGTGTGTGTATACACATGTGTGTATACACGTGTGTGTTTACACGTGTGTATACATGTTTGTGTGTGTGTATACATGTTTGTGTGTATACATAGTATGTGTGTGTGTATACGTGTGTGTGTGTATGTGTGTGTGTGTGTACATTTGTGTGTATGTACATTTGTGTGTGTATACATGTGTGTGTATACATGTTTGTGTGTGTGTATACACGTGTGTATACACGTGTGTGTGTGTGTGTGTGTGTATACATGTGTGTGTATACATGTGTGTGTATATACACGTGTGTGTGTGTATACATGTGTGTATACATGTGTGTGTGTATACATGTGTGTGTGTATACATTATGTGTATGTATACATGTGTATGTGTATACGTGTGTGTGTATGTCTACATGTGTGTGTGTGTGTATGTCTACATGTGTGTGTGTAAGTGTACATGTGTGTGAGTATACGTGTACATGTGTGTGTGTACGTGTGTGTGTGTGTCTACGTGCATGTATTTGCAGATGCATTTACACCAATCAGAGCTTCATCAAGTGTGTGTGTGTGTACGTGTGTGTGTGTGTACGTGTGTGTACGTGTGTGTGTGTGTGTCTACGTGTGTGTGTGTCTACGTGTGTGTGTCTATGTGTGTGTGTGTGTGTCTATGTGTGTGTGTATACGTGTGTGTATACGTGTGTGTGTATACATGTGTGTATACGTGTGTGTGTGTATACGTGTGTGTGTATACGTGTGTGTGTGTCTACGTCTGTGTTTGTCTACGTGTGTGTGTGTGTGTGTCTACGTGTGTGTGTGGATGTCTACGTGTGTGTGTGTGTGTCTACGTGTGTGTGTGTGTGTCTACGTGTGTGTGTGTGTCTACGTGTGTGTGTCTACGTGTGTGTGTGTGTCTACGTGTGTGTATACGTGTCTACGTGTGTCTGCGTGTCTACGTGGGTCTGCGTGTCTACGTGGGTCTGCGTGTCTACGTGGGTCTGCGTGTCTACGTGTGTCTGCGTGTCTACGTGTGTCTGCGTGTCTACATGTGTCTGCGTGTCTACGTGTGTCTGCGTTTCTACGTGTGTCTGCGCGTGTCTGCGTGTATCTGCGTGTCTGCGTGTGTCTGCGTGTCTACATGTGTCTGCGTGTCTACGTGTGTCTGCGTGTCTACGTGTGTCTGCGTGTCTACGTGTGTCTGCATGTCTACGTGTGTCTGCGTGTCTACGTGTGTCTGCGTGTCTACGTGTGTCTGCGTGTCTACGTGTGTCTGCGTGTCTACATGTGTCTGCGTGTCAACGTGTGCCTGTGTATATACATGTGTCTACGTGTGTGTATACGTGTGTGTACGCGTGTGTCTACGTGTGTGTTTACGTGTGTGTACGTGTGTGTGTGTGTATATGTGTGTGTACGTGTGTGTGTGTACGTGTGTGTGTACGTGTGTATACGTGTGTGTATATACGTGTGTTTGTGTGTATACGTGTGTATACGTGTGTATACGTGTGTGTGTGTGTGTGTAAACGTGTGTCTGTGTGTATACGTGTGTCTGTGTGTATAGTTGTGTCTGTGTGTATAGGTGTGTGTGTGTATACGTGTGTCTGTATGTATACGTGTGTCTGTGTGTATACGTGTGTCTGTGTGTATACGTGTGTCTGTGTGTATATGTGTGTCTGTGTGTATACGTGTGTCTGTGTGTATACGTGTGTCTGTGTGTCTACGTGTGTCTGTGTGTCTACGTGTGTCTGTGTGTATACGTTTGTCTGTGTGTATATGTGTGCGTGTGTGTATACGTGTGTGTATACGTGTGTCTGTATAGGTGTGTGTATGTATAGGTGTGTGTGTGTGTGTGTCTACGTGTGTGTGTGTGTCTGTGTACGTGTGTGTGTGTCTGTCTACGTGTGTGTGTCTGTCTATGTGTGTGTGTGTGTGTGTGTGTGTGTGTGTGTGTGTGTGTGTGTGTGTGTGTGTGTGTGTCTGTCTACATGTGTGTGTGTCTACATGTGTGTGTGTCTACATGTGTGTGTGTGTCTACATGTGTGTGTCTGTGGACGTGTGTGTGTGTGTCTGTGGACGTGTGTGTGTGCCTACATGTGTGTGTGTGTGTGTCTGTGGACGTGTGTGTGTGCCTACATGTGTGTGTGTGTGTGTGTGTGCCTACATGTGTGTGTGTGTGTGTGCCTACATGTGTGTGTGTGTGTGTCTACATCTGTGTATGTGTCTACATGTGTGTGTGTCTACATGTGCGCGTGTGTGTGTGTGTGCCTACATGTGTGAGTGTGTGTGTGTGTGTGTACATGTGTGTGTGTGTGTGTGTGTACATGTGTGTGTGTACATGTGTGTGGTCTCTGTGTGTGTGGGTCTCTGTGTATGTGTATGTATATAGATATATATATATATATTATATATATATTTTTTTGTATAGAGATATATATATAGTGTGTGTGTATGGAGGGATGAGGCTGGCGCTGAAGGAATGTGGGGGGGGGGCAGCTGCTTACCTTGTGCAGGCCGGGAGACGGACCCTGCAGTCATCTGGTACGGAGGGGCGGGGATCAGACTGGAGCCGGACAGAGGGCATGTGGGTGGGGGGGGGGGGGAAGCTGCAGGGAGAGCAGTACGGGGCATGTGGAGATGGGGAGAGCAGCACGTAGCATGTGGAGGGGGGGAGAGCAGCACGTAGCATGTGGAGGGGGGAGAGCAGCACGTAGCATGTGGAGGGGGGGAGAGCAGCACGTAGCATGTGGAGGGGGGGAGAGCACATGTGGAGGGGGGAGAGCAGCACGTAGCATGTGGAGGGGGGGAGAGCACATGTGGAGGGGGGAGAGCAGCACGGGGCATGTGTGGGGTCCCTCCTGCAGGGCGGGAGCCCCCCCCGCTGCCCTCCGGCTCGAGGTGAGGCCTCCTGCAGGGCGGGAGCCCCCCCGCTGCCCTACGGCTCGAGGTGAAGCCTCCTGCAGGGCGGGAGCACCCCCGCTGCCCTCCGGCTCGAGGTGAGGCCTCCTGCAGGGCGGGAGCCCCCCCCGCTGCCCTCCAGCTCGAGGTGAGGCCTCCTGCAGGGCGGGAGCCCCCCCGCTGCCCTCCGGCACGAGGTGAGGCCTCCTGCAGGGCGGGAGCCCCCCGCTGCCCTCCGGCTCGAGGTGAGGCGGCGGTGCCGAGGAGCGTTGCAGGCGGCGCCGGGTAGGCTGCTTTTTGCTGTGAGGGGGGGTGGGAGAGGTGAGCCGGTGCCGAGGAGCGTGCGGCGAGGTCCGTGGGTATGCTGCCTCACACATCCTGCCGCTGCCTCACCCATCCTGCCGCTCCCACGTGGATGTGAGGCGGGAGGCCGCGTGTTGTGGCCGCTCCCCCGCGTGTGTCCCGGGCGCTCGCTCCGCTCCCCCGCTGACTGTAGCGGCGCCGGGGTGTGAGCTTGGGGGGGGGATGAGCTTGGGGGGGGTGAGGTGTGTGTGAGTTTGGGGGGGGGGGGAATGTGTGTGTGTGTACACGGGACTCCGGGTAAGTTCGGGCACAGGGGGGGTGTGGAAGTTGAGGTGCGGTCCAGCTGACGGGGGAGAGTGAGAGGCACCGGGAGGGGGGGGGGTGTGTGTGTGTATGTGTGTGTCCCCGTCTGTGTGTGTGTCCCTGTGTGTCCTTTGGCCCGTCACTCCGCCTGAGAGGTGTGCGGGGGCGGGCCAAGGGACCAATGAGATTTCCCCTAGGGACACCGGACATCCAGGCAGGCAGGCATACAGTGCTTTCACTAATATAGTATAAGATAATATATATAGCCATGTCTCCATCTGACCCTCCTCCTCACTATGTTGCTCCGCAGGGGAACTACACTCCCCAGAATGCCTCAGGAGCTGAGGTCATGTGACACAGAACAGCCAATAGAGCTGCTAGAATCTCCTGAGGGGAGATTGGAACTTTGGGAGAGCTTGAAGTGCAAGCTGACAGTTAGTTCAGTTGGAGCCAGGACCGAGACAGGGAAGATAAGATCTGGGTGTCAATGGCACCCAGACTAGGTCATATTAACCCCCTTAGGTCCAAGATAGTTCCCAATCACCTAATTAGATTGTGGCTGCTTCAGGGAAACCCCTAGCTAGGGACATTTCCCCATTAGCTGTATATAGTTAGTTTATAGTGCCAGTGAAGACGCCACATTGTGAAGCATAGCCTGCAGTCTGGGACCTGATCTAGGCATACATGATTAAAGACTATTTTATTGGTGTGACCATCCTGCTGGAACCCACCCCACGCAGAGGCGGAAGCTTCGCTGACGGCAACATCGCTGGATCTCCAAGATCCCTGATGTTAATCGGCCGCTCCGGGTATTGGTGTACCCGGCAAGTATCTCGACTAAAGTGCACCAATGGTTCACGGGTAGCGCTACCATACACACTTTTGGTTGGGCCTTGACATTGGGTAAAAGGACATCAGGGTATTGGAGCCAAGCACCCTTTGTACTGTGGGGACACTCACTTGGTGCTAAACCAGTGAAAGCCTTAAAACCTGATCTGTTGGGGGGGTCTTGAGGACTGGAGTTGAGAACCTCTGACTTAGAGGGTGGAGCTCGGTTCAGATGCAGACCACAGGTCTGCCTGGGCACCAATGAAGGCTCTTCGAGTAAACTGGCGTTTCATTGTGCAAAAATATATGTATTTTATTATATCCACTATTTGGTAAATAACAAGGATCTTTATCTTGATTATAATTCGTGTTAAGCCCAGAAACGTTGATGTAATAAAAAATATTCTTAGTTATACCAGTTATATAGCCTAGCACTGGTGGAAACTTTCGGAGGCATCAGGAGTGCTCTTTCATTGTACTACTCATACATTGCTCTATAGCTGAGAAAGGAGCTGAAGGCATCGAGCCAGCAATGTACCCTATTGTCTATGCAAAGTGGACCTCGTTGAAAAAAAAGTAAGAGTCTTGGTTTAGTTTATGAGGCTCTGTGTCATCAACTTTTTCAATTTAAATCAGCTTGTCCCCGCTTTATACATGTGAGTCAAGCAGGGCCGCCAACAGGGGGGGGACAAAGGGTACTGGCGTCCTGGGCCCCGTGAGTCAGGGGGGCCCGGCCGCTCGTTATTTAAAAAAAAAAAATTTGAAAAAAAATTTGGGGGAAAAAAGATGGCCGCCCGCCAAGCGTTCTGCGCGCTTGTAGTACATGGACCCCTGAGAGCAGCGCACACCTCCTTACCACGTGCCCTGCACTGGACTCGGGCTAAAGGTAGCAGCAGTGTGTGGGAAGTAGAAGCCACAGGCAGCAGAGATCGGGACAGGAAGAGGCTGTCTGTGCTAGAGCAGGAGGAGGTGAGGGGCCCTACAAGAGTTGGTGAGGGGGGAGAGGGGCCCTACATGAGTTGGTTAGGGGGGAGAGGGGCCCTACAGGAGTTGGTGAGGGGGAGGAAGGGACCCTAGAAGAGTTGGTGAGGGGGGAGAGAGGTCCTGGAAGCCACAGGCAGCAGAGATCGACAGGAAGAGGCTGCCTGTGCTGGAGCAGGAGAGCAGGAGGTGAGGGGGGGAGGGGCCCTACAAGAGTTGGTGAGGGGGGAGAGGGGTCCTACAGGAGTTGGTGAGGGGGGAGAGGGGTCCTACAGGAGTTGTCACGGGGAGAGGGGCCCTACAGGAGTTGGTGAGGGGGGAAGAGAGGCCCTACAAGAGTTGGTGAGGGGAGAGGGGCCCTGGAAGCCACAGGCAGCAGAGATCAACAGGAAGAGGCTGTCTTTGCTGGAGCAGGAGGAGGTGAGGGTGAGAGGGGCCCTACAAGAGTTGGTGAGGGGGGAGAGGGGCCCTGGAAGCAACAGGCAGAAGAGATCGACAGGAAGAGGCTGTCTGTGCTGGAGCAGGAGAGCAGGAGGTGAGGGGGAGAGGGGCCCTACAAGAGTTGGTGAGGGGGGAGGAAGGGACCCTACAAGAGTTGGTGAGGGGGGAGGAAGGGACCCTACAGGAGTCGGGGAGGGGGAGAGGGGACCTACAGGAGTTGGTGAGGGGGGAGGAAGGGACCCTACAAGAGTTGGTGAGGGGGGAGGAAGGGACCCTACAGGAGTCGGGGAGGGGGAGAGGGGCCCTACAGGAGTTGGTGAGGGGAGAGGAAGGGACCCTACAGGAGTTGGTGAGGGGGAGAGGGGCCCCACAGGAGTTGGTGAAGGAGGAGAGGGACCTTACATGAGGAAATGAGGGGAGGAAACTGTAGTATTTATATCACCATTACTATTATTACTATGTAACTATGTTATTAGTACCTGATTTATACAAATATATAATATTATTGCTATTTGTAGTATTATCCGTGAGTATTATTAGTGTTAGTATTATTACTTTCACATAGCTTAGGGCTGTCTAGTTCACAGTATATTGCTAGCCTGATAATATTTATACACTGTATACACGTTCATGGACAGAGGAACTCGTACAAATAAAGCTTTTATTTCATTAGTATTTTTATATGTATTTGGGGGCTTGGGGGGTATTTTTATATGTATTTGGGAGCTTGGGGGTATTTTTATATGTATTGGGGAGGGTTGTTTTTTTATATGTATTGTTTTGTTTTTTTAATGGATTGGGCTTTTTTTTGTAGATGTATTAGGGTATTTTGTAGATGTATTGGGGTCTTTTTTTATATGCATTTGGTGTATTTTTTTTAGATGCATTGGGATTTTTTTATATGTATTTGGGTGGGTTTTATATGTATTGTTTTTTTTTATGTGAATTGTGTGTATTTATATATGTATGTGTATTTATGTATGTATGGGGCGTTATATGTATTGTTTTTTATATATATATTTATATATTTGGGGGTGTGGGGATTTTTTTGTATGTATTTGGGAGTTGAAAGTTTTTTGCATTGGGGGTGGGAAGTTTTTTGGTATATCTTGTGGGGGAATTGTGTGAGGGGGAAGGAATGAGTGAGCGGGGGATAATTCACTTGACGTAGGGAGAGAGGGGTGAGTGAGGAAAAGAGGCGAGTGAGGAAAAGAGGCGAGTGAGGAAAAGAGGCGAGTGAGGAAAAGAGGCGAGTGAGGAAAAGAGGCGAGTGAGGAAAAGAGGTGAGTGAGGAAAAGAGGTGAGTAAGGAAAAGAGGCGAGTGAGGAAAAGAGGTGAGTAAGGAAAAGAGGCGAGTGAGGAAAAGAGGTGAGTAAGAGTGAGACGCAGGGGAGAGAAATACATGCGAGGCGTGAGGGGGTGAGACGGAAGGGAGAGAAATAATAGAAAGAGGGGGGGAAGAGAGGGGGCTCGTGAGGTGTGACATGGGGGGCGGCGGGCACCGACACGGGGGGGGCCCTACTCAAAATGTTTGACCCGGGCCCCACGATTTCTGTTGGCGGCCCTGGGGTCAAGTAAGTAGCACTGTATCTAGCAGTAGCACTCAACTGCCACAAGCACATTTCTGGAACTACCTGGGATTCTGAGAGACCACCATGTTTGTTGTGTTGTTTACTGCATCTCTATGTGACCGTGACCTTGTAGAAGGTCACTGAAGAACAGGCAGAACAATAACATGCCAAAACTATACTAATTCTTCTGGGGCAAAAATGGGGAAGTAAAAGAATAAAGAAAACTATATAGTGTAGTACATCTATATAAATTGTGATGCTGCTAAAAATTGTAATGATTGTGCTTACGCATTAAAAACTTGATGACTATGCAGTAAAAATATGCAGCCTGGGTTTCTACTCCGATTGTGATGGTCAGCATGCCAAATACCTCATAAAAAGGAGATCTACAAGCAGAAGATAGTATAATACTCTTTTAATAATAATGAGCTGCAGGGACTTGGCATTTGTACATTTAAAATTAGCTTTATGGCTTATCTGCTCAGGAGGATAAACGAGGTAGCATTATTGAGGCCTTCTACAGACGCCTGCCTCGCGTGTCGTCTCCACAGGCTCTGCCTTTTAATGATGTCACCAGATTACTGCGTCTCCTATTCTCTGCCTCTCCTTGCTGCAATGGTACATCCTCTCTATCGTCCCACCCTATGCGTTTCGCTGTTGGCTTCTTCAGGGATGACATAATTTCAAAGAAGTTGGAACCCAGGCTACATATTTATACTGCATACTGATCAAGTTTTCAATATGTGAGTGCAATCTTCACAACTCTTATCACCATCAGATTGTATACAGTAGAAATACTACACTATATACTGTATTTTTTTCTTTTTTTCTCTATTGCATTCCTATTTTTGTTCCTAAAGAATTAGTATAATTTGGGGATTTTGAAGAGGACAACTGATAAGTGTTTGGACCTTTCAGGTTGCATTTATAGGAAACGATTTATAGGGAAATTTAGATTATATTTTTTGTACATGGGATTTTATTTATTTGATTTGTGCAATTTATCACCTATTCCTATTGGTGTGGGTCTTTTTTGCATATGTTTCACTTTATTTTTACTTATAGAAGAAGAACATGGCCCATATTTTACTAAGTAGGGATATGCCATACTACACCTTACAGCTTCGGAAGACCACTTATGGTCCATTCCCACACCGGAAGACCACTTATGGTCCATTCCCACACCGGAAGACCACTTATGGTCCATTCCCACACAGAAGACCACTTATGGTCCATTCCAGCTCCAGAAGGCCCATTATGGCCTACATATCTTTTTACTGTATAAAAAGTGTCTGAAATATCGGTGCTTAGCACTCAAAACAGTGCAGTATCGGTTTAAATAAAGTGTTGGAATGTAACAGACACAAAGCCCAGAAAAACGCTACACCACAAAAACGCAAAAGGGAGATAGTAAAAAATGATTTAATGTGCCAAAAAAGAGAAGGTTACACTGGCATTTTTCGCCAACAAATTGCTTTATCAAAGTGCACTTTGATAGAGCCATTTGTTGGCGAAACATGTCAGTGTAACCTTCTCTTTTTTGGCACATTAAATTGTTTTTTACTATCTCCCTTATGCGTTTTTGTGGTGCAGCGTTTTTCTGGGCTTTGTGTCTGGTACATTCCAACCGTATTTACCTTCAACGTTTTTTTGCACACAGAAGATGCAGTTACAAGACCCTTTATCCTGCAAGTGAAGAAACTCCTGTGGATGTGTCTTTGACTAGGGAGTGACCATTATCGTTCATTTCAACTAGTACCATTTCAATTGTTGCTGGACTTACATGCTGGATTTATATGCTGTACTCAAGAGGTGATTCCTATGCGTTTGAATACATTTATGGTCAGATGACCGCAGTTCAATGCTAAATCCTCTACAAGTACATTTTAAACTCACATGGTCAAGGCTTGCATAAGGGTGCTACTCTGCTTCTTGCATGTTACAATACCTTATTGGATTATGGAAAGTGTTCCGGAATTACACTAGTGGATTTCTTTCTTCATAGTGATTCCCATTTATTTCAGCCCCGGTTGTTTTTCCCTTTCTAGGGTAATTCATTGTTGGTTTAAAAAAAGGTTTTTTTTTGTGTAATATGAATTTTAACACCCTCTTTTTATTGCTTTTTTTGTTTCTGTATATGTGCTGTAGATTTACAGAGATATCTGTAGTTTATCATTTCTAAATTTATGGGGAATTAGAGATGTATTCCCCTTTTCTCTATCAAATATGCTCATTATTGTATGAATTGATTCTCTTCTCTTTGGTTCTTAAGATATATATTTTCTTTCCATTTTTGATCATTATATTTTCACTTCCTATGACATCTACATATACTTCTTGTTCGTTTAAATCACAAAGACATGTGGTAAAATGACAAAGAAATGTCTTAAAATCAAATTACTTCTGATTTAAATGAAGTTATTGTGTCCTGTTTGCCTTATGCATATTTTGAATTAATATATATATTTTTTTCTTCCCTTGTGTTTACCCCGGGTCTCTAATTTGCACATTGGTATACTTTATGTAATTTATACTTAATTAAATGAATGAAGGTTCTTTATTTATTTTATTATTTTTTTTATTATTATCTGGTTATCGATGTGCTTTTTTGAATTTTGGGGATATGAAGGAGAAAACTTTTTATTTTCTTTGATATATATTCCTTTTTTTGATATGTGTGTGTTATTGCTGTGCAAATGTGCTATTCTTTAATGATTTGTTTCTTTATTGATAATATCTTTTTTGGGGAGTTATTTTCTTCAAAACATTAGATTAATAGCACTTTAATTCTTTTTCATTCTTCTTTTTTTGTATAAAATTTGCTATTGTTCTTTTTTTGATAAAGTTTTTTGATAAAGTTTTTTTTGATAAAGTTGTGTTTGCACTGGGTGAGGAAGCCGTATTACTGACGTCACAGACGATTAGGTAATAAGATGTTCATGTCAGCTTTAATAAAGTTATACTTGTTGATGTGTTTAGTAAGCCAATCGTAGGGCTTCAGCTTGAACTCCATATCCCTTTCATTGGATGGAGGGGTTTGTTTGTCTTCAATAAAGTTTTTTGAATATGACGCGATCCACTTATCCAATAGGGATCCGTCTAATAGGAGATGCCAGCCGATTGGTTAGTCTGTCTGTGATGTCATTCAGTAGCGCGTTTAGCGCTACGGTATAAATATCGGCTCCCTATAGAGTAAGGTACACCTTGAAAAAGGGCATAGAGCCCGAAACGCATTGATGGACTATTGCTGTGGCTAGGGCGGACATGTAGTCCAATCTTTTTATGCAATAAATATTTTTGCTGATGCAACCGTGAGCCTCCTCCTGGTCTCCTTGGTAGTGCACTGCCATTTTTCTACCTGTTTATGGGGAATTAACACAAGTTTTATTGGCTGTATTGGTCCTGGAAAAGTGTACTTTTGTTGTAGGTTTTGAAGTACTACTTTAACATGCCAACAAGAGAGTTCTTTATGGATGAAATTATAGTTTACAGACGAACATTAAAAACCTCATAGGTCTCTTCTTAATATGTTCGTCTGGAAAAGACACAAAATGTATAATAGTAATACCTATAGATGGACTGTAGTGCAGAGAGCACACTACATCTCTGAAGTTTATCACATTAAAAGAAAGAAGAAAAGAGGAAAACACCCTCCAACAGGATGTCTCAGACAGGTCTGCCGCCCTGCTTTTCACCATTATCTCTTAGTATACAGTGCTTCCACTGCAGCCAGGGATTCTGGGAAATGACATGCAAATGAGCACACAGTGTCACCTTTTGCTTCTTGTCCATTTAACATGAATCCCTATAAGCTTATGCCTGCCGTATAACACAGCTTTTCAGCACAGCCTGGGTTACAGAAGTGCATAGCCAGTAACCCTACTCACAGACAGCTGTTTCGACCTTTTGGGTCTCCTCAGTGTGAGGCTGGTTATACTGACTTTGCAATGTGAGGCTGGAATTGGCGAAATAATTCTGAGCAACGTGAACGCTTTTGAAAATGTTGAAAATGAGACGTGAAGTTTAAGAGAAAAATCACAACAAATTTTGTGAACCAAATTTAGACATTTGTACATCGCCGAAGAGTGAACATTCTCAGGACACATCTACTGTATGAAAGAATTACAAGTTGGTCCATTAATCCAATCTACAACTAACCTGTACTGCTTAGTGATTGAGCAAAATTACATATAGCTCAACCCCCTTATAACGCTGTGATTGGGGTCCAAAGAATCACATCGCGCTATAAGCGGATCGCGTTAGAAATAATGTACAATTGTATGATTTGTACAATAAAGTATTTAAGATGCCAATAATCGTGTTGTAAAGTATTCATAAATACAAAAATTGGGAGACACGCTTGCATCGCGTTATAACGGGATTGAGCTGTATTATATGATTTATAAAGAGAGAAAAAAAAAAACAGTTCCTAATGTTTTATGACAGTTGTTATGTCCACTTTGAGAGGCATTGCAGCTTTGTGAATTAGCTTTTGACATGGAATACTGATGTAAAGAAAGGTGTGAAATGTTTGTAATATTAATAAACTTGAAGCAATTTGGGGTTTTATTCCATTGGCATTCTTCTGCTTTTCCCCCCTCCCACATTTAGCAGACAGGACATGTCACAATGCAGGATGTACCAAAATATCTCTGCAGTGCAGCTTACACCATGTCGCAGACAACCTCTCCGGGGGGAGGGAGGATACCCAAAATAAAAAGGAGTGGGGTACATTGATGCATATAATTGAGTGAAATCACAGGGGGTGGGGGGGGTGAGATAGGGGAGGAGGGAAGGGTACAACATTTGTACATGTATAATATATTCTATATCAGTTTTAACATAGTATACATCACAACGTTCTGAGTATTTTAATCTAAATACAGAGATATATCAGCAAGTCGGAACCAAGGGGCCCAAGTCACTGAAAACGGAGGAGGAACTATTTAGATAAGCACAGAGTTTTTCCAGAAATACTACTGTATATGCAATACAAAACAAATACAAACAATACACATGTTATTATTTATTTGATGTAGAGAGGGGGGGGGGGGACAGGTTGTTTCCAATTCTTTGCAATAGTGCACATAGTGGCATTTAAAATGTAGGAAATTATTTTGGCTTCATGTTTATTTTGGTTGTCCATGGGTTTCCCTAGCAATGTGCATAGTGGATCATTTGGAATATTAACCTGCAAGATCCTATATATTAAGGCAAGCACTTCCTTCTATAGCAGTTGAATTGTGGGTGGTTTTCTGATTGGGAGTAGGGCAGGGCAATGGAATTCACATATTCTCGGATGTGTAGGACATCACATGTACAGTAGGGCAGACAAAAGAATTCTTAGGCAAAGATGGAATTTAGCAGACCAGAAAAAAGGTGTTTTTCAGTATTTTTCCAATACAGCAAGAGTGTTGTGTAAGTTTTTGTGTGAGGGATACAATACCACGCTCTGTATATATTACTGATAAGGTCCAGCTATTCTACAGTATGTAAAAATGTTACAGTGGAAATTCAGCGTGTGAGGTTTTAAAGGTGCACGTTCACACTTGGATCATGGAGGAGCTTCCGGGCTTGTGGGGGGCTGCTTAGTTAAACCAATAAGGGACAACAGACCACATGGAGATCCTACGGGGAGTGTGATTCAGCAAACTGCATGTCATTTTACATATGAAAACTTGACTTTTAAGTGCTTGCATTTACATTAACCATCCTCGTGTATTTTACACTAACCATCACTGACTGCTGCTGCCCTGTAAGTAATGCCCTTTGTAAAGCAAAGTCATTGGAGATATTTACTTAGCGGGAGTTTTAGCGTTTAGCCAAAGCACGTTTTGTAGTGAAAGGGAAAATGCACTGAGCTAGTATCAAATTATTAGTAAATAAAAAAGAATATATGTGTGTGTGTGTGTGTGTGTGTGTGTGTGTGTGTGTGTGTGTGTGTGTGTGTGTGTGTGTGTGTGTGTGTGTGTGTGTGTGTGTGTGTGTGTGTGTGTGTGTGTGTGTGTGTGTGTGTGTGTGTGTGTGTGTGTGTGTTCTTTTGTTTTAATCATCAACATTTGATATATAATATAAAATGTTTATAAACATTTACTTACTCGTTTAGTATTAATACCAAAAATAGTTAGGGATTAGTAATCGTGATATTATAGTATAATAGTAATAGTGATATTATCCATTATATTATATTCAATATAATTAGACCCTTATATGTCTCACTGCACAACAAGAACATATAGATTTCTGATTTGAAGTGTTGAGATGGGCGAATGTCTTTGTGACATTTTTAGGCGGATTTCTCTTCAATTTTGTCTTTTTACAAAACCTCACATTATTGCTCAGAATATAGAATATATATTTGGCCAGCTTTTGACCAGCATGTCATTGCTTTTTGCCAGAATTTACCATTAAAACAAGGCATTAAATGACAGTTTATAAAGGGATACATGCACATTTTCACGACAAAATGAACAAAAAATTGCATCTGATTTACTAATGTAGCCCCCTGTCCCCCGTGTCTAGGGAAACTACCTTCTGGTGCGTTACCTGAGTGACTTACAGGAGGCTTGATCCTCCGCCACTGGGAGGGGTCTCCCGCTGAAGTGTGTATTTATAAGATAGTCTCTGATGGTAGTCAGAACCTGAGGGGACAGACAAACTAGATATGCAAAGGATGAGGGAGTGTGTCCTAGACTGACCAGTGGTGTTCGGCAGTAGTTCGAAGTGGTGAACTGCCTGGTACAGACAAACGCCATCTTCTCCTGGTCTTCGGAGCTCATGGGCACCTGGTAGTACCCAGACCAAAGGTCCAGCACGCGGATCCACTGACTTCCGTACAGCGAATTGAGGATCTCTTCTATCCGCGGCAGAGTGTACTGGTCGGGGACTGTATGAATGTGCAGGGTCCATTAGTCTCAGTACATGCAGACAGAGCCATTGTTCTTGCGTACCACCACAATCACGGAGACGTAGGGGCTATGAGATGCGGTCACGATGCCTGCCGCCTCCCTTTCCTTAAGGACGTCCCTCACATCCTCCACATCTCGGGGAGCGATGCGTCTGGAACACTCCCGGAACGGCGTGGGCTGCTGGGTGCTTTTGCTGCAGCCCACATCCATCTCGCTGGTGGAGAACACCTCCCGGCGCTCTTCCAATTTGTCCCTTGGCCATTTCTTTCAGTCTGCTGACAGGGTCGATTCCCTGAAGTCAAACTGCAACCCGGTAGGCTCGTCTTGCACGGTAGCAGCGTTCATATGGTCCAGAGTTTCTATGGGTGTAACCGGGTATATCCGACCCAGTCTTTGCCCGACGTCAAGTGGCATAGTGTGAGGAGAGATGTTCTGGATGATCACCTTGATCCTCCCAGGAATCGAGGATTTCCACTCTCTTATTGCTGACACTATCTTGTACCCTCTAAGGGCGTCTTCCTCTGGCGTACATTCTAGCGGGAAGTACCAGTCAGCCTTGTCACAGCCCGGCTAGCAGCATACCGCGTCCATGTCCTTCACTCTCCCTGATGGAATCTCAGTCAACCCCGCTTCATGATTGAATAGGTCACCATATCCCTCTTGGGCCTAGATCCTACGGCACTCTTCTTTGAGGACTGGATGGATCCGTAGAGAGGACAGGGGTATTTCGCCCGCCTCTTGTAGATAAGCCCGGATCACTGCCCGCACCACATCGGCATTGGTCCCTAATATGATGGGTGAACTGGGATGTTCCTGGAACTTTGGACATATCAGGGCCTCCACTTCCATGGGGTGGGTCTTGTTAGTGTTTAGTTGAGGTATCAATGGGATAGCTATCATTGCTAAGACCCCACAGCTTCATCTTCTCTGCCGACTGCATGGACAGGTGCTTCAGATGCTGGTCGTAGAACGGCCGTTAGATAATGGTCACTTGTGACCCGGTATCCAGCAAAGCTGAGGAGGATATACTTCCAGGTGGACTCGTATAATTGCTGCCGGTCCCACTCGGCTGCAGGCATCCGGTTGGGGTGCTTCATCAGGGCTGGGCGCTGGGGTGCTCTCCGATGTTTTGGAGGGTGTTTCTGTCGGCTGCACCGTGCAGGTCATAGCCTTAGGAGTGAATGTCCTGGGCTTTGGGCAGTTCTTAGAGAAGTGACCATATTGTCCATAGTTGAAGCAGCTGTTACTTTGGTTTGCACTAGCGCCGGAAGTGGGAGTCACTCTCCGGGGCATTCTGGAGGCGGAGGAAGATGCCCTCCAAGGAGGAATGTCCACAGCACTTTCTAACCTCCTTGGGCTTCGGGGCCGAAGCCCCTTTGGACTCTTCCTTGCGGAACTCCTTTGAAGAAGTCGCATGTCTCTCTCCTCTGGAAGAAAGACAGTCTAGGGGTCTGGAACTGTAAGATGACCTCTTGATCTTGTATTCGATCCATAAGGTCCTCATAGCTAGGAGGATTCTCTGTAGAGAGAGTACAGCAGATCCTAGCCACTAGGGGGTGAGTGAGTGAGGCTCTCCACACAAACTGCTTGGTCCGATAATCATCCAGCTCGGCCACACGGATGATCTTCTTGTTGATCAGGGTCCACAATGCCAGCTGCAGCTGTTGATGGAACTCAGACAATTCCTCAATCTCCTTTTGCTTGAGGGCGTGAAACTGGACCAGCAACGCAATGGGATAATCCTTTTTACCATAGGTCTTGGCTAAGGTCCGAATCAGATCTTGAGCCTCTGCGTGGCACTCATGATACAGTTGCACTATATTGGCGGCCGGGGGCCGCAAACACTATAGTATTCACTGCCATTTGATAGCGTCTGTGCACGTCCACTCTGGCAGTACTTGCACCGCATGGTCCCTCCATTCTTCAAACCCTTCTTCTCCCAGTGGTGTAGGTTGCACCCCAGAGAAGGCTTTTAGTTTGCAGTAGTGGTGGCTTTGTGCAAACTGCGTTAGTGCCTCTACCAATTGAGGTAGAGTTACTCCCAAGTCTGAGTTTCACGTGGACAGGCCTGTGATGTTCTAACGTTTGGCTAAAGGCTTGCTCTGGACTATTCCTGTATCCACTGGCGATATGCGAAGGGGGTGGGGTCTCAGCTCTGCGAGTCACCTCTAGTGTGGCCTCCGGCCTGAAGGTTACTCTGGGTGTCGATAAATCTGAGTAGGCTGAGGGGCTGGGGCCCTGTGTGGAAGTTACCAGAGGAGTTGGTAGATCAGGGTATGTTAGAGGGCAACCCATGGGCAAGGCTTCCGGTAGATTCAGGGCTCGGGGGCATCTTCCTCACATATTGCGCGGCCCGTGGCCAGTATTAGGGCACTCCAATGGTGTGGGGTCATATGTGGGGTCATAGACCGGGGAGTTGTCTTATGTGGTCACGGACGGAACTCTTGGACGTGAGGGCAGGAACTCCTCCCACTGCGACCACGTGGCTGGAGGGTCCATGGAGCTCCAAGGCCCAGTCATGGACCTCTTACTTAGAAGGCACAAACATGGTTTTGCCAATTAATTTTTTTTTCTATCTCAGGCACCCCAGGTCTGAATCACAGCAGCGCCTCCAAATGTAGCCCCCTTTCCCCTGTGTCTAGGGAAACTACTTTCTGGTGCGTTACCTGAGTGGCTTACAGGAGGCCTGATCCTCCACTTCTGGGAGAGGTCTCCCACTGGGAGTGTATCCCTATAAGATTGTCGCTGATGGTATATTCCTGCATCTGGTCCCAGACTGCAGGCTTTACTTCACCGCATAGCGTTAGTCACTGTGTCCCTGACACTATGCAGTACTGGGGAAGCGTCAGTGTAGTCAGCCAGCTAATGTGTGTAAGAGGGTAATGAACACTTGTGTATGAATGTGTGTAATGGAAATAAGGGGGGCATCTCACAAAGATCCCTATTCAATGGGCTATAAAGCCATCTTCCCATTCTTGGTTTTTAATGATAGCAAATAAGCTAAGATATGAAGAAGGGTGAGAAAGCAGAAGTGAAGTAGAAACATTTTGGGTAAAAGTGAGGGGGAACAAGAACCACTTTCCTTATGCAATGTGTTTCCTGAGTCTTGCATAGCCGCCGCATAGTACTGCATGTACAGTAGACAACTTCTCTCAATTTTGACGCAGCGCTTCAAGTCTCAGTTCCCTGTTTCCCTAAAGTTAGAGACGTTTCTGCTGAATTAACAAAACTTAAACTGATCTCTCTGGAAGTTGAGGTTTTATTCTTGTTAACATTGCAAAATGCTGTACTGGGTATGTTTCTCCACACACGCAAAGAGCAGGCACGCCGAAAATGAGTTGACTTGATAAGAACAAATCCACTACTTCCATAGGTATGCGGCACATTGCGTAATATAAGTAATGGGATGTAATGTCCATGGCACTGCAGTTAGGCGCATACAATAGTTCGTTTTGAGCGTCATCCAATTATATATTGAACAAACAACTCTCTTGGACATGTTTTCAGAGTATTGTTTCCAAGTCACACTATCAATATGCCTTTTCTTGGTCACTGAAACTCACACAGAGCTAAATTTTGACATTTGGAAAGCATTTTTACTTATGTGAAAAGGGGACTTTTTACTAAACGGGGCTTAGCATGCTGTACCTTAAGGACCATTCATTTTTATGGGCATAAAGGTGTACCGAGGCTTAGCACTTTGTAGTAAATATACCTTTTAATGCCTTAAATATTTTATATATTGGTGCAATATAAGATACCACTGCAGCAAAAAAAAATCTTAATGTCCTCAGGGACCAAATCCAGTGCTGGAAGTGTGTATACATGAAATGAGTAGTTCCGTTTTTCAAGTATATTCACATAAAATAAAAATTCACAGATGCTGTCGCATATAAAATAGTATTCAACAATACAACAACATTGTCACAGACACTAGCAATGGAAGTATTTCTAAACAGTAAAAAATAAAAAATTTGGTCTCAAAAATGTTGGATTATTTGTAGATAGTAATATTGTTTATGAAAGAGAAATTACAATAATGTACATGTTTTAAAGCAGCTGCTCTGAGTTATTACTATTTCTATAATCTTACTGGCTATCCAGAACTGCAAGGGAAGCAGTACCAAGGCATGTATCTATTAATCTCACAGATAAGATTTCTTGAATATCGCATATATGCAGACTTTTCACATGCGTTAATAAACTGTTGCGAATGTCACCGTTGCTGTTTTGGCAATAAAAGATTGCTTCAATGCAAAAGTTCTTAACAAGTTTGCTTAAGGCCAAGTTTAATTGGGCATCTCGTTCTTTTTTTATTTATTTCGCTTTCAAAATTTGGTGGAAGCATTTTTTTGTTTAAATGGCAGGACTGCTATTTTGCCACTTTTCGATCAAGGGGCTTTCAACTTTTTGGAATGTTTGATTGCAACAGTGGCAAAGCAATCCTCTGCTGGTTTGGCCACCTCAAATCTTTTACTAACGTTCTATAAATGGCATCTGAGTATGTTGACCCAATGACCTACTGTACCAGTGGTGAAAGGGATAATAAAGCATTTACGTTTTTAGCATATTCATATTATATAGAGTCTTGGTTCAGATATGCAATGTAGTGTTTTATTTAATATATGTTCTGGGTATAGAAATGATTAGTTATCCAAGGCAGTGGCTGGACTGCACGGGCTCAAGATGACGCTACATACAGTATATAGATGTGAGGGGACCTCCTTGAAATCCAAACGAGAAACTATCCATAGATATGTATATTCAAGGTGCAATCATTTCCATGTGTCTTCATGTATATGTTGATAGCCCATCCCATCTCATTGTAAATTGCCTTTTTATGTCCACACAGGTTTGGGTTCTCCGGTTATTGAGCCAGATGGAAATGAACTAGTTGTCAACTCCGGGGAAATTGTACATTTAAAGTGCACTGGGAATTACACCGTGAAATGGAAAGGGCTGACCAGGTTGCAAAAGAAACACGTCAGAGAACATGCCAACAGCACTGATGTGTACTTTGAGAAGGCCACATACACAGATACTGGAACCTACATATGTGTGTACAACAACACAAGCTATGGTGGAAACGCATCTGTGCATTTGTTTGTAAAAGGTAAAAATAATATGCACCACATAGATCAAAAACAAATGTATGGTGAGTACAGGAACACCAGCAACCCCATGAAATAGCTCCCTTTTTGCCCGAAGCCAGGGAGTTGTTTAAAAAGTGGATTGCTCAAGCCTGGGAGGGGAAATTTCCAAGTCGTGGAAAAACCTGAATCATTCTAGCAAAGTTTCTTAGAGAAAAGTATTGTTGATATTCATTGTTTAGAAAGAAAGTCCTTATTGTGTCATTGCAGGATCATCTATAAAGGTAAAGTAGATTCATCTGTTGCCTCTTCAGCACACCGTTTAGGCAGCATTAGTCACAGCAATTATTATTTTTTATTTGAAATATGCAGCATATATCCTGCTCACTGGGTTCACGTAATCACCTACAGTGAATCAATTCTACTGTCAGTGGAATGCCTCAAATACAACGTAACCAAGGTTACATTGTCTATTGTTACAGCTTGCAGCTCAGCCAAAGTCTCCTGCTGGGAACACTGCAACACTTTCCGGTTTGTGATAATTTGTTGACAAATATCTTGCACTGCTGAGCAGGTGTGCTAAAACCTACTGGTTAAAACTCATTCAAAATTGCATTGAGTTAAATTTAAAAGTATTACATAATACTACAGAACTGATTTATTATAAGAAAACACACTTGTAAGATATTGAATGTTTTGCTTCTTTAAAGTCCTGTCATAAAAACCTTGTACAGGCTGAACAGTGCAATACTAAAGCTCTACATGTCTAGGCAGGAAGGCATAGTTGCAGACTCTAGTGCATATACAGTAGATGTTACGTTGATTGATTGTTCTAGATTGACATATAAAATCTGTGGCATGTTTTTGTGAGTTTCACATTAGTCTTACTGTATCTTGCCTTTGTGTAACAAAATATTAGAATAGTTAGTGTGCCGTTCCCTCTTGAATAATGAACAATTTTGTTTTTATAACATCTTAAAATGGGCTTGGTGCTCTGATTGGTATGTGAGATAAGAAAAGAAGCCACGAAGAGAGCCATGTAATGCAGGGGTAGCCAACTCCAGTCCTCAAGAGCCACTAAACGGTCAGGTTTTCAGGATATCTCTGATTCAGCACAGGGGGCTCCATCAGTGGCTCAGTCAAAGACTGAGCCACTGATTGAGCAACCAGTGCTGAAGCAGGGATATCCTGAAAACCTGACCGGTTGGTAGCTCTTGGGGACTGGAGTTGGCCACCCATGATGTAATACCTGCAAATCTAATTTACAGTATATATCCTTATCTTGACATAGATGCATCCAATGTATGGAATACCCGCTCGGTCAGAGTCACTGTGAATGAAGATACAGATGTCATCATACCATGTCTGATAACCGACCCATCAATACCTGTATCTCAGGTCTCCCTGAAGACCCCGCATTCTATAGAACATCGGCCAAATATATCATTTAAGGCTCAGGAAGGATTTACTATTCACAATGTGCAAACAGATTACGAGGGACATTATGTTTGCCAAGCCACAGTGAATGGGACACAGAAGTCATCAGGAGAAATTCTTCTGCGAGTCAACCGTGGTAAGTTTCTAATACTTCCCAACATCACCTGCTATAGAGTTGACCTTCGGCCTTTGACAAAATGCCTCCTGGATATACAGATTAATTTGATCATTTATTTGTAACGCGCCAACATATTACTTCGCGCAGTATAATAGGGTTGGAAATCGAAACCAATAAAATAACAAGCATTAAGATACATTGTTACAGTAGGTAAGGGGGGTCCTGCCCCAAGGGGCTTGCAATCTATAAGGAAGAGTAAGTGGAAACATAGTCTAGATACAGATTTATTGTTTCAGCACCTGGGAAAGCTGGGTGGCCCAGTGACATAACTACAGCTCTTAAGGGACCCCCCAGACAACGTCGCAACGTCATGACATCCCGACGTCCATGCGTGACATGTCGCCATGTGATGCTGCGTCACCATGACTCAGCGTCACATGACCCTACGCCAACGACATCACGGAGGAGTGCTGCTCTGTTACAGAGGCCCCGCGCTCTCTTCTTCAATCCGTTTAATTGCTGTGGGGAATAGCGTGGGGCCTCTGGAACTCCTTGGGGGGGCATCAATTGTCCAGAAGGTCACAACTCCCTTCGTGCACCCCCCCCCCCTCGCCCAGCCCTCCACCCCCCCTCCCCCATGAGCTGGGGCCCTTGGGACGTTCCCGGGGGGTAGTTATGCCACTGGCATGGCCGCAACCGCAGCTGCCCTGGTGCTGGAGAATTATCGCTGTTGGGGTTTAATCTGGAAGAACGGACCTCTCACTCGGTAGTTATGGCGCGGTAGCACTATCTATGTAGCCACAACATTAAGCTTTCTCAGCCGTGGCTCTGGAGGCAGTAAGTTGTGCTATATTTGTACGTCCCTTTCTATCATTTAGGGATCAAGTGGTCAAAAACACAACTTTCATCCCTAATATGCGAATATTTAATTAAGTAAGAACAATCCTTTTAACCTAGATAACTTTGTAATACTCCAGTTTTAGTAAGAGCTTATAGTATAAAACGTTCATACTGACTAATATATTTAGGCAAGGGGTGCTCAACTCCAGTTCATAAGAGCCCCCAACAGGTCAGGTTTTCAGGACAACCCAGCTTCAGCACAGGTGGGTCAATCAGTCCCTGCTTCAGCACAGGTGACTCGATCATGGCTCAGTCTCTGACTGAGCCACTGATTGAGCCACCTGTGCTGAAGCAGAGATATCCTGACCTGCTGGGGGGTCTTGGAGTTGAGAACCTCTGATTTAGGCAATTCTTCCAAGGAGGCTGTGTGAAGGGGTGTGGTAATTTCGTATCCTACTGTACATACAGGTTGTTTGAAAATGCTTGACTTCCCCCCCCCCCCCCCCCCCTTTTTCACTGTGCAGTGGTGAAGTTTCCTCCCGCAGTGACTTTGGAATCTGGAGGTTATGTCAGAGTAATGGGAGAAGAATTCCAAATCATCTGTAATGCAACTGGCCCCGCTGTCTTAACCACCATTAACTGGGAACATTCTGCAGAAAATGTAAACGTCTTCATTTTGCTTGGCTTTCCTATTGTAAACTATTAGAAAATAGTAAGATTTTTTTTTGATGGAACATAATGCTTGTGTAAGACTTGTACAAGTACATTTTTTTTTTAACAGGTCGCATTCGAGGAAAAACTGATGACTAAGGAGTCTGTATATACTTTAATGTCCACATTAAGCATCCACGGGGTGAAAATAACTGACGGTGGGAACTTTACTTGTATCGGAAAAAATGAAAGGGGCTCAAGTCGAATTTCTACATTCCTCCAGGTTGAAGGTACTGAAAAACACCTGAAAACATTAAAATATATATATATACTGTGTATGTATTTTGTAACTATAAGAAATAATGATAATTACAAAAAAAAAAATCATTAAGAAACCCTGGCATACATTTCCTGAGCTAATAACATCACAATCTTTCAACTTCGGTCAAGTCTTTTGTAGGATAAATTCATGCAATGACCAAAGAATTGAATGTTGTGTACGAGTTGAAGCCTCAGTGTAAAAATATTGTGAGATAAGAAAATTACTATCTATGACTGCGTACCATGGTTGTAAATGTTTTTGTATAGTGCCAGGTCTCAAGTACCCCCAACAGATCAGGTTTTAAGGATATCCCTGCTTCAGCACAGGTGGCTCAATCAGCCCTTGCTTCAGCACAGGTGGCTCAATCAGTGGCTCGGTCAAAGACTGAGCCACTGATTGAGCCACCTGTGCTGAAGCACAGATTTCCTTAAAGCCTGACCTGTTGGGGGTACTTGAGGACTAAGCCACTGATTGCGCCACCTGTGCTGAAGCAGAGATATCCTTAAAACCTGACCTTTTGGGGGTACTTGAGGACTGGATTTGGAAATCACTGACAGTGTATCAAATTCCTGTTCTACAGACTTCTCTTTACAGGCTCTATTCTTGCGCTTAGTACTTCCTTTCTAGTAATACCTTACTTTTATATGGTTTAGAGAGGCGGGCAATGCATACACAGGTTTTTCTGTAACAAGCAGAGAATAATCTAACAGCTGTGGTTTTTTTTTGCCTGGCAGAGAAGGGATATGTGCATCTCTCAACCTTACAAAACAACAGTTTTTACCTGAGACCGGGAGAGAATGTGGAGCTGAAGGTCGAGATTGACGCATACCCCAGTAACCTATCCTGGAGCTGGACACACGAGAATCTTGAGAAGACATTGAACACATCTTGTCCTGGGACACTGCGCCCCAACGGAAGTAACAGGTCTGACTTTTACAGTAAAATTCCGTGTCATGCGATTGTTCACTTCAAGTAGGTCGCAACCAGAAGGTGCCTTGTTGCGGAGAAAAAAAAATCTTTAGTGTCTGCAGCTTTAGGGTTTATACTGTGAGTTTTGGGAATCAGAATGACACGAATCGTCATTATATGAATTATTTACTGTTACCTGATTTAGAAATGCTAGTAAATGTTTTAGTCACTTCATAGGAAGCACCTTTTTTTCAGATTAATCATGAAAAGATCACTAGCCTGCTTACATTCTACCATGGTTAGTTAGTTCATTTGACCTCACTTCCAATGGACGTCCTTTCTTGCCACTTGGGCCCAGATCCACAAAAGAGTGCTAAGCTTTGGGGTTCATTCATTTGAATGAACATAAAGGGGTGCCAAAGCTACACATCATTTTATGGATCAGATAGTCCATTACCTAGACTTGGGCTAAGATGCTTAACGTTGCGTCTGCCATTGATGTTTCTGTTACATTGATCTGGAAGCAGTGATATAATAAGGGTTTTATCAAGGGTACCGTTATTTATAATTATTTGCAACATGTTGAAGCCATACATTGAAATTGCTTCCCTGATTCACAATGCTATGGAAAGATATAAATCAATTAAGCATGACCTTTTTAAAACAAGAAAACATATTATTACCAAAAATATTTCAACAATTTTATGGAGTGCCTGAGGAGTGCACATTGATCAGTCTGAGATTGCTTACACAAAATATGTAAATTACTTACATTAAGGTGGATATTTACAAAGTACCAGAAATGGCCATATTGTAGCATTCTGCAGATCCAGATTTTCATTTACAGTCCCCTTGTTAATGAAGCTACATTTTATGTAATGGCTTCCAATGTTGTGTTAATAAATAGATTCTACTAGCTGAGAGACCCGGCGTTGCCCGGGATGTAATGTTCCCGTTCCTCTCTCTCCTCCCCCCTCTCTCTGTTTGTCCCCCATTCACATCAATCCAGTCCCCCCCCTCCCTCCCTCCTTTACAGCTTCATGTAGCGTGTGTGCGTCAGTCAGTGTGTGTTTGCTCGCGCGTCAGTGAGTCTGAGGCAGAAACACAAACACACACAGACTGACTGACGCACACACAGTCAGTGTGTGCCTCAGTCAGTGTGTGCGTGCGTCAGTCAGGCTTTGTGTGCGCGTCAGTCAGTGTGTGCGTGCGTGCGGCAGTCAGTCAGTGTGTGCGCGCGGGGCGTCAAAGGCAGGGGGGGGCGTCAAAGGCAGGGGGGGGCGTCAAAGGGAGGGGGGGGGCGTCAAAGGGAGGGGGGGGGCGTCAAAGGGAGGGGGGGGGGCGTCAAAGGGAGGGGGGGGCGTCAAAGGGAGGGGGGGGGCGTCAAAGGGAGGGGGGGGGCGTCAAAGGGAGGGGGGGGGCATCAAAGGGAGGGGGGGGCGTCAAAGGGAGGGGGGGGCGTCAAAGGGAGGGGGGGCGTCAAAGGGAGGGGGGGCGTCAAAGGGAGGGGGGGGCGTCAAAGGGAGGGGGGGGCGTCAAAGGGAGGGGGGGGCGTCAAAGGGAGGGGGGGGGCGTCAAAGGGAGGGGGGGGGCGCCTCAAAGGCATGGATTCCTCCCCCTGCATTTCCTGCAGTGGACAGGAGGGGGGGGGCAGTGGACAGGAGGGGGGGGGGCAGTGGACAGGAGGGGGGGGGGCAGTGGACAGGAGGGGGGGGCAGTGGACAGGAGGGGGGGGCAGTGGACAGGAGGGGGGGGGGCAGTGGACAGGAGGGGGGGGCAGTGGACAGGAGGGGGGGGCAGTGGACAGGAGGGGGGGGCAGTGGACAGGAGGGAGGGGGCAGTGGACAGGAGGGGGGGGGGCAGTGGACAGGAGGGGGGGGGCAGTGGACAGGAGGGGGGGGGGCAGTGGACAGGAGGGGGGGGCAGTGGACAGGAGGGGGGGGCAGTGGACAGGAGGGGGGGCAGTGGACAGGAGGGGGGGGGCAGTGGACAGGAGGGGGGGGGGCAGTGGACAGGAGGGGGGGCAGTGGACAGGAGGGAGGGGGCAGTGGACAGGAGGGAGGGGGCAGTGGACAGGAGGGGGGGGCAGTGGACAGGAGGGGGGGGCAGTGGACAGGAGGGGGGGCAGTGGACAGGAGGGGGGGCAGTGGACAGGAGGGGGGGGCAGTGGACAGGAGGGGGGGCAGTGGACAGGAGGGGGGGCAGTGGACAGGAGGGGGGGCAGTGGACAGGAGGGGGGACGCAGTGGACAGGAGGGGGGGCAGTGGACAGGAGGGGGGACAGGAGGGGGGACGCAGTGGACAGGAGGGGGGACGCAGTGGACAGGAGGGGGGGGCAGTGGACAGGAGGGGGGGGCAGTGGACAGGAGGGGGGGCAGTGGACAGGAGGGGGGGCAGTGGACAGGAGGGGGGACGCAGTGGACAGGAGGGGGGGCAGTGGACAGGAGGGGGGACAGGAGGGGGGACGCAGTGGACAGGAGGGGGGGGCAGTGGACAGGAGGGGGGGGCAGTGGACAGTGACACACACACACACACACACACACACACACACACACACACACACACCTCTCAGTTGATGCGCCCTTTCTCAGTTCCGTTTGGCGCCGGAGGTGGGGAGCGACACCTACCTGTACTTCCGGCCGCCCCACCGTCTGACTCGGCGCCGCGAGGGAGGAAGGGGGTCCGCCATCTTACGCGCCGCGTGGCAGCTGCGGGAAGCGAGGTGATTTGGAGCGGGGAGGGGGGAGAGGTGATTTGGAGCGGGGAGAGGTGATTTGGAGCGGGGAGAGGTGATTTGGAGGGGGGAGAGGTGATTTGGAGCGGGGAGAGGTGATGCCGCTGGGGAGGGGGAAGAGGTGATGCCGCTGGGGAGGGGGAAGAGGTGATGCCGCTGGGGAGGGGGAAGAGGTGATGCCGCTGGGGAGGGGGAAGAGGTGATGCCGCTGGGGAGGGGGAAGAGGTGATGCCGCTGGGGAGGGGGAAAAGGTGATTTGGAGAGGGGAGAGAGGTGTGTGTGTGTGTGTGTGTGTGTGTGTGTGTGTGTGTGTGTGTGTGTGTGTGTGTGTGTGTGTGTGTGTGTGTGTGTGTTTTATTTATTTTTTTGGACCTTTGGCCCGTCACTCCGCCTCAGGCCAATGAGAGGTGTGGGGGGCGGGCCAAGGGGGTGGTGTGAGTGTGTGAGGCCAATGAGAGGTGTGCGGGGGCGGGCGGGCCAAGGGACCAATGAGATTGCCGCTAGGGACACCGGACATCCAGCAGGCAGGCATGCATGCATGCAGGCAGGCAGGCAGGCAAACATACAGTGCTTTCACTAATATAGTATAAGATTAAATGTACATTAGGTTAATTTTGCACCTTCCACAACATACTTACACATAAGTCCTTCACAACTTTTAGTATCTTCCCAAGCACCTTCTGATGGGAAGGAATATATGGAAACCACAGAGGTGCACACACACATCTACCAGCAATTCCATCTGATCCTAGTCCTCCTGAAGGCCAAGAAGATGCCGTACAGAGATGGTGGCTTTGCATATGCAGTCGGTCAGATCCCAACTCCTCCTAGAGCCTGGGGCAGAATTTGGCACATACAAGAAGACGATGAAGGACCTCCTAAATGTGCTTCTCTTGTTGGACGCATGTCTTCTGCTCACCAAAATATTGTGGAGGACCTCTGTGACCATGTAGCAGCTGTGTGGTTCCCGATATAGCAGCAATTACTGCATCAAATGCAACTCAGAATCCAGTGTGCACATCAAAGATGCATCAAGCCCAACCAACAGCTGTTATAACATCACTGACATTGGTTTCAAGTGAGCTCCTTGTATTTCAAAGGAACCAGTCCAGGGCAGAGTGCTGCCTCACCTGACACTCTTCCCTCATCTCTGTCCTCATTATTTCTACGAGGCACTGAACAGCATTACTAAACTGAGATGCTTGCACATCCCTCAATGGGAGAAGATTATTGATTGGTTTCTGTAAGGCTCTCAGGCTTAAGCTGTATGTTTTCCTGACCATATATTCCACTTTTTGTTATGGGGGTATATTTTTATTTAATTCAGTGCCCTACAAATTGTGGGCACTATGTTAATTCACCTAAAAAAATAATGGAGAGAAAATACAGCAGCTTAATAAATACTTGGACCGCATCTTTTCCACTACGTGTCTTCTTCACTTCAGCGTGTCTTGTGAAGCTAAACGGCGTCCATCAGCAGCCACAAGACACCTTCCAGATACTTACTGGAGGTGCCTTATGATGCCAGAATATGTGCTGGACCACAGCACGACTTACCAAGCCTCCCCCTGATGTGTTACACCCCAAGTCATACTTGTTATTTATTTTTCTAGGTATGAGAGCACCTTGACCCTGCACAGGTTAAAAGAAAGCGAGAGTGGAAAGTACACCTTTTTTGCTGCCAATTCAGAAGCTAATTCCTTGACCTTCAACATCTTCTTATACAGTGAGTATTTTGCAGATAATTTATCAGTGAAGCAGGCGAACAGTAATTTCATTTGCGGAGGCACTTCCTAAAGTGTCCCTCGTAGGACCAAAATAAAGCAATTGCAGTACCAGGTTTAATGGATTACATTTCATGATGCATAGGCACTTATTCTAAATTATTTGTATAATAACTTAATTGACTCGTCTAATCACCATGTTCTTTGAGGGGGGATTGGGATGTTGCCCTTTTACTGATATCAGACAGCAAGCAGCTGTGAAGATATGTGAGATTAATTTACTGGTTGAACGGTTGGTATTTTCAACCGGTGTGGCTAGTATAAAAATCACTGGATCTATCGGGAGCGGGATGTCTACTATTTCCTCTATTTGTTTCCCCACTATAACCCAGTATTTCTTGATCTTGGGGCAGGACCACCAAATGTGAGCTATGTCTCCCACCTGACCACATCCTCTCCAGCTAAGAGTTGTGGAGCTAGGGAAGATCTTATGTAACCTGGCGAGTGTTAGGTACCACCTAAAGAGGATTTTATAGATATTCTCTTTGGTGACTGTACATATCGAGGTTTTTGAGGCAGCTTCCCAGATCTCATCCCAGTCATCCTGGTCTATTTCTTCTTGGAGATTCTTCTCCCATTTCCCCTTATACTCGAGGTCCGGGGAAGGGGACCAAGCCTCCAGGTCTTTATAAATAGTAGAGATCAGCCCTGGCTGGTACACCCTATTTCTGCATAGGGATTCAAATCTTGTACAAAGAGGGAAGATCAGAGATAGACACGTATGAAGGAGAAAGTGCCTAACCTGACGATATCTAAAAAGCTCGCTTTCTGGGAGAGCGTGTTTGAGACGTAATCAGTCATACTTGATGACCTGATCCTTCAATATCAGGTTACCAAAATCTAACACCAACCCCCTGAGCACAACATGAAACCTGTTTTAAGGTACTACAGCTCAACCCTGTTATAACACAATCCGTTAAAACGCGAATCCGCTTATAACACGATGCAAGGGTGGCTCCCAATTTTCGAATTTATGAATACTTTACAACACAATTATTGGTATCTTAAATACTTTATTGTACAATACATACAATTGTACATTATTTCTAACGCGATCCGCTTATAACACGATGTGATTCTTTGGACCCCAAGCACAGCGTTATAAGGGGGTTGAGCTGTACTACCAAATGCAAAATGTGACCTTTCAGTTTGAGGGTGTTAACGTGGTCCTGTGTAATGGTTCGTTCCATTCATCCCATGAAAGGACGTATCTGCTTGCAAAAGGTTTATCAACCATTTTTATGATGTCATAAGTTTCCTCTTCTACGTGTTATAAGATCAGTGCCCAAGTCATGCTTATTTTATTAGGGTTTGGGAAGATTCAATTCCCCCATTATACCACGCTGCGGAATATGTTGGCGCTTTACAAATAACCGATAATAATAATTATAAAATGTTGTACAGATGCATCCTGACATCTTCCAACGAAATAAAATAAATTTCTTCCAGCTCTTTGGGAAAGTGAGGGCAAAGCAGTTATATTTTACTCTGCGCAATACTTTTTTTATGGTTGGATATTGCCACACTCGTTTGACCCCTGGACGTAGCTGAAGATAGTCAGGCTACATCTGTACATTGATAGACTGCGTCATGACAGTAGTTTTGAAGGACAGACTTTTACCTACTGTAAAGGAGCAATTCATGCTGTTTTAAAAGTTTTTAACACAGGTTTGAAGCAGGCGTCTCTGGAGCTGAACCCCTTCAATTTCAGCTCCAGGGACCCACTGCTTTCAAAGATACTTACCTTCGAAGTGGCAGCCGGTAGCCGCTCCGGCTTAGATAACTGTGTCTCAAAGTTTAAAGCTCCCACGTTACGCTGGCAATAGGAGGGTGAACCTGGTGACGTCACAGCTTCCTATTGGCCCGCAGGGCGCGGGAAGCTTTGAAACTCCACCATAATGTGAACCCTGGTAGTCGAGCGAAGCGGCTGCCGGCAACTCTTACGGAGGTATCTCCGGAAGCAGGGGGGGTCTCCGGAGCTGAAATTGATGGGGTTCAGCTCCTGAGACGCCTGCTTCAATCCTGTGTTAAAAAAAATGATAACAGCATGAATTGCTCCTTTAAAGTAGATAAAAGTCTGTCCTTCCAAACTACTTTCATGATGCACTCTATGTACAGATGTAGCCGGGCTAACTTCAGCTATGTCAACGGAAGCAGGGGGTCCCCAGAGCTGAAATTAGCGGGGTTCATCTCTGGGGACCCCCTGCTACAATCCAATGTAAAAAAACAAACAAAAATGGCTTGAATTGCCACTTTAATGCTGGGTACTGGCTGCACAGACAAATACTGTAGCTAAATTAGCCTAGGAGAGTCCATTACATTTGTTGTTCTTTAATGCCTTCTGCTGATTTCTGCCTGTTTTATCTCTGTGTTGCAGACCTTCCCACTGCCAGTATATGTGTATTTCCATTCAACAACACCAGAAAAGTGAAGTGCAGGGCCCTTGGTTTCCCAACGCCAACCATTACATGGTTCCAGTGCCCCGGCCAAAGGTGAGGAAACTCAAGTCTTTTTCCTTCACTAATCAACAACACGCCTCATGCAAGAGCACTTCCATGTAGTTGCAACCTGAAAATCACAGAAGGGCTGTTGATTGTGGGGGAGGGAGAGGGAGAGGGGGAGAGGAAGGGGGGAGAGGGAAGGGGGAGGGGGAGAGAGGGAAGGGGGAGGGGGAGAGAGGGAGAGGGGGACAGGGGGAGGGGGAGGCGGACAGGGGGAGGGGACAGGGGGGAGAGGGAGAGGGACAGGGGGTGAGATTTTGATAAAGCAAAGATATACGCTACTGCAGAACAGGTGGTAATTTGCAGAGCTGTGTTAATGCACTACTAGTAGAATGAATTTATTTATTGTCTTCAGTAATGTGTAGGGCACAACGTTACATACAACATATATTCCAATCCGCAGATCATTACCTTTGTCCCGGGTAAAATCGGACAGGCTTGCACACGTATAGGTCTTAGCTTATTGGTTAAACATTATTCTATATATGCAGTTCCCCATCTTGTTAAAGTTTTCCTTACCCTGCTGTACAATAGCTTGCCTCCTTCCACCTCTCTAGGTTTTTGCCCTACTCACCGACTTGTGTCTGATCCCAAAATTGAAGCACCCCTTCAACCCACTTTGACATCTCTGGACTTTGAAGCACTTTATCAAGGAAGCTCAGGATGAGTTTCTCTGATAAGTCTCTTTGAAGTTTGCATGAAAACCAGTTCTGTGCTGCCTAGTTGGGTGGCGCAAGTGAGAATAAGCAGTGGGGGGTTAACATGTGAACACTCTATTGCAGACTTTGATAGTTTTTCTCTCTCAAATTAAAATATAAAAACCAGACCCAAAAAATAAATAAGGTTGGTTATCACATATTTCATTTGTGGGGGAGTACAATTTTGGGCACCAATCCTAAGAAAAAACATTATGGAACTAGAGAGAGTGCAGAGAAGAGCCACAAAATTAATAAAGAGGATGGACAATCTAACTTTTGAGGAGAGGCTAGCTAAATTAGATTTATTTACATTAGAAAAGAGTCTAAGTCTAAGAGGGAATATGATAACTATATACAAATATAGTCGGGGACAATACAAGAGCTTTCAAAATAACAATTTATCCCACGGGCAGTACAAAGGACTCGGGCTATCCCTTAACAAGGAAAGGGTTCTTTACCATAAGGGCAGTTAAAATGTGGAATTCATTACCCATGGAGACTGTGGTGGCAGATACAATAGATTTGTTCAAAAAAAGGTTGGACATCTTTTTAGATAGGAAAGGTATACAGGCATACCCAGGGTTTAAGGACACTCACTTTAAGTACACTCGCGAGTAAGGACATACCGCCCAATAGGCAAACGGCAGGTCACTCTTGCGCCTGTCAGCACGTCCTGAACAGCAATACCGGCTCCCTACCTGTACCGAAGCTGTGTGCAAGCGGGGAGACTATGGAGTCTCAAATGCGTTATTTACATCAGTTATGCACGTATATGACGATTGCAGTACAGTTCATGCATTGATAAGTGGGGAAAAGGTAGTACTTCACTTTAAGTACATTTTCGCTTTACATACATGCTCCGGTCCCATTACGTACGTTAATGCGGGGTATGCCTGTTCAAGGATATACCAAATAAGTATACATGGGAAGGATGTTGATCCAGGGATTAATCTGATTGCTAATTCTTGGAGTCAGGAAGGAATTTATTTTTCCTCTTATGAGATATGATTGGATGATATGACTCTGGGATTTTTTGTTTGCCTTCCTCTGGATCAATAAGTAAGTATAGATATATGATAAAGAATCTGTTATCTAAATTTAGCATAGGTTGAACTTGATGGACGTATGTCGTTTTTCAACCTCATCTACTATGTAACTATGTAACTATGTAACTATGGGGGTAAATACCAAAATTCCTGTTATATATTTTTTTGTGTTCCAGCTCATAAAATGCAACAAAAAATAGCATGGAGATTTATTCACAATAAAAAATCCAACATGTTTTAAGGTTGGAGTTCTTCTTTTAAAAATGTGGACTGTTTCACTATATTTCATACTGAAATTGCTCATTTCTATGTGCATGATCTATTCATCTTCTGACTACAAAGCATATTCGTCTCTCTTCCTCTAGCTGCAGTGAGAACGGGAGACAGGTTATACCAGGAGGGAGAACCAAAGTTCTTGGGGTGGTGGATCCCTTCCTCAGATCAGAAGTGGAGAGCGTGTTACGCCTCACTGAAAAGCCGGATAACATCACCATTGGCTGTATGGCCTCCAACATTGTGGGAAACGCCACTGAAGTGACAGTGCTATCAAACTCCTTGCTCACAGGTGAGCTGTAATCAGTGTAAACATGGGAACCATAATAGCACAGAAAATATCTTGGCAATTCAGCAGCTGTGTTAGGTTGTGTATGGGATCCACCCTCCCCTCTAAAACAAACAATATAAACATTACTTAACTTTGAGTAAGATAGATGGACAAACCTTTAAGCTTCTGGCACTAAAGTCAACCGGGCCCCCTAAATCCATTATAGGTTCTTGGCATGCATAGTAAACCAAGCACAGGTCTATTTGCCTCATTAGTAACACCTGTAAATAGTTCACTGATAGCTTCACAAGTTCTTAGCTCTAGATACCTACGGTGCCAGTATGGGTATTGTGCACCTGATCCAGTGTCCCCTTGAAGTCAAGATGAGTGAATGCCAGAACGGGAGCAGTAGGTTGTACCGGCGCTTAAGGAATCTGGACCTTCTTTTCTTGAAATAACTCTGTTTGTTTGGTTCCAATAGTGATGCAGTTGGTCGAACACAAGCTTTTCAACGAAGTGTTGGCGGCGTCTATTGGAATAGCAGTTGTGCTCTTCCTGTTGCTCATCGGCCTGTGTTATAAATACCAGAAGGTATGCCAATTCTCATAACAATATGTTGCTTATAGTGCGCCCGAGTTCTGTTAGAACTGAAGAACCTCACATCATTGCTCTATAGCAAGGGGTGGACAACTCCAGCCCTAAAGGGCCACCAACAAGTCAGGTTTTCAGGATATTCCTGCTTCGGCACAGGTGGCTCAATCAGTCTTTGACTGAGCCACCTGAGCTGAAGCAGGGATATCCTAAAAATCTGTTGGTGGCCCTTAAGGACTGGAGTTGCCCACCCCTGCTCTACACTGTTCTGCAGTCTTTTATGTTGGTTGTCATCTTACAGATGTGGCTTGTGGTATTCACTCTTATGGCACTATGACCATACGTCCTTAGGCTGCGGCCATGCTAGCGCTGAGTGTGCTGACGAGTTTAGTTTCAGCAAGTGAAATTGTCCCGGGCACGGACGCTCACCCACGCTTGGCGCTTGCGTGAACAAAAAAAAGAGACTTTCAAGCGCGCTCAACTTACCCGCAATGCCCTCCCCCCCCCCGCGCGCATGCACTTGCCAAATAGGCAGGACACCCAATGCTCATGCTTGGAGAGCTGGTGATGTCACCACTGTCAAGCATGAGCGCGGTCAGTGCCAGCGTGGCCGCATCCTTACAGCTCACAGCTTAGCACCACTTGCTAAATATCGACTAAATTCTTGAAGTTGATTATCTTGTTATATGCTGTGCCAACCGTTTCGTGTTTTGAATGATTGGTACAAAACAAAACACATTTATAGCAAAGAAGCTTAATTTTTATAGGATATTTGTTGATAAATATGGTTGCCGTCTTTTAGCCCAGTTTTACACCCAGGAAACCACATAGCCTCCCACGAGAGGGATAATTAGGTCCCCTAGAGATAAAAAGAACAGTTGATACGTTGCGAACAATGTAAAGTGCTAATATTTAAATCTACTTTGCTAAAAGCCAAAGACACGAATAAAGCAAAACAGCTTGCATGTTACAGTTACACATCCATCAGTAAGAGGCTACAAGACCAAAACCAAGTCGGAAACGGTGTTGTAACGCTTCTTGAGAAATCTCAGCTAAACCTGTACGTATTGAGGAATGCAGAGGTTATGGAAGAAAAAAAAAAAAATCAAAATCATGGTTAAGAAAAAAGGGAACAGAAAGGACGGCAGTTTCAACTCTTACGTGGATACAAACATCCGTTTCCAGTAAATTAATATAGGACAAAACAGGGCAGTGACTAGAGATTTACTGACTTTTTTCTTCATAAAACATAACACTTAGCCACAAAATGGCCGTGTTCAAGAGCTGTCTCCAAAAGCATGGGGGGGGGGAGGGGAGTGATTGTAGTGTAATGTAATGTTCCTTTTTAAGGACCTAGAACTGTTGTCTCCTGGATTCCTAACTGACACACTGCAGGGGTATGGCTTATTAGCTGCTGACTGGGGAACATTATTATTGTTCCTGTATTGTGATTTACAGCCGAGCCAACGAGTATTCTAAAACTTGCCTTAAACTAGCCAGGTACATACTGGGTACATTTCAGTGACATTTCTGCCGAGGCTAATGGCCCATCAGATTAACACAGCAGGGGTCCCTGGCAGTCCCATTCAGTTTGAATGGGACTGCCAGGGACCCCCGCTGTTAAACCGATGGGCCATTAGTCTGTCTGCAGAAATGTTGCAGCATGTACCCAGCATGTACCTGGGTCTTTTTGGAGATTGCCCCAGGTTTGTTTTAGAATAATCGTCGGGACTACAGTAGTTTGAGTGATTCTCCAAAATAGTTTTTAGATGGATGCAAATTCGTGTATATATATGTGGATATAAATGCTTTATTTTTTGGGAAGGGATTTTGTGCGGTAAATTTAATTCTTTATATATATTTGTTTTATATTGTATTCATTTAGTTCACAACTACCCAGCACCCCACTATATTTATTGGCAACTAGATTTTATGAGCATGGTTCATCACATTCTGATAATATGTGTTTGGTTTTTGTATTAAGTCTACTCTAACTTTGTGGACCAACATATTCATTTCAAATCTCGAAACCCTGCTAGTGTGTCTAGGTGGTGTCACAGATGAAGGCATGGAAAGATGTAGACTACTTGTAGAGGCGATGGTCAATCGATGCAAAAGCCTGTGGTTTCATCAGTTCCAATGCCAGACTAGGAGTGGTTCACGTAGCCACGGATGCAGAGATGCAGAGCACAGCAGAGAAACAGGACTCCATGGGACAGCAGCGGTATGGTAAAAAAGATACTTTATTCACACATCATGGTGCAGACAGGGATGGGTGCAAAAAATCTCCGTCTCTTACGCGTTTCACGCCTGTGCGGCGCTTCATCAGAGAGTACAGGTAGGTGTGCCTCATTCCTCCTCTTATAGGGATGCCAATTAGCTACATTTGCAGTCAGCCGTGGTGATCGAAACCGGAAGTGACGCGGCCGTGTTACTAAACCGGAAGTGACGTTGCGCAACTATGCGCAAGACAGTCTTTAGTTACGAGCTGTCTCCGTGGTTGTAGTAATAAATACGTCATCTCAATACTGGAGACAACAAGAGGGAGGGCCAATTGTCAAGATTTACAATGTGCCGTCATGATCGAAAAAAACGGAAGTGACGCGGCCGTGCTTCTAAACCGGAAGTGACGTGTCGCATCTATGCGCGAGACAGTCTTTGTTTACAAGCTGTCTGGGTAGTCATGACACCACACACGTCATCTCAATACCGGAGATGATAGGAGGGAGGGAAAGGATTAGTATGTGAGGGGGAATGTGGCACAAATACCTTGCTAAACAGTCATTTAAGCTAAGTAAAGCAAGGTATATTAAAAACAATTGTGTATATATAATAACCTATCAGAGGACATCTAGAGAGCCATATTGCCTATATAGACATGTCAATTCATAAACATACTAAATGTATATGTAATGGATCAATTAGTAGAACAAGACCAAGGACACAAGATATACTAATCAAATAAAGAAATATGTATACACAACAACAGGACTATGGAAACCATTTTTTAGAGAGAATATCAATTTACAATCTTGATTAGATAACTAAATAAAGAAATACATAGATCTTATAATATGTATATATAGTTTTTATAATTATTGTAAGAAATGTTTCAACTCCCAATCAGTATTTATACCCCCGGGTGATAATGACCCGACAAACTTAGGAGTATTCGATACAACAGTAATTAGATCTTTATCTAACTGTAAAATCCTCCAATGCTTTTCTATAATTTGTTTGATATGATTTGCCTGATTACTGTACGTAGTAATGAAAAGTGGTGTTTCTGAGACTTGATCTCTTGGATTCCTATTTTTGGACTTATTTTTGCATAGAGAGGTATTTAGTAGTTCTTCTCGTTCTGTACTTAAGGCTTTTTTAAAAGCAGATTGAATATCAGATTCAGAGTAACCTCTGTTTCTAAATCTATCGTTTAATATCTCAGATTCTTCCAAGAAGGATTCTTCTGTAGAACAAATCCTTCTTAGTCTGAGATATTGTCCAATTGGAATACCACGTAATAGCGGTTTTGGATGACTACTATTGGCCCTAAGGAGGGAATTGCGGGCATTAGGTTTACGGAACAGGTTTGTCTGAATTTTACAGTCAGTATCCACAAATAAATTAATGTCCAGAAAATTAATATGATTGAGGTGTATTAATGAAGTAAATTTTAAATTAAAAGTATTGTTATTGAGATAGTCAATAAATTCCCAGTGTAGAGTAATCTCCCCTCCATATCAGAATGAGGTCGTCAATGTATCGACGATAGAAAATAATATTATTACGGAATGGATTAGTGACACCAAAAATGTGAATATTTTCCCAAAAACCCATGTCTATATAGGCAATATGGCTCTCTAGATGTCCTCAGTTAGATAAAGATCTAATTACTGTTGTATCGAATACTCCTAAGTTTGTCGGGTCATTATCACCCGGGGGTATAAATACTGATTGGGAGTTGAAACATTTCTTACAATAATTATAAAAACTATATATACATATTATAAGATCTTATTATCATATTATAAGATCTATGTATTTCTTTATTTAGTTATCTAATCAAGATTGTAAATTGATATTCTCTCTAAAAAATGGTTTCCATAGTCCTGTTGTTGTGTATACATATTTCTTTATTTGATTAGTATATCTTGTGTCCTTGGTCTTGTTCTACTAATTGATCCATTACATATACATTTAGTATGTTTATGAATTGACATGTCTATATAGGCAATATGGCTCTCTAGATGTCCTCTGATAGGTTATTATATATACACAATTGTTTTTAATATACCTTGCTTTACTTAGCTTAAATGACTGTTTAGCAAGGTATTTGTGCCACATTCCCCCTCACATACTAATCCTTTCCCTCCATCCTATCATCTCCGGTATTGAGATGACGTGTGTGGTGTCATGACTACCCAGACAGCTTGTAAACAAAGACTGTCTCGCGCATAGATGCGACACGTCACTTCCGGTTTAGAAGCACGGCCGCGTCACTTCCGTTTTTTTCGATCATGACGGCACATTTAAATCTTGACAATTGGCCCTCCCACTTGTTGTCTCCAGTATTGAGATGACGTATTTATTACTACAACCACGGAGACAGCTCGTAACTAAAGACTGTCTTGCGCATAGTTGCGCAACGTCACTTCCGGTTTAGTAACACGGCCGCGTCACTTCCGGTTTCGATCACCACGGCTGACTGCAAATGTAGCTAATTGGCATCCCTATAAGAGGAGGAATGAGGCATACCTACCTGTACTCTCTGACGAAGCGCCGCACAGGCGTGAAACGCGTAAGAGACGGAGGTTTTTTGCACCCATCCCTGTCTGCACCATGATGTGTGAATAAAGTATCTTTTTTACGATACCGCTGCTGTCCCATGGAGTCCTGTTTCTCTGCTGTGCTCTGCATCTCTGCATCCGTGGCTACCTGACCTTCTACTCAACTCCGCAGAAGCACGCATTTCGGAAGGCATTACGGGCATGGTTCACGTGAGTCACTGTACTTTACCACTGTACTTTGAGGTATATCATTGGTGTGCATAGGCGTTTTTTCAGACCTAGTCCTTATTGGGAGTGAGGGGGTGGGGCTCATATATCTCCATTATCCAACACTCACCAGGACATTATACATAGGTCTTAGTTATACGCCCACCTATATACCTCACTCACTCACCTATATACCATTAACCCAGCCTATTATCCTTCTTCAATCAAGAAATCACTGAATGATTATATGTTGTACATCTAAGGTCATTAGAGCACTATCACTGAACTATGTTCTTTTACCTTGCAGTAGTGGTTCACTCTGCATGACCTTAAGTCCAGTCACCAAACACACCTTGTTAGAGCTTCAGGAACTTTTCAGTTGTATTCACTGCTGCATATTATAGAAGCTCTCACTTTTTTTTGTTGTTCCATTCCAGAAACTCAAATTTGAACCCCGCTGGCAGATCGTACAAGTCTCTGACGGGAATCACTACACTTGTATTGACCCAACTCAGCTGCCATACAATGAGAAATGGGAGTTCCCTAGGACCAACCTTCATTTTGGTAGGCGATTCTAATTCCATAGTTGGTGCTTATGGTACATTATATTGGTAACTAGAAATGTGCGAAAGTGTACCCAATTTGACATATAACTTCCGAAACACAGAGAGATACCGGAGATACCTGAGAAATAATCCTTGTTGCATATTCGAAATAGCTCATTTTTTTTAGGTATCTCAGGTGTGTTTACAGGTATCTCTCAGGTGGGGTATCTCTCTTTACAGGTGTGGTATTGATGAGTGTCTTGTGATGTATATAATTCAAAGGGTACTCTACCAACACAAAAATACCTACAAAAAAACGCACAAAACCAATTTTGCATGGTCCTGTTAGTAACCCTCCACCTGGTAATGAAGAGGTTAAATAGACCTTTATCCTTTTTATGCTCTTATGTATCACACAATTAAAAAAGTTCCTGTTTTGATCACGAAGTTGCACAGACCATAAACTGTTTTCCTAGCATATGTTAAAGTCGTGTTTTCTAACTTCCTGACGCTTTCACAATGTCACAGAATATTGCTTATGTTTCTCTTCGCACGAACAATCACAAATAAACACTTGGGCTCAGATCCACAAAGGGGGCACAGGCTTGAGCACACCATGACTCCCAGTCATATGAATAGGAGTAAAGACGTACTAAAGCTTAGTCCCCTTTTGTGGATCTGGGTCGTCTTAGTTTGTTTTGAACAACAAACCAATGAACGTTAACGTGTACCTCTTCCTGTGCAGGAAAGATTCTAGGAGCAGGCGCCTTTGGGAAGGTGATAGAAGCAACTGCTTTTGGCATGGGGAAAGATGACTCGGCCCTCAAGGTTGCTGTGAAAATGCTGAAACGTAAGTTACTTCTCTCCGACCCGTGGTCAATGTGCTGTAACCCCCTTACTTTTAGCTCTCAGACTTGCAACCATCACTGAGGCTGGTGCCTAAGTCCCTTGTTCCTTACTGGGGAACATGTGGCCTACGGTCAGACGGCAGGAGTAATACAAACACAGTATGGGTAATTCAATGAGTTTACAATTCACTTATTAAAATCAGACACCTTGTGATCCTCAGCGGAGGATCACTACACACTATACACATATACTGTACAACACAATCCCCAAATAGCGCTGCGTGGGTGGGAGTCAGTGTCAGTGGCGTAGCAGCCACCCAATCTTGGGTATGTTGGCTTATGATGGTGCCACACCGTGGGAGCTCTTGTTCTACTGAACCTGTTGCAGGCTGGTTCTTCAAAAAGGTGCTTCGGTACAACTGTGTCATTATGGCCGTTTAGTCCCCTCCAGTGTCGTGTGATCTGTTTTCCACTCTGGAACTGTAGCTCTCAGCTCCTGTCACCATGTGCACATGTGCACTCTCTCTGCAGACTTCGAATGAACCTGTTGTGCTCAGGTTTGCAGCGATCGGTCCTAACATGGCTGCCTTCCCTTTTCTTAAAGCAACCATCCAAGCTGCAGGTCTTTTTTCTATTTTTTCCCCCCTTTAATATGTGCATCAATACAATCCACACAATGATAGGTAATTAGCTAAGTTGCCAGTCAGTCCATTCTCCTGTAAACGATCGGCGAAGATTCAGCTCGGGGGTTCACTAAATGGAAGTCAGCGCAGCAGAAGAGGACCAAAGATGCAAAGTTCTGTGGGGAAGATCATGTGACCAGGCAGTCACTAGATATAATTGGTGCACTGCTAGAGAGGGCATGGCTCAAAAAGGGGTGTTCCAGAGCCTGTTTCAGAAGAGGAAGGGGATGTGACTTTGTAAATGGTTGCTATAGAAATAAAAAATGCTTGTTACATTATAATACATAAAAAATTTAATTCAGAGTTGAGGTTTTTTTTGTTTTTTTTTAATTGTTACAACTATTTTCTCATAGTACAGAACTGATTTATTAAGAAAAACACATGTAGGATATTGCTTGGTCTGCAGCTTTAAAGGCTCCTCTCCCTCATATAGAAAAAGAAATTGCACTGGTGAAAACACCTGGAGTGCAAGATGGGTGCGCTAATAATACACATACTACTTCAAACCGTAGATACCTACATCCCTCTCCCTCATAGTCCCTCCTCTTCCACAGGCATTATTATTGGCTCTTATGTCCATCACAGTGATGTTGGAGAGGAATCTGTGAGGGGGCAGTGTGACACACACACACACGTATTTGAATGAAGCTGGAATCTTCATGGACTTAGAGCAGTGGTTTCCAACTTTTTTTGGTTCAGTAACCCTAAGGGAAAATTCTGAGGAACCCCAACCATCTCTAGTAGCAACTCTGAATCAGATACATTGTACATTCTTCTGTATTTGGTACAATTTTCAAATGACCAGAAAATTGCAGGGAACCCTTTAGGGATGCCCGGGGAACCCAAGGTTCCTAGGAACCCTGGTTGAAAAACACTGATTTAGAGGACCGTTGCTTCACAGCATAATGTACAGGGGGCCAGGAAAATACACAGTACAGCATGTGCCAAATTCAACAATAGTATGAATATACTTCATAAATATGTTGCATTTCAGACAGAAAAAAAATGGTAATGTGTTGGATGCAAATGCATCATCGCAGACAACTTTCTTGATAGATAGACCACCATAGAGGTAGCAGGTATTAAGAGCTAACACCTACTCCCACCTGTAGTAGTAACTGATCCATGTTTGCCTCTTCGTAGCCAGGGCCCACAAAGATGAGATGGAGGCTCTAATGTCAGAACTGAAGATTTTGAGTCATTTGGGCAACCACCAGAACATCGTCAACCTGCTGGGAGCTTGCACTCATGGAGGTGAGATTGGAAGAGGCTGAGACAATAAATCATAATCTAATGACCTATGAAGGTTTGAGTGCACATCTGCTCATTGCTTCATTAAAAATGGTGCACCAATTATTTAATCAAACTTTTACCTGCAACTTTTCTTCCACTGTGCCTCCCAAATGTTAACACTTCTAAGGCTCCGCTTATAGTGCCGGCGACGCAACCGTCGCGTCAAAACAAATTCATTGTCACCGTCGTCGGCGCTTATAGTGCACGTGACGGCGACCAAGCGACGGAGCAACAGCGCTTCCAAAAATCTGATAGTCACTGTTATTTGATTTTTTCCGGCGACGGTCTCACCTTGCGGCCAATCAGGAGCTTCTCCGTGCCTCTGCCTTCCCCCTTTATGACGTCTCTGGCCTTGTAGCCAGCAACGTCGCCTAAATTTGAAATGCAATTTTCGCGACGTCATCGGTCGCGTCGCCGCCACCGGCACTATAAGCGCGACCTTATGCTGAGATTGTAGGCTTTATAAAATGTTCCACGGTTTATTGTGAAAGGCTTTGATACAGATTTACTGCTGCATCAGATAATCATGCCGTGTGCATTAGTTATGTTGAGATTTTCAATTTCATCTCTAGGACAATCATTTCTCTATATATTCCATACTAAGGATGTAAAGCTAATTGTGATGTATACATGGTTTCTGTCTGTCTGCTAGGCCCAATCCTGGTAATCACAGAGTATTGTCGGTATGGAGACCTGTTGAACTTCCTCAGAAAGAAAGCAGAGGCCATGAATGACCTATTCACCTCTAGTGATTACAAAAATATGGCCATGGATCAGAAGTACATAAGAAGGTAAATGTGCCATGGGAATAGGATTTTACGTTCGTTTTCCTCCATCCGCATTGCTAAGCCAGTTTAGCGAAACCGGTTAATTGTGCACTAAATAGCTGGGTCGATGATTGGCTGCAAGTTGTCTTCATGAATAAATTCATCTGCAATAGAAAAGTGTCAATATTGCCACAGCCTACAATAATCTAAATGTAAATGTATTGAACAACACTTAGAATGTTAGGAACAATTGCTAGAATGTGCACAGCACCAACTGACCATGTAGACACAATATCCCCTTCCCATACTCTATGCAGAACATCTATCAAACTTTTTACAGCACACAGGTGGTTAACATAAGAGTTGGTGGCATTTTCAAAAATGCATAGACTGTCAGCACTTTGAAGGCGAATGATCTTGATAGCAAAGGTTAAAAAGCTGCAAAGTGATCGTTTGTCCTTTCAGTGACAGTGGATTTTCAAGCCAGTGCATGGACAATTACATTGAAATGAGACCCGTCTCTTCCAACTCTTTAATTCAGGGTAAGTATGCAGCCACATACTGTACAGAGAGGGAAGAGCATTATAGGTTTTATTTGAATGTAATCAGTGTAACATCTAGATAACCTTGCCGGGAGATACTACAGTTGTAGCCACACGGGGTCTTCCTATTCTGCCAATGTCCTACTGTATGTTTCACACATTATTAGTTATTATGCAAGAGACAGACTCTGTGGGGGTTATTCATTAAATTGCAATCGTTCTGAACTGAAGTCAATGTGAATTTCTGTGTGATGTGTTCCACAATCAGCACTGTCGCACATACAGTACATACAGAATAGCCACCAGTGAGCACAGAGTAAGCCACTTATAATGAATGATTATATTACTATATTGTATGACTTGCTGTGTAATTCTTGGGAACTTTGATGTTTTCCAGGTAACTCCCCCAGTGAGGAACAAGACACAGAGGATTGTTTGTCCTTGGACCTTTGTGACCTACTGAATTTTTCCATCCAAGTAGCCCAGGGAATGTCCTTTCTGGAAACCAAGAGTGTGAGCGACGTTGAGCTTTTCACCCACATTAACACATTAACAAGCCTACGTTTTCAGAGAATGAGCAGAGGAGGAGTGATTCACGTAATGATTAGCCAACCTGTACATCAGGAGCCACATTACAATGTTTAAACCAGGGGTTGCCAACTCCAGTCCTGAAGGGCTACCAGCAGGTCCAAGTTTTCAGCATATCCCAGCTGCAGCAGAGGTGGCTCAATCAGCGGCTAAGTTATAATGACTACACTACCTGTGCTGTAGCAGGTATATCCTGAAATCCTGACCTGCTGGTGGCCCTTGAGGACTGGAGTGGGCCACCCCTGGTTTAGGGAGTTTAGTACTCATGGATTTCAACTGAAGAGTTTTTTTTTTCTTCTGGTTTAGAAAATTACAATACATGCAAGATAAACATTTGAACATATAAATGTATGAAAAATGTGTGGAGTGTACACATTTAAGGACCATCTCTTCTTAAATTGTTCGCAGAAAAGCATACAGGAGACCATACTTAAATATCATGTTCCATTCAATGGTCGAACCTGCAAAAAAAATTTCAAAAATGCTTCTCATCATTATTAGTGGGGCCCTCTGCTGCTTCCCAGGCCTCTTGGAGAATCATGATCAAGTTTGGCGGCATGGATGTTCACCCTGGAACATGGGATGGAACACATAAGATGTTGTTCACTCTGAATTTCAACACTTGGATCATTTAATTTACAGTTCTTGTAGCCGCATTGGACCTCCAATAAGTGAACATTTATTGTAGGTTGTGAGAACCTTTTATGACGGACCAACTTGAGAGTTTATTATAGATGGAATTGTAGTGTACAGAACTTTTGAAACCTCACAGGTGTTCTTGATGTGTTTGAAAATTACAACGCTAATTCACCTGCGATAGTGCAGCATTTGAAGGCCAAGATATTAGTTTTGGAGCTATTCGCAATGGTGGAGTGGAAACAAACTCGGAGTAGGTAGGCTGCTTATCCTGTTTGCTGATATTGTATTCCTTTGCGCGTAGTGTCTTCACCGTGACGTTGCAGCGAGGAATGTACTGGTGACCCAGGGACGCATTGCCAAGATCTGCGACTTCGGTCTTGCCAGAGACATTGAGAATGATTCCAATTATGTTGTTAAGGGCAATGTAAGTAAAATGTGTTTTCCCTACAGAGACACAGTACAGTATAACTCATGAGGTTGAATGATATGGTCGAATAATGGGGAAAACTATACATTTTCCATTGTGTTGTTTATGCTCCACTATAATAATCACAAATATCAGTTTATTAAGAAGAGGCAGTTTCATTCTGTAATTATTTTTCTTCGTCAATCCTTGCTGTTTGTTGTGTTCATAATTCAGGAGCCGAAGCTACTTTTCCCACTAGTGCAGGAGCTGACGTTGTGCTATGGGAGCAATACTGAACATATTAATTATTTTCAGTTTGACAAGAGTGACATATTGAGAAACACATGCGAGCACCTGCCTTCTAATCATTCGAAGCCTTCACTTTCGATTCCTATACTCGCTCATGGTGAAAGCTGCCGAGCTGGCGTGTTTCTGCTGTCAACCATGGGTTTTCATGCTGCGTCATCTAGTAATTAGCAAACTATAGCAGGGGTGCCCCCCCCTAATAGGTCAGATTTTCAGGATATCCCAGCTTCAGCACAGGTGGCTCAGTCTTTGACTGAGCCACCTGTGCTGAAGCTGGGATATCCTGACAACCTGACCTGTTGGGGGGTCTTGAGGACTGGAGTTGAGCCCCCCTGCTCTAAAGTGTCAAGAAACTCATAGATTCATGTTTCAACCTCTTGACGTTCCCTCACCCTCCGCCATAGCCACTTGCCTGCAGAATCTTAATAGTGAATAGTAGGCAAATTATATGCAATATAAAACACCATATACTTGCAGATGGGGAGGAAAACTGGTTAAATATTTTTTTTTTTTTTTTTTTTATCTCCGCATGATGTGACCTTTTCTACCCTTAATACATATAAATAAAATCTTCTTGTAACAAGGATACCTGAGTAACCCAGTTAGCTCTGAATAATTGATATGGAAGGCATTTAACCAAAGTTGGATACGCTCTTATTTTTTGACTTTCAAATGAAAGTGGCTCCTAGCGGTCGCTTGAAAGATCACTAATGATCCCTAATGGCTATTATAATTTATTTAAGAGACACCATAGTTTGGGTCGAAATAGCTGTCTATGAGGAGGTTTGCTGACTCTGCACTTCTGTAACCCAGGCTATGCTGAAAAAGCTGTGTAATGCAGCAGGCATAGGCTTATAGGGGTCCATCTTAAAATGGATAAGAAGAAAAAAAAGGACACCATGTGTGTGCTCATTTGCATGTCATTACCCAGCATCCCTGGCTGCAATGCAAGCATTGTATGCTAAGAGATAATGGGATAAGGCAGGGTTAGTGTGCCTGTCTGAGATGTGAATGTGCTCGCAAGGGGTATTTCTATTTGCTGGTCAGTAGCTAAACAGTTATCATTGGGAGGCATCACCGGCCATAGAAAACGAAACAATTGAAATATACACCAACGTTAATTCATAACTGGGAGGCGGTCTCCTAAACAGGAGCTGCTGCGATATGCAAATCTGTAATCCTGTGAAATCGGGTCATTTGAAAGCGTTTTATGTGCTTCTGATTCTAGGCTCGACTTCCAGTGAAGTGGATGGCCCCAGAAAGCATTTTTGAGTGCGTTTACACAGCGCAGAGTGATGTGTGGTCCTATGGCATCCTTCTGTGGGAGATCTTTTCACTCGGTAAGCACAGGGAACACTGCCATAGCACAGCGTATGGGCTCTGTGTGAAGCTCCCTCTCATTATCACCATGTGGGCCTTTACTGCCCTCTAGTATCTGCTTCACATATATGGAGATGGTTTCAAGTTTCATACATTTCAAGCTAATAAAAATACCACTTGACATTCACGTCTCAGACAGGTTCGCCTGTCACCGGGGCCTTCTCGTGGTTATCATCTCCAAGAGAGTCTGAGATAAAGCGGTGTGAATGTGCTCACAAGTGGTATTTTTGTTTGCTGTACACTGTATGGTGGGAGGGGTTGTCACATTTTAAAAAGTCACCATAAGTTGTTTTGTGTCTGGTTGTGTACATTTGAAAAAAATGTATTTAATAGGTTACGTATTTCCCGTCTGAATTCCTCCTGGCACTGCTTGTAAGAACTTCCTTAAAGGAGATATTCAAAACAATATCCTACGTGTTTAAAATTCAACTCTAAAACTCATAAAAAATGGCATTAAATCTACTGAGCATACTTTGCTTTCTATATTAGGTTTTAGCCCACCTTCCCAGCAGTGCAAGATCTTTGCAACACTTTCCTGTTTGTGATCATTTGTTGCCAATATTACCAGCAGTTTGAGCTGCAAACTGTAAGGCCTCGGCCATGTTACTTGCTTGCTGGCGGAAGCGCGCTGAGGCGCGCTCCCGCTCAGCACTGAGCCCCTACAGCCGCAATTAGAGCGGCTTTAGTAGGGGCTCACCTGCGCTTACGCGCGCTTGCGGAAGCGCAGGTCTTGGGGGAATTTAAAATTCCCCCGCTTGCCGGCGAGACAGGCCGGTCACGTGAGCGGTTCGCCCAATGAGGGCGAACCAGCTCCGTGACGTCACTGGCCCGCCCCCGGCCAGTGACGCGACCGCCCCCGGACCGCCCCCTGACCGCCCCCTGACGGCTGCTGAGAGCGCTTGCGGTAAGCAACCGCAAGGCCAGGGAAAGCACCCACTTTCCCTGCGCCTCAGCGCGCCTCAGCACGCCAGCAGGGACCGTGGACTCGGCCTAACAATAGATAATGTTACCTTGGTAATATAAGGATATATTGCAGCTGCTGAGTTACACTGACTGAAGGATTGATTTGCAACTGAAAGGCAGCCATTTAGTGAACCCTGGGAATCAGGATTTTGCTGATCCATCAGGGGAGAGCAAATCGATTGGCAGCTTAGGTAATTAGTTTTCAATAAAGGTAATCAAATGCTGCATATATTAAAACAAAATATATATTTTTGATTTTTTTAAGCTGCTTTAATTGCCTACTAAGATCTTGATACATAAATATATATATACTAAAAATGACTCATGCATCAATAGGGTTAGATACATAGCACCTTACTTCCTCCTTATATCATGAACCATACGAGGGTAAAGTTCAAAACACGTATTTCAGTAGCACAATCTTTTCCATTAGATAAAAAACAGCCAAGCACAAGGATGGCCAACTCCAGTCCTTAAGGGCCACCCACGGGTCAGGTGCAAGAGGAGATTTATTTTTGATGCTTCATATCTATAATAGAAACCTTACATCTAAATCAATTCTACAGGCTGCAAACACCAACCTTGGCAAAACCAGTGAAGAACCTTCACCACTCCCTACAGGAACATGAGATCATGTTTATGTACCTATAAAGTAGAAAAGACTGGCTTTTTTTAATGGTGTGTTTTTTTAAAAACTGGAGTGTAAAATAGGGGTGTGCAAACTGGGGGGGCCGCGAAATTTTCTGGGGTGGCTTCTTTACAGAGGCCCCGCGATCCTCCACAAAGCATTTCAATTAAATGCTGGGGATCGCGCGCAAAACTTCTGCAAATTCCCTCACTTTGTCTCCTGCGGCTTCTGGCGTCGCGTTTGCCATGGCAACGCGTGTGAAATTACGCCGTGTTGCCATAGCAATGACTCATGACGTCAGAACGCTCGAGACAATGTAAAGAGGGGGGGGGGGCGTGCAGGGGAAAAAGTTTGTGCACCCCTGGTGTAAAAGATGGAAGCCAAGGATTAAATAGGGATATTGGGAAACCTAACATGCGCTAGGACCTCATTGCACTTAAAGGTGGCATACAATAGATACAAAACCAGGGATTAAGTCCCGGGGTGGAACCCTCCCTGCTCGGCTCTTAAGGAGTTTACATCGGTGTACTGTGTGTGGCTACGTCACGTGGGTTACAGTTCCTTGACCGAGGGTCAGTGGCAATTATAATAGCAACAAGATGTGCAATTACATGAAGGATTCTTTAAAATAGCATGTAAGAGAAAGCAGAAGAGGATCAATTAGGGTCTGAGATTATACAACAGGTCAGAAAATGACCAGACCAGATTGGCCAATTCTTATCTGCCATCAAAGGCTAAGTTTCTGTATAATTTCATTTTTCTAGGCAGAAGCCCTTATCCTGGAATTCTTGTAAACCGAAAGTTTTACAAGCTGGTGAAGGAAGGGTACAAGATGGACTGTCCAGACTTTGCACCTTTGGAAATGTAAGTATGGAACATTACCAAGATAGGTATATAACCCATTGTGATGGATTGAAGCCCCCTCCCCCAAAACTAAAGGGTGATCAAGTTAAGTTGCGGGGGACGAAGAAAGTCTATTTAAAAAGCACTAGGAACCTTTTTCCATGCACAGATATATTAATAATATGATATATATTTATTTTTAATGCGTGATGCACAGGAAGATAACGGGTTATAGTTCCTAAATAGTGTTACTTCATAAGACACCTTTCAGCATAAGGCCCTATACAGCCCATTCAAATTAATGAGCTGCAAAGTGTCTTCCAGGATCGAATGTGGAGGGTAACAAAGCTTAGTAAATATGGCCTTTATGGTCTATTGCAGCGGTGCGAGATATTTCTGCGGATGCGCAAGATATTTCTGGGGGGGCGGGTGGTTGCAGAGGCCCCGCACTCTCCCCCAAGGCATTTAAATTAAATGCAGCGGGATCGCACGATGCCTCTGCAACGTCACCTACAGGGATTCAGAGGCTTGGTGTGATGCGTCGCCATGGCAACGCGGCATCAAATAATGCTGCAGGGTCGTTTGACGCCCGTTGCCATGGCGACAAATGATGCTGTGGGGTCACGTGACCCCGCCGCGTCATCTGACGCCGACAAAAGAGGTAAGGGGGGCGCGAGCATGGGGGGTAGCCATCAGAGGGGGCGCAGCTCAAATAGTTTGCGCACCCCGTGCCTATTGAATGAATCAGGTTATGAGGTGCCTTCCAGCATGGAAGGTGTCATATGGAGTAGTACTTCTTTATTAGTATATATGGCCCAAAGTTACTCGCCCACATTACAAGGAGCTAACACTGTGATTCTAATTGGGTTTACCCCATCAAAAGCTACTTCTTCACCCTAGAGAGCAGGTGCAAATGCAGAATCTATATCCAGCGAAACTACTGTGCTCCCTACCCTGTCTTATAAATGAAAATACAATACAAATCAGAGATGCGTGGTGCTAGGGACCATATATAGAACAATATAAGTGGATATACATATGGCGAAGCTTGGATTACATATCTTGAAATGAGGGTAGGTACTACAGTAAGTGTGGTATCCTGGTTGGTAAACCATCAAAATGAGGTACACAATCTATCCAGAAACCAATGCAATATGATCTCCCAAAAAAACTCACAAGTCTGCTGCAACGTCCATGTTGATCCAGATTACAGGCAGTCTAGGTGTGCCTCCGTCAATGTGATACAGGATACAAGATGAGAAGAAAGTAGCAGAGCACAACAAGGGATATCAAAAAAATCGCAAAGCATTGCCCTTCCAACGCGTTTCACACTACACAGAGCGCTTTCTCAAAGTATACATATCTTGTCATCACCACTATATTTATAGGTAAATAAATAAGGTACTTTACCAATCCTAATCCATCCAGGCTGTACAAACAATGAAGGATGCCAGGAGAGCGGGGGAGTGACCCATGGGTTGTGAGCAGTATGGGCTGTTATTGCGCAAGCGCGTACTCCAGTCGCTCTCACACATTGCTGTGTTTACACACGGCACCTGGGAGTTTAGGTTCTGAGCGTGGGGGCGCCTGCGTGCATCGTGTTCGCGTCAGGTGTGGGCATGCGCCATGACCAATAAATAATTATTTTATGGAAACCGCACTTTCCTCCTAATTATCTTTTTTGGATATCCCTGGTTGTGCTCTGCTACTTTCTTCTCATCTTGTTAGCGAAAATACAGACTCTTACTACAGTACAGTATGTCTACCATAGTACCACACTGGCACTAGTTCTGCCTTCTATTTCATTGTGGTCATCAGAATGATTTCTTCAAAGGAAAATACCAACTTCCGGGGAGGGATCTCTCTCTCTCCCAAAGTAGGTTAAATGGTAGCATGGAAGTTTTAGCAGTGTAAAGTTGGGTAGAAATTAGTTGCATTTGCATGAGTTAATCACCAGGTGAATTCACGGCCTGGGTTGTGAATTAGTCTCAATAAGCACTTCTGATGACTTGCCTGCAAGCAAATTAAAGGTCTCTCCCATTTTAGATATCGCATCATGAAGGCATGCTGGGACTTGGAGCCCACCCTGCGCCCAACCTTCAGCGAGATCGGCTGCCTCATCGTCAAACAAATGAGTCTCATCAAAGAGCAGGTGAGGCCATGAACACAGAAGAGACGCCATTCCAATCCATTCTATTAACTCTCGGTTTTTAGCCATTACAATTCCTCAATGTAAAACATCATTATTTTGCCCCACGTGTCAGCATGTGAATTATGAAACGGTGTAATCCTGCCTGGTTTAACAATCATTGTCAACTGAAAGAAACCTAATATATTTGAAAAAATTGCGGAGAATCATACTAGACTTATATCTTTCTTCGTCGAGAGTCCCCCATGACTTATACTGTCAATGGCTCTGAACTAAAAACCAGGAGGTTCCATGCTGCTTATTGGGGATGATCAGAATGCATCACGTATGGTAGAGGAATCACTAGACGTACCTTGAACAAATTCAACCATTTAAGAATACAGAACGCAGAGCTACCAGAAATAGGTTTTCAAAATAATTATGTATTTAATCATAAACTAACAACTATCCAGTGATGATAAAAAAAAAACTATAACATAAAATTAATAAATGGTTTCCAGACTCCAGTAAAAGAACATCACAAGAAATAGGGCTATTTATTGAAACAACATAAACAGAGAATTTTTGCCAACAAAAACAGAAAGAGGTGTTCCTAATAGGAATTTAAGTGTTGAATCTGCATACAAATCAGACATACCACTTGAAAGATCATTTAGAATGGATAGTGTGGCTATTTCTTTATAAATAGTAGAAGCTAAAATAAATTAAGCAATATGTTTCGTAACTACGTCTTAATCTGTTTTTGAGTGATTGATTAAGAATAGACACCCACATAAATCTGGTCAAGGTGTTTCCATGCAGGAGGAGGTGCAGAAGTGGGTTGGTGCTGGGGAGTATATTTTTTTATTGTGGTGGACGAAACAAAGTCAAGAGAATTCACAATTTGCTGGTTCTTTATTGCTTTTATTTTGTATCGCTGCAAAACTTTTCAAAGCTTTGCCTACATTTAAATGAAACAGGAATCAGCTTCTTGTTTTTGACATGGCAATTAAATTCTTTGGGGGGGGGGGGGTACCAAAAATATGTAGTAGAACAATACCTTATAAAGCCTTTTGTTACTTTCTCTCCATTGCCATGTTGCCCTATAAGCACACAAAACAGTAGCATGCCTATGATTTAATCAACATCATGTGGTACATAGAAGTACTTTTGAATGTGCAAGATGTAATTCGTTCAAATAGTCTCTCTTCCTCTTTATTTAAGGAATACACCAATATCGCCCAGGCACAGCAAGACCAGGAATGTGGGGACACCAAGTGTGACGTCCAGAAGCCCCTTATTAAGGGAAACAATTACCAGTTTTGTTAGCCGTGAAGCTCTATCCCACCTCCCTTGAGTGTGATCCAAATCCATGGTGCATGTATTCTGCAATATCTACTATACATATATATAGGTTGGGATGGTTCTGGGAAGACTTCCAACAACAAAGGTTGGATCGGGGCATCTTAAGCTAATGAAGATATATATACACGCTGTCTGCACTGTATTACTGAGGGGTGTAAATATGAGGTAGCATTAAAGTCATACCACTGAAAAGGGAGGTTTACTCTTCAGCTTTTTCTCTTTGCAACCTGCTAGACTTCAGTTGACAACTTAAGGTACTACTGATGTAATAACATTTTAAGTTTCTTTACTGACAAACATTGTACTACTGACTAAGTATGCAGTTTTTCTGCATAAATACATACCTCTGAAAAGTCCAATAATTCAGAGGGACACAAAAAAACAACTCTGCAGGGCAGTCAAGGACTGGATTGTAGCTTATGGGGAGTTTGGAACTGGATTGATTGGGGGCCAGTGGAGTTCAGGACGGAATTGCCAGGAGAGTCAGTGACTGGATTGCTGGGGATGGCAGGGAAGTGAGGGAAGTGTGTGATTAGGGGCAGGGGAGAAGCTCTGATCTGCTTCAGGAGTGGTCCAGGGTTCTCTCTTAAGCGCGTGTCTAGTATGAGGGTGGGACAAACCTCCAAGAAATAAATGCGGTGGCACTCCAGTCTTGATATTATCTTTATTCAAACATACATCAATGTTTCGATGTGTCTAGAACACCTTCATCTGGACTTACTATAGTGAAATTCCCTATTGTATGTCCTGATGGGGTTCTAGAGACACCAAAACGTTGATGTGTGTTTGAACAAAGAATTTACAAAGATTATATCAAGACGAGTCTCACAGCATATATTTATTGGATGGAATATGCACCAACAGCAGCACGTGACTGTAAGCACCTAGCAAACAAAGTAAGCAGCCCTGGTGGCAAACTATGTAAGGAGTGCATATCTCTTATTTGACTTTATCCTGGGACAAAACTCCCCCTTAATGGGACAGAGAGATTAGGGGAGAAACTCCCTACAAACCCGGGACATTTGGGTGGTATGTAAACATGCTTCATTTTGCCACATTTGTTGGAGCAGTTCCCAGTGTAATAATGTTGCCTCCACTGCAGATGTCGAAAAGGCTTTAAATCAGCTGCCATTGCAACAAAGGTGGTGAGACATAATCCCTACCCCCACTGTCTGCACCCTTAGTCAAAGCATGTATTTAAATGATTAGCAATGTTACCAAAGCAAAATAAGAAAACACTGACTAACAAACAATATAGCATTAAATGACAACTGGATGGGCTTCAGAAAACGTTATGCTAAGGTAGGCTTCCTTGATAACAGAAAGAAGGGACACTGGACTACTTTCTTTATGTGATAATATAATTGCAGGTGATTGTTCTGTTTTTATGTAGTTCTCTATGTCTGTTTTTTTTACCTGTTCTGTGGGGCTTTGGACACAAAAAGAACTAGGTGCCTCCTTCAGGAACTCTTCACAATGTTTACAGACAACAGCATTGTGAGACAAATTAAGAATGGGCATGTCACTCTAACCTGCAGCGTTCCCTTCATTCATTGGCCACGAGGACATAACCCATTTTTATTTCGAAGGTGAATATCACCTGACTCCAATAGCCTGTAGTTTATATAAGCTTATCAAATAATAATGAAGAGTTGGTGGGTCTGCTGAAGCCGGGGTGCGGACCCTTTTTGTTTTTTGGCAACATGTTTACCACAAGTATTACTCTGTAACTATTGTGGTAATTATACCCTTTAATTCATTTATTAAGCTGTATACTCTCTAATTTTATCATAAATGTAACATTAAGTGTATTGTAATGATGGTTTAGTTGTATAATTCATGAATTTTTACCATTTATGTTATGAGAATTGTGTATATTGTTTTGCCATTTTTACCTTTAGCAGACTTCTCTCCCTGTAATTTGCGCTGTTTTATGATGCTCCTCTGAGTGTGCTCCAACTGTGGTGATTGTAGTGCTTCTCTTTGATAAACAAGTAAAGGGAGAAGGAGACACAGTGAGTAAAGATACCGACTGGCACTGAGATTGAAGCAGGGGAACCTGGTCCAATTCCCGGTGTTGGCTCCTTGTGACCTTGAGCAAGTCACTTTATCTCCCTGTGCCTCAGGCGCCAAAAACATAGACTGTAAAATCCACGGGGCAGGGACCTGTGCCTGAAAACTGTCTCTATAAAGTGCTACGTAAAACTAGCAGCGCTATTCAAGAACATGCTATTATTATAATAAAAAACTTGGCAGCTATAAGAAGTAGAGAACAATGTATAATGGTTTTAACATACTTGAATGACTAAAGTTTTTTTCCCAAACAAATGTATTTTGTCTTCCATTCTGCTGTGTGCTGAAATGTGCAGGTTTCACACTTCATCTGTTTTTCTAGTTCTGATGTAAATTTAAGTTACATGTCATCAGGGCTATTATTCTGACTAGGCAAAACTCACACAAGCTTGTAAACGTAGCACGACAATAAATATTAACCATGTGTTTTCTTAGTATTTGTTCACACAAAGTAATGGCAGGAAAGGCTGTTACTCATGTGGGAAAGACATTCCTAACCGTATTGTGTACCTCCCACTAAACACATGCCACAACATCCATTACCCCCTAGTAGTGATATTATCTGATGGCAAGCTATTTCAACAGCAAAAGGGCCAAGGACACTAACAAAATACAGCAGATAATACAATTCTGTAAATCTACAAACATATTTGGAACAGCATCAAGGAGCCACAATACTGGGTGGGCCTTTAGAAGTTGGAAAGCTCCTGTAAGTCACTAAATGGTGTGGTAAGGAGATACAAGTTCTGCAAATAAAAAAATACCACTTGTGAAAATGGTCAAATCTCAAACAGGTCTGCAACCCTGCTTTTCGCCATTATCTTTTAGCGTTCAGTGCTTCCACTGCAGCCAGGGATTCTGGGTAGTGACATGCAAATGAGCACTCAGTGTCACCGTTTGCTTCTTGTCCATGATCTGACGGAATGCTCGTCTCGCAGAGCACTCACTGTGTAACTTTCTAAAAACAATGCCCTATCTGATTATATGAACATGGCATTAACCCCTTTCTGTTTTTATTAATAAAGTACGATAAAACGTGTGTTCTTCGCCTCTTCATTATGCACGGGACGGCTATGAAAAAAAAACCTCTTCTAATTTATAAATGACTTTAAATTGACGAGGTTGGGCGCAAGGTAGAACCCCTGATGTTGCGAAACTTTCAAAAAATGTAGGAGTTTTAACTAAAACAAACAGTGTCTTTAGGTCAAGCTTATTGTTCTGCTATTTACAAGCAGGGATGACCTCATTTAGCAATCTACCACGCAAACGTAAAGTTACAGACATGACAGCTCCGAGGAGTGTTTATAATGGAGAAGAAAAACATGGAGTCTCGTGTTCACCTTCTGGAAATAGCAAATATAATTTATTACCACTCAACAGATAACAAAGAAAATAATAATATATAAATAAATGTACACCCTCGTCTATATAAGAAAGGGACTCGTTATCCCCTTCACTTCCACACTCACAAACTAGCATGCAAGGTTATTTGCGCCAATGCCAATCATAGTACGATTATAAGACCACTTATAGTTGTAAATGTGCAACAGCTATTATTAATAATGGCTTTCACAGTTTAGCGAATCTATCTTTTTTTTTTTTTTTACTCTAATCAGACAATTGTTAATTCTTAGTAGGCATAACTCTCAGAAGTGAAGGGGTTAACGTGCAGAAATTCAGTGCATACAAGAGGACATTAGATGTGGGTTTTTTTCTTTCTGCAAACAATAAAACGTCTTTTTTTTAGTTGTTTTCTTTTTAATAAAGTACATTTTCCTTCACAGAAGGTGGATTTGGAATTTACATAAGAAATGGGAGTTTATTTCCCATGTCTATCAGGGACACATCTTCCCCCCTTGCCAGAGTTCTCCATGCATAATCCAGAGCTACACAAATATGCATTAGCCTTACATCAGCCTTTCGTTTCAGATGGCCTATAGTACACAATAACTGACCCTTTAACTGCTACTCCATTGTTAATGGTATTGAAGATACAAGGAAGAGGTTGAATAGTTATACGCCTTCTCCTCATTGTAATTCTTCACAGTTCTTTCCAGCAGAGACCTTTATTTTAGGATATTAGTATATAGTAGTCTTCTTTGGTCAATGTATGCAACGGTGGTAAAAGACTATGGGGCCTATGCAGAGAGCAGCGCTATTTCGAAATTCGCCATTTTTTGGAGAAAATCGCGCAGAAAGCAGCAGAAAATGGCGAGTTCCGAAAAACGCGCCAATTTTTCTTTTCTATTTGTAAAACTCGCCTCGCGGCTGGCGAGAACCTCAATCTCGCCAGTTTTAAAAATATCCGTATGCAGAGAGGCGCGAACGGCATCTAGCGGCTGTTCGCGTCAATAAAATGGCGCGATTGTCTCCGTTTTGCCTCGCCAAAAAAAACTGCCGCTCGCGGCCATTGCAAAGGGGAAAAAAAAGGCGCGAATTTGTTTTAACACATTTCTGAAGCGCGCATCTCGCCAATTTAAACTCGCCACACGCATCCATGTTAAACATAGCAGAATTCGCACTTTTCTGCATATGGAGATTAAAACTCTCCAAAAAAGCTACTTTTTAATAAATTCGCCAATTTTAAAATTCGCTGCTCTCTGCATAGGCCCCTATAAGTGAAGTGTTTCTTTGCAGAAAGTACATGTAGGAAATGTGTTGGTGCAAGTAGAGGACTGTGTAACCTTGGAGGAGTGTCAGACTTAGAGGCGCAAAAGAATCTGGAAGCCGATGGTATACATTCTCATCTCACTAATTAATGATATGTGCTTGCAGAAGGAGTGCTGGATGAGAGAAGTCGGATTGAAACAACATACGTACAAACTGCTGGCACACCAATAACACTAAGAAATATAACATTCTGCCTCATGCTGAGTGGATGTTTCTAAGATGTGAGGAATGAGAGATTCGCTTGCTCAACTTCATTACCCACTCTTCACTGTCCCAACAAAAGGTAGAAATCACTTTGCATCATTAGTAGCCAGTGACCCTGGTTTGAGAATTCAATTAATATCTCCATAAAGTTATCACTGCATCTCAGATATATCTGTGGTCATTCAATCAGTGAATGAGTAGAAAGGCTTGATTGTCTCACATCTGTTTGCATGGTGCTTCTAGAGCCTGCTATATTGCAGTCTTCAATGCAACATCACACAGGTCTTGGCTGTTCCTGAATGACTTCCTCCTCCAACTCGCTGTCCTCGGTTTCGGTTTTGATCTGTGCCACGCCAAGGCGGTGCAGAGTGTCTCTGATCACTACCTCTCCCGGCTGACAGCTTTGTACGATATCGTAGATCTGCCTGTTCACGATCTCACGGCTGGTAAGGAAGTCAATCAGCCTGTTGTAGAGGTAATAGTGCGTGGCGTTCTCAAAGTTAATGGGGCGATGACGGATGTTGCTGGTCTTGCTGTCTCCAATGGCCGTAATGATAGCACTGTAAGGTTCCAGCTCGCGACACAAAGAGAGGGCGTGGTGCCGAGATGTGGGGTCACATGCCCCATTCTGCTCTGCCACGGCATGAACCACTCTCCGGGAAGCAGATTTGGTGACAGGATGCTGGATTGATGGCTCGTTTCCCATCATGTCCACATTGTAATGTCGGTCCAGCAGTTCTGGGCAGGACACATACTAAAAGACAAAAATAACATACACTAAATCTGGCATGTAGAAGCCACACTGCTATAGATTTTGATTTATTTTATTTACTTTCCATATCGTTAGTACAGTATTCTGACAATCCCTTTAGTTTGAGATACTACATTTTTAAGCCTCCCTAAATTAATAACAAATATCCATCGGCGATGCACGGATGTTCATTTCCAATGACATAACTATTAATAATTGGATCCATTAATTTCCAAACCAAGTAAGGAAGCCAAAAATTAAAATCACCAGCAGATTCCTAAGGAATGACTGGAAGGAACCGCCTGGTTCAAGTGCCATAAAAATACATATAAAAAAGCACCACAGCTTCTTTTATGAAATCTGAGACTATAAATTAGTGTGTAAACCAATCAGGGAATTAGTACAGTAGATATTTCAGAGGTTGGAAACAGTGCTATA